>NC_137079.1:49844637-50153014 GCF_951640355.1 Cnephaeus nilssonii | reverse complement strand
TAGTGCACAAATTCATGCACATTGAAAGGAAATTAATTAGAATAAATATTTTAATATCGCTATTTGCCCTTTCTCTATAACAGAAGTGTCAACCAAATTCATGATTGACAGTGACATATTGAAACACACACGTGCGATTGGCACCAGCGAGAGCTTTATATACATCATGAAAGTGCAAATCAACTTAGCCTTTTACAGATATAGAATAAACTTGCTTAATTAGACCTGATTTCTGATGTAGCTAAACTTTTCCCATCCCAGGAAAGCACCCCAACTTCTCTTTCAGGTAATTGTCAGCAACACAGCAATAACTATTAACACAAAGCAGAATATTATTGTAAATCAAACAGGGAAAACAAAGGGTAAAATATTTAACTGCAGCAGTGTTTGACTATATTCTGCGCAGTGAGAAAACCTGAAATCATTTTCAAGGTCCACCATTTCTTACTTCTTTTAAGTCGGGTCAAGTGTCTAAACTTTCTAAATCTCTGTTTTCTGGCTAATGTAAAGAAAATGGGATTTCACCAAGTCTCCTATCTATCTACTCCAGGACTTCTGTGAGGATCAAATGAGATGAGGCATGGGAAAAAGCTTCACAGATGTTTGGTTACAGTGTGAAATGTTTCCACCTGGCTATAAAGCAAGTCATGTTCCTGGGCTGAAGAAACTGCAAGGAGGCTAGTCGTCGCTAGGGAGAGGAAGCCGGGCGTTGCTATGTGACATCATTCCCCAGACGGGCATTTAGCATATTAGCCTTATATATATAAATTATTAGAGGAATGTAAGTCAAAAGTGCAATAAATGTCATTTTATGTTTATTCAATTGGCAGTTATTGTAAGGCCTACGAATGTCAATTTTTGAGGAGGATATAAATCTATAGGTTCTCTTAGGCACTGTTTGTGAGAGTTTAATTTGATACAACTGCTTTGGAAAACATTTTTCTATTTTTACATGGGAAAATACTTTTTCATAACTAGTATGCTCTTCCCAGTTTCTCAAGCCAAAAATCTTTGATATCCACCTGACACCTCTTTTGTTCTCAAGACTATGATAACTAACCACCTGGCTTTCCTGGCTCAAGGCATTCTCAAGATGCAATTCTTTCTGTGCTATAATGAAAAATTCAAGGCAAATCAAGAGTTTGGTTACACTAACTCACATGCCATAGCCAATTTATCAGTAAGTCCAGTTTGTTTCAACGTCAAAATATGTTCATGTAACCACATGATACTATCTCTACTCCAACATGCTTCAGGCTCCCAATGTCTGTTGTCTTTTTGAGGTAAGAAATTAGACTCTGCAGGCAAACATTATTTGAAGTACATTTTCACTCATTGCTATTATTTCTAACAGTAACAGTTAAGTGCCAAAAGAAGCTTCAAGAGTTTATAAGTATTGATGTGGGAACTGGCCACCCCAAAATATGCCACTTTGTCATAATGATTATTTTGAATTAAAATTAGTTACTTAAGAAACATGTTCAAAAATGACACTCTGACTGCCATTTGTTTCCCTAACAAACAGCAGGAAATAAATCTCTTGTGATGAAAGATGCCCTGCCTACATAGAGGGGTAGAGAGATGTCTTCATCATCAGAGACAAGGAATTCAGGGCAAAGAGGGCTGTGTAAACAAACTCTGCTTAGATTTTTCACTAATTAGCATTCAAGTCTAAGTTTCTTTGTATTGTCCTTTCATCATGAATTTATGGTTTCTTTGTCTAAAATGTATAAAAGTTTCCTGCTTTGGTCATATCTTTAGGTCCCATATATATGAGACTTCTACACATATTAATTAAAGGTGCTTTTCTCTTGCTAATGTCTTATGTCAAATTAATTCTTAGATGATCCAGAACCTAGAAAGGTAGAGGAAGAAAAAAAAAATCTTTTGACAGTGGCATAGTCAGAAGGATTAACTTCTTTGGCTACACACTATTTCCCTTAGGCTGCTGTAGCTGGGAAGTACTGGTAGAAGGTAAGAACATGTTAGTCCTCCAGATAGCTATCTGCAGGGTCTAAGCAGTGGTTCTCAACCTTTCTAATGACACGACCCTTTAATACAGTTCCTCATGTTGTGGTGACCCCCAACCATAAAATTATTTTCGTTGCTACTTTATAACTGTAATTTTGCTACTGTTATGAATTGTAATGTAAATATCAGTGTTTTCCGATGGTCTTAGGCAACCCTGCTAGCGGTTCTCAACCTGTGGGTAATGACCCACAGGTTGAGAACCGCTGCTGTAGAGCCTAAGACCATCGAAAAACACAGATATTTACATTACGATTCATTAACAGTAGCAAAATTATAGTTATGAAGTAGCAACGAAAATAATTTTATGGTTAGGGGTCACCACAACATGAGGAACTGTATTAAAGGGTCGTGGCATTAGAAAGGTTGAGAACCACTGGTCTAATGAAAATGAGAGTAGTGAGAATCCTTTTCTCTCTTCCTGAATTTACATTAGCCACAGGAAATATTTGTGGAACTAGTTCCTTGGGCATAGTGATTCTGGTAAAATTGGTAAATGCATACTGTGACTTTATTGATCTTTTCTTTTTTAAAAATATTTTTTTATTCATTTCAGAAAGGGAGAGAGAGATAGAAACATCAATGCTGAGAGAGAATCATTGATAGGCTGCCTCCTGCACGTCCCCACTGGGGATCAAGCCCTCATGGGTTGATTCTATTGATCTTTTCCTCCCAAAGATGATGTTAACATAAGAAATGTCCAAACCTGTAGGGAATTTTTATAATAATTTATTTGAGCCAAACTGACCATTGCCAGGGATCAATGACAGTTTTGCAGTTTCTTTTATAGCTTAGGAATTCAGGAGAGAAGTAAGGAAGCTTACACGAATGTGGGAGAAAGCAAGGTACAGCGCAGTTAACAAGATTATATGCTCCCTTGAGGGTGGTTACACCTGCCAGGTGTCTGGAAGAGTATTACTTCTGGCATTGCAAAAGTGAGCTAACCTAGATTCACAAGAACAATGAACAGGGATTGCTTAAACTTTTCAGTCAAGAAGTTATAGGCCTGGGCTGTGATTACCAACCAGGAATGCCCAGGTAGGAATTTGAGATCAGATCATCCTTGGAAGGTTATGAAGTAGGAATTTTGGGGGAACATGGGCAGGCTTAGGGATTTTTTAGAATTGGGGTCCGTGGGAAAAAAAAACACAGGCCCACAGACTGGGAGAAGGTACATTTCCATCACACAGGAAGCCAGGTGCAGTTACATCTCCATAACACAAGGAGGCAGCAACAGGTGTATTTCCATAAGACAAGGGAACTGGAAGTAGCCAAGAAAGGTCTGTATTTACAAAATAAAGAGAAGGAAGCCCTATACTCAGAAGGAGAAGAAGAAAGCCCAAAGGGAATAGGGAAACAATAAGGAAGGAAGGGGGGTTGGGGGGAGGAGGTTCAACCTTTGAACCCAGGAGTTACTATGGTAACCAGTCTACGGGAATAATGACCAATCAGAGGGGATATCAAGACACCAGGATTGGCAGCCTATATAAGTCATAGGGAAAGGGAACCCAGTGGGATTCTTCCCCCTCGCTACATATGATTCAGTTCTGTGGGACTCTTCTCCCTCCCTACATGGGAGTCTGTACTTGTTCTTCAATAAATCTCCATCTTTGCTATACCACTTCCTTTCCGTGGATTCGTTCTTTGATTCCGGCAGACAAAGAATCAGGGTTCCAGTCCAAAAATTCGTTATCAGTTACTTTCCATAAAACTCCTTTTTCATCTACAGTTGCCACTTTTTCTATTTTGTCATTGTTTCATCTCTCTCTGTTGTGCAGTCTGTCTTGTTTTATATCTTGAGAGCTTGGCTTTCTGAGCAGTGATTAATATATATATTCTGTCGGATCTCTACCATCTGGAAGGTGCACCTTCTGGGTTCCATTGAGCTTTTAGTCAAATAGTAGAGTTCTGAGACACAGAGTCACAGTGGCACTCTCTCTGTTCAACCATGGCAGCTCTCGGGAGAATTTGTCATGGGGGATCCCAGTCTGTGAGGGGACTTGGCCATCTCAATGTCTGTTGCTTTGTAGGTGCTGGAAAAGTCCCATTTGGTGCCTGCTCAGTGTCATGGATTAATGGGTCAGTGACTGGAGGGAGCACAAGTTCCTATCGGAGACCTGAGACACTGTTTTCAAGGCCTCACAGCACAGGATTTTGCTTTCTTAGGCTAACATTGGGAGTAAACTTTCTGGGGTGTTGTTAGGGCTGCTTGTTTTCCTCTCTCTTGTGGGACATCTCTGGCATCTTTGTTTCAGCCGTAAAAATGCTTATTGGTTTGACTCTCTAATGAGATGTATAGATCCTATACATCAATGCTCAGATAATGAATTTTTTAAATTGGAATGCTTTCCTACAGACCTGTTTTATTAGTACCTATTGGAAGATCAAATTAAAAAAAAAAGATACAAAGAGTATAATAGAAACTCCCTAACAAAATGAAACAACCGAAATTAAACTGAAGACAAAAATCAAAAATAAAATCCCCTTTCTTAAAAAGTGTCTGCAGGCTCTCTTGAAAATAATCAGGAAATGGATCAGCTGGGGAGGCCAATATTCAAGGACTAATAGAAGCAACTGTCTTTGACTTAAAGACATCTACAAAGCCAGAATTAAAACTCTAGTAGCAAGTCAAAACTCACTTATTTTAACAATCCCCAAACTTCACCTATTCCTTCTCTCAAATGCTTACACATGTTAGAAAAGATCAGGATATTAGGAACAATTTGTCCTGTACTTAAGAAAAGGAAGTGGGAGAAAAGGAGACATATGTAAAACTTTAGACAATAAAAAGAAAATAAAAGAAAAGAAAGAAAAGAAAAGAAAAGAAAAGAAAAGAAAAGAAAAGAAAAGAAAAGAAAAGAAAAGAAAAGAAAAGAAAAGAAAAGAAAAGAAAAGGAAGGAAAGTTTTAAATAGTAAAATATACTCTAAAACTCAGGAAAAAAATTGCATTCTTTCTATGTCCCTTGAAGATGTAAATCTTTGAAATGCAAATATAGCCCACACTCACCTGAAGCTGAAGAAAAGGGGAAAAGAGCCCTTTCAGCGTTCAGTTGCAAGAATTGCTCTCTTGCCTAAACTCTAGACCACAGCCTTCGTAAAATTATTTTCTGGGACAAATACAAACCTTAATAGTCTTCTACACAAATAGTAGAAAGTGTTAGCCATCTCCGCAGGCAAACTTAACTTACTATAGCTGCCAAAACAAAATTTGTATCAAACTGGTCTTTTATAAACTATTGAGTTTTGTACAATTGTACCTGTGTCTTGACTAAAATTTTTCAAAATCAAAGCTAAAAAGTCTCTGCATCTGTCTATGTGTGTGTGTGTGTGTGTGTGTGTGTGTGTGTGTGTGTGTGTGTTATAAATCTGTGCTATGTTCAAACCCCAGATGGAATTGCTAAAAATAATTTACAACAGAGCTCTAAATTGGCCCAAACAAACAAACATATAAATTTAGTATTCATAAAAATTTTTCAAAAATATTATAAAAACTAATACAAAAGCTTTGCAGGTTCTTATGATCTGGATAAATACTTGGTATTAAAACTAATTTAAGTTGTTGGTGTAATAAAAACAGACACATCCTCAGAGTTATGAGCTTTCAATATAATGCAGATAAACAACTTTTATTCTACCTGGGTTTATTAGTCAAATAAGTTCATTAGCTCTGTTGCAAAAATTGTCAGCCAAAACCTAAATAAATAAATAAATAAATAAATAAATAAATAAGATGATGACTGACATTGTCTAATAAAGTTTTCATAGGTAATCTACTCATGGTTGTTGAAAACAAATAATTTTAATGAATGTAAATATGATAAAATGTTTTTTATGAACTTTTTAAAATTTATCTTTATTGTTGAAAGTATTACAGATGTTCCCTTTTATCCACCATTGACCCCCTCCAACCCACTCCGACCACCTCTCCAGGCCTTCGCTGCACTATTGTCTGTCCATGGATTATGCATATATCTGTATAGCTTCCATGTCTCTGGGTCTATTTTGCTTATCAGATTATTTTGTTCATTAGATTCCACATATAAATGAGATGGTGTGATACTTTTCTTCCTCTGAATGACTTATTTCGCATAGCATCATACTCTCCAGGTCCTTCCACACTGTCTCAAAAGGTAAGAAACCTTTCTTTTTTATATCTGCATAGCATTCCATTGTGTAAATGAACCACATTTTTTTTATCCACTCATCTACTGATAGACACTTGGGTTTTTGATCTTAGCTAGTGCAGATAGCATGGCTATGAACATAGGGGTGCATATATTTTTTCTGATTGGTGTTTCAGTAGATAAACTTTTTAACATTCCTATATAATAAAAGCCTAGTTGGCGTCATGCGTGATATCATCAAATGATGGCCGCCACAAGATGGCCACCCTCATGTCATCATAAGATGGCCACCACGAGATGGCTGGCACAAGATGGCAGAAAGGAAGGGAAGTTGTGGGTGACCAGGCTGGCAGGGGAGGGCAGCTGGGGGCGACCAGGCCTGCAGGGGAGGGCAGTTAGGGGTGACCGGGCCTGCAAAGGAGGGTAGTTGGGGGCCATTAGGCTGGCAGGAGAGGGGAGTTGGGGGCGAGATCAGGCCGGCAGGGGAGGGCAGTTGGGTGTGACCAGGCTGGCAAGGGAGGGCAGTTTGGGGCAATCAGGCCAGCAGGGGAGGGCAGTTGGGGGAGATTGGGCTGGCAGGGGAGCAGTTAGGTATCAATCAGGCTGGCAGGGGAGCAGTTAGGGGGCAATCAGGCAGGCAGGCAGGCAGGCAAGCAGTTAGGAGCCAGCAGTCCTGTATTGTGAGAGGATGTCTCACTGCTGGTTTAGACCTGATCCCATAGGGCAGTTGGACATCCCCCAAGGCATCCCAGATCAGAGAGGGTGCAGGCCAGGCTGAGGAACACCCTCCCCTTCTGTGCACGAATTTCGTGCACCAGGCCTCTAGTAATTATATGTTATGTTAATGATACCATTATAATTAGCAACTTATTAAAAAACAGGAAAGGAACAAAGGAAAGGCCAGACATTACAGGCACATTCCCTACAAAACATCGGAGGAAAGGGACTGAACAAAGAGAAGATAGACTCATGCCCAGTAAAGTTGGGGTGACATAGGGAAGATACTTGTTTGTCAATCACACCTGAAGACAGAGATAGTCAGATTGGGAGTAGCCACTGAAAGTGCATGGAAATTTGGGAAACTTAATTCCCTGAACAAAGAAGCTCACTCTCTTATGTTCTTGGATCTCTTGGGACTTGTATGAGTCTGATCTTGAGGGGCTCTTTTATTCCTACTTCCTGCATTTGCCTACATGACCCATGGCCATGTGGACCCCACACGCAATGGACTAATGGACTGCAGCTAGCCTCATGCTGTACTGGATCTGGTTCTAACATGGACAGAAATCTCTGGACATTGGCTTTGCTTCTAGCTTTACCAAAACCCCAGCTACACTTCTATGAACGGACTAAGAGAAATGGGGCTTTGGAAACCCAGGGGTATAATTCCATGGAAATAAAGTTTTCAACCATATCTCATCCTCCTCTGAGGGTCTTTCTGGAAATGTTTATTTAAGTAGTACCCCAAGAACCTAACTTCCACCAATAACAGTATGTATATGTAAAAATAGTTTCTAAAATATTTATGGTTACTAGAAACCTTAAAGTTTTGCTAAATTGATTCAAGTGATGAGTTAAATTCACTAAATATCTAGAACATTTCCAAGTAAAATACTAAACATTAGTTAATGAATGTAGGTGTATCAATTTTTGCTCAGAGAAATTAAAGATATTTGGGTATATTATCTTGGGTAAAAATATTTTATGCCATGCTGAAAAAATTCTATGAACATACTTATGTTTCTAGAAATTATAAAGAAGTATTTATAAGTTTTAAGGGTTAAAAATTCTAATTAATACATATAATTAAAGCTACTAGAAATAATAATGGAAACATTTTATTTTTGCAAGAGGGAGAGAATGTGTGTGTGTTTTTTAAAGGTATAAATGGGCATGCATTATTATGGATGGAAAGAAAGTTGTAGAAATTTTGTGGAAAAGGAGTCTTTGGAAAAGGAATTTTATATGTAGTCAGGAATGGCTAAGGTTAAAATGGATTCAATTAGGTAAGTGAGTTTCTAATATCAAAGGTATGCTGATAAAAATTGAAATTTGGTTTTCTGTATCTTAACCCTTTACACTCGTTTGCTTTTTTCTCGATTCCTTTATTCTACTCAGGATTTAATTTTTTAAATGCCCCAGATTTTACAAAGCATGGCAGTAGAATAAAAAACTGGAGTTTCTTTTCATACAAACTTATTTATTTGGATTTTTTTATATTTCAAATTATTGATACATTCAAAGAGTATAAAAAGAGCTGCTACCATCTGCTCAAAGGTAAGAGTTTTCTTGGACCTTGGGTCTGCTCCTGAGAGATTATGCAGGGTTTTCTTTGCCTTTGGGTAATCTGCCTGTTATCAGTGGAAATGGAGTTCTTGGGGTGCCATAAGGAAAAGAATTTCCTGAGGGCCCCACGGGAGGATGGGATTTTGTGGGAACCTTTATTGGTGATATAAGGCTATCCCCCTCCAAGGTCGCATTTTTGTTGGTTTCGCCATGGAAGAAGTCTGAATTTGTCTTCAGCAAGGCCAGAATTAAGGCCACTGCCCGAATTTCTGTTCCATGTTGAAGTCCAGTCCAGTCTAGCATCTGGCTAGATTTGCTTGTGTTCCCAGCTGAAGTCCATTGCATGCAGGGTCCCAAGGCCGTGGGCAATGCACTGTTAAAGGCCATATGGCTATGGAGAGAGAACAGGTGAGCACAAGGGCAAGTGCCGATCATAGCACGAAGCAAGAGAGCAAGCGTGAACAAGAGTAAAAGAGAGGGAACTCTTTGGAAATTTTAACCTGGAGCTTCTTCAAACTAACCAACCAACCTTCCAAGATTTTGCACACTTCTGATGGGATCCACCCTCTAGCCAATCCATTGTTCCCAGGCTGACAGACAAGCACCTTCCCGCACCACCTCCCCACTTCACTAAGCATTGTTGGATAGCAATACAGCAATACAGTACTAAGTGGTGGTGGGAGGGATGTTAATTCCCTGGGGAAGCAATGCTGTGTGAAGCTGTACTAGTAGCTTCCTGGTGAAGCTTCCCAGCTGCATATGCTCAACAATGTCTGACTCTCCCTTTGATTTCTTCCTTTATTAACACTAGCTAGTCACCATGATAACATGCCTAGAAAGCAAAGATTTTTGTGTTTTATCGAAATAATTTTCTGTGCTTCATCAGGTCTTTGATTGGTTTTAATCACAACTATTTAACTTTCCCATGACTAAATAAATAAAAAGTAATGTGTGAAATTATATGGGAAACATTATCAAATAAGTAGTACATAGCCTCTTTTATGTACATCTGTTTAGGTAAATAGTATCCCAAAAGTTATTTGAAATTCCTAGAGATTTATATGTCCTGGTATAATGTTATTAGTCATAATCCCATTATCTCAAAATGATGTGTCACAGAAATAAGCAAATTTTCATGTCAGTTGCATTATAACTATCATCAGATCTTTAACCATGGTCATTTTTAAATTTTTTATCATTTCCAGAAAATGATTGTTCTACTTTGATGCTTTTGAAAATGTGTTTCATCTTCACAGAGATTCATGGAATGTAACCTGAATACGTGTTTCTGATAAACTTTTAAATTATACCATTGAACTGGGTAAGAATTTATAGAAATTGGTAGCTTCATAAAACTGCTAACAGAAAATCAAGTTTAACAAGAATTAATTACATGAAAATAAATGAACTAATGAAAATGCTTATAATTTTAATGACTTATTTATTTGAAACATAACTTATTTTTTAAAATATTCATTTTTTCTAGATTTAAAGAAACCTTTTTCTCTTTTCTTTTAAGCTATCTATAACTTAGAACAATTGGTAAAATATATAGCTCTGTGAAAAAAGATGAAGCAATTATCTTTTCTCCCTACCTAATCGTTCCAGAATTAAGGAACTCTCAGTGAGTATCCTTATTTTAATAGCAATATAGATATTTACAGAAGTTCAATAAGAATCTGTTTTCCTTGTGAAAGGACACAATCCAAATTGTTGGTTATATTACCAAGGCTTTGATTGGAATGTCATATTTGAGAATGATGTACCTAGTATCAGATATGATCAGATAGCTTTACAGAACTAAGTTGATTTTTAAAAAATCATTTTTTAATGTTTTTATTGATTTCAGAGAGTAAGGGAGAGGGAGAGAGAGATAGAAACATCAATGATGCCCACTTCCTACTGGGGATCAAGCCCGCAACCCGGGCATGTGCCCTGACCTGGACTCTAACCGTGACCTCCTGGTTCATGGGTTGATATTCAACCACTGAGCCCCACCAGCCGGGCTGACACTGATTTTTATGGGGCCAAAAAAGCTTTTCGGAAGAATAGCCTGATGGCTTGCTTACCAGGTTCCCCAGTGGCATTAGCAGGTGCCTAAAGAATGTCTCTTCCTAGCAAGTAGAGGGACTTTAGGATATTTTGGGGACTTAGAGCAGAGAACATTTCATCCAAATTTATAGGTATTGCAGGCAAGTCTGAGAGCAAGTTCTTGACTCAACTTCCTGGCCTTGACAGGTAATTTAAAAATTCAATCTTAGATTCCTTATAAATGTTCCAGCAAAACAGATTTAAACATTCTACATGGTCAATAGTAATTTTGCTATACTTATATGCATACTTAAGCCATGTTATTCAAAATTGGATTTGTTTTGCAAATAAACTAGTCTTAATTTTGCTTCTTTGGTGGAAATGAGGATGATTTTGGAGTGAAAAATGTTTACATAAAAAATATAATGCATTCCTGTGAATATTGGATTCTAGTTCTGTTAATTTTACCTTTAAACTAGACTAGGTTCACATTCTTCTAGTTTTCTCCAATGTTGTTATACTCTAAAATTTCCAATATTTCTTGCACTCTTCTGAATTGAAATTTTTGAGAACCAACCCTTCCTTTTGAATGGATTTAAACTTCAAAGAAATCACCAAAATAACTCGTTTAGGCAATATTTATTCCTGTTGCTATGTGGGCCAGTCAAAAAGCTTGCCTGAACACCTGATGACTTCATCAAAGACATTCAAACTATAAAGGATGCTTTGAGCCTAACATCTCAAATCCTTCTTGTCTAGCTATCCTTAGAACTCAAAACCTGATTTATAATTTGCTGTAACCATGGACCATTGTTTTTCTTTTGTTTCCATAGAAATGCTTCTCATACATACCTGATTTCTTGCACCATAGGCCTAACTCTGGGAGCCTATCTGTGTCACCGCCTCCTGAAATGAGGCATAACTGTTTAAACTGACCTATTTTCAAGACTAAAAGATTAATTCAATGAAATAATGGCACAATCTACCAACTCAACCTTTAATGTTTGAAACTTCCAGGGAAGATTCAGAAATGGGATTCAGAACAGGCAACTTCAAAAAATGTTTCTTTAGCATATTGATTATTTTGAATTAAAGCTACTTGTAAAATATAGTCCATGCCAAAAAAAAAAAAAAAAAAAACCAACAAAACAAAAACAAAAAAACCCTCTGAGCATTTTTTTGTTTTCTCAAAAACAGAAAATACATCTACCTTGTATAAGGTGCCCTCCCTACATCTCAAGGTAGATAGTAATCCTTATAGTATCATGCTATATTTGTGTTGTATAGATTTATATATGAAAGTTTTCTTCTGATGAGAAAGTGCGAATGCAGCATTTTTTTTCCCTTCATGCTTATTAAAGATGTAAGAAGAAACACTGTACTATAGATACATTGTATTATTTTTATGGAAGTCAAGTGTTAGTACAAGAAAAATTTCTCTAATGGGAAGGATGTTTTTTTCTTCATAAGAAAATCAAGAATCCATTCAGTGCCTATTTTAAACTTTAAAAACATGTTTTCTGGCAAAGTCTAATTCCTGTGCTTTTTCATTATAATGTTAGGATTTTGTGTAAGTTAATGTTCTTTTAAAATTAGTGACTACTGACAATTTGTGAGTTCTTATTATTGGAATCTACTTATAGTTTTTTTTTTTTTAAAAAATAGGGCTGTTTATTTTGTCCAGGGCTCTTTGGGAAGACATATTTGTCCTTGACTACACTGGTATGTCACATTGACAAAACACTCAAAACCACAAGATGCCCCAAATGACTTTGTGGAAAATGCTAAATAACAACATTGAAAGACAGTCATTAGTTTCCCAAGACAAACACATTAATCATAACTTTCATGGGAATATACTAGTTTAAATATCAGGCACAAAATTATTTATTTATCATGCTTTATTATTATGAAAAGGTTTTCTTTTTAGAGTATAAAAGCAATGTATGCTCAATAGTTTACACACCCATCTGTGTATTCCTTGGGAAATGACAGACATAAGACAAGGGCAAAAGAAAAAAATGAATTAGTACTGGAAAGCCAGAAGTTTGCCATTCTTAATAAGAAACAGCCAGCTAAGGATGCTAGACATACTGTATACTGAACTGGACATGTTAGAAAAAGACTAATGAGGCATCTTAAAATTCTGACTCTCATTAAGTAGCAGAGTGGGTGTGTGGAAAACATCTTATCAAGGTCTCATTAATAATGCCAAACTTGGAACGAGGGCAGGTGGAGTACCGGCAAATAGTGCAAGGAGAAACTCTGCATAATGAAATGGACCCTTCCTTCCTAAGAGTGGTCACAACAAGCAGAAAGGCAATGCTCCTGGGATTCCTCAAGAGTAAGTTAGCAACAGCAGCAACAACTAGTGAGACTTATGAAAATATATGTTGCAAATTTTAATGGGAATGGCACTAAATTAGCAGAGAAAATAGATGTATTTTAGATTAATCTATTAAAAAATCTATAATCAAGTTTCCCAATGATTCCCTGAGGTAGAAACTCAGGCAAGTGATAATGAAGACAGAAAAACTTAATGACAGCAAAGAATGTGAAAATGTGCTTTGAAATAAAAGAGTTTAAAAAAAGATTGTTCATTAGTGGAAATTGATTTAGTAAAGAGGAGCTAAATAGAAAGTGGTTCTCAAGTAAACATTTAATATAATGTTTAACTGTGAAACAATATAGTCCCATCAAAATCAATTGTAAGATACATTTGCCTTGACATTTTTCATATATATATTTTTTTAAATCCTGGGCAATGAAATGACATAAAAATAGACATGAAAAGAAAACTATTTTTAAAACATATAAATTATCATTATCATTTGAAAATAAAATTGTCTTTCTTGAAATCACAAGAAAAAAAATAAAATCTCATGGAACTAAGAAGAGTAGTTTCATAAGATGTATGATAATAAATTCATTTATCACAGGACATATGCACATATACAAATATAGCTAATATTTACATAATCGCAATATATGGTTTTTAGTAAATCAAATGTCAAAATTATATAAACTGTCTAATAATGGATTTTTTATTATACACAAATCCTATATAATAAAGCCCTAATATGCAAATCGACCGAATGGTGGATCAACCAGCGTAACAACCAGTCGCTATGATGTGCTCTGACCACCAGGGGGCAGACGCTCAATGGAGGAGCTGCCCCCTGGTGGTCAGTGCGCTCCCACAGGGAGTTCACGGCTGGTGAGTGCAACAGTGGTGGTGGGAGCCTTTCCTGCCTCCACTGCAGGCGGGCGGTAAGGAGCGAGGGGTCCCAGACTGCAATAGCCCTGTACTGTGAGAGGGGATCGGGCCTAAGCCAGCAGGTGGACATCCCACGAGAGGCCCCAGACTGTGAGAAGGTGCAGGCCGGGCTGAGGGAACCCCCTCCCCCCAGTGCACAAATTTTGTGCACTGGGCCTCTAGTATTTTAAATAACTGTCTAGGCTTTTATTTTATAGGTGTATCATAATTTTAAAAGCATTTCAATTGTGAGGTCCATAGATTGTTTTGAATATCCTATATAATAAAAGCCTAATATGCTAAGTGTCTGGTTGACTGGTCGGCCGTTCAACCAATCAAAGCATAATATGCTATGATATGCTAAGGCTGCTCAACCTCTCCCTATGACATGCACTGACCACCAGGGGGCAAACAGTTGACTGGTCGACCAGTCGCTATGATGTGCACTGACCACCAGAGGGCAGAGCTCTGACCGGTAGGCTAGTTTGCTGCTGGGGTCTGGCCAATTGGGACTGAGTGAGATGGGCCGGACACACCCTGGAGCCCTCCCGCAGTCCCTCCCCAGCTGGCCAACCTCTCATGTCCCTCCCCATCCCCGATCGTGCACCAGTGGGGTCCTTCATGCCCTCTTGCAATCCAGGATCCCTTGGGGGATGTTGAAGAGCCAGTTTCGGCCTGATCCTTCAGGCCAGGCCAAAGCACCCCACTGGTGCACGAATTTGTGCACCAGGCCTCTAGTTATCACTATAATAAAGAATCCTGCTAAGAAAGAAGCATCTAAATTCTTCAGACCAATTGTTTTCTTTTTTTACTTTAACTTTTTTTATTATTTAGTTGCAGTTGAGATACACTATTACATTCATTTCAGGTGTTCAACCCAGTGGTTAAATATTATATAACTTACCAAGTGACCACCCCATAACTCTAGTATCCATCTGGCACCATACATAGTTATTTCAAAATTATTGACTATATTTCCTATACTGTACTTTACTATAACTGCCATTTTGTACTTAATCCCTTCACCTTTTTCCCTATCCCCCCAACCTCCCCTCCATCTGGCAACAGTCAAAACATTCTCTGTTTATGAGTCTATATCTTCTCTGCTTCTTTATTTTATTTTTAAAATTCTACATATAAATGAAACCATATGGCATTTGTCTTCCTCTGTCTGACTTATTTCACTTGGTACAATACCCTCTAGGTCCACCTATATTGTTGCAGATGGCAAGATTTTATTCATTTAAAACATATTTTTTATTATTGATAGTATTATAGTTGTCTCCCATTCCACCCCCCTTTATGGCTGAGTTATATTCCATTGTATAGATACATCACTTCTTCTTTATCAATTAATATATTAATGGACATTTAGGTTGTTTCTATATCTTGGCTATTGTAAATAATGCTGCAATGAACTTATGGTGTATATGTCTTTTGGATTTAGTTTTGGGTTTCTTCTGAAAAAATACCTAGAATTGGAATAGCTGGGTCCTTCTTTGACTCTTGTTATATAGCCATTGTTTTAAAATATTTTTTTTTCTGGTATAGTTTCACTTAAAGCAGCGTGAGTCAAATTCAGAAAAATTCCGAAAAATTTGACCCATGCTGCTTTTCCAATAATTTTCCAATAATTTTATAATTGGGTGTTTTCTGCTTCCTTATAGTCTAAGTATCTTATTTGACCTTCTGCTTAACCACTGTTGATTCGCTGTAATGTATTCTTCATTTCAGTTCATGTATTCTTCATTTCTGACTGGTTCTTTTCTATATTTTTAGATCCATTGTTATGTTTCCTATCTCTTTATTGAAGTTCTTACTAAGTTCATTGGGCATACTTATAACCAGTGGTTAGAACTCTGCATCCACAGTAGATTGCTTTTCTACATTATGATTAGTTCTTTTTTTAAAAAAAAAATATATTTTTTATTGATTTCAGAGAGGAAGGGAGAGGGAGAGAGAGATAGAAACATCAATGATGAGAGAGAATCAAGCCACAACCTGGGCATGCACCCTTGACTGGACTTGAACCTGGGATCCTTCAAGCTTCAGATCAACGCTCTATCCACTGAGCCAAACCAGCTAGGGCTTGGTTAGTTCTTTTCCTGGAGTTTTGTTCTTTTTCTTTCTTTCTTTTTTTTTTTTTTTTTTAACTTGGGACATGTTTCTTTAGCTCCTCATTTTAGCTGCCTTGTTGTGATTGTTTCTTCACCTCACTTCTCAGGGGAGACCTTCAAAGCCGATCTGTCTCTCCTGATTTTTACCTGCCACAAATGGCTGTGGGACCAGCCCACTCCAGGTTTCTACCCTCCTACCAGTCTCAGTGTGGCTTCTTTTTTTTTGTATTCTTAGTCATAGGTTCTGTTCTTCCAGATTTCAGACAGTTCTAAATAATGATTGTTCTAAAGTTTAGTTATAATTTTGATGTGGTTGTGGAAGGATTTGACTATGGTGTTTACCTATTCCACCATTTTGACCAGAACCCCCATAATAATGGATTAATTTTTTAAATTCACAGGATTTATAAGATTAAACTATAAATAAATTAGGTGTGACATTGAAGAGCTGTGTATTATAATACGAAAAGTTCGTTTTTAGATTACAATGTAAATTTATGGGATATACATTCCAAGGCCCCCAGTAGATGCCTGAAAAACAAATAGTGCTGGATCTTATATAAGGTGACC
This sequence comes from Cnephaeus nilssonii, assembly GCF_951640355.1. Lineage (NCBI taxonomy): Eukaryota > Metazoa > Chordata > Mammalia > Chiroptera > Vespertilionidae > Cnephaeus > Cnephaeus nilssonii. The sequence goes on along the minus strand of NC_137079.1, from coordinate 50,136,601 downwards.
AGACGTCCTGCTTTTGGCGGGACAGTCCCGATTTTTAACAATTTGTCCCGCGTCCCGTGGTGTTTTAAAAAAAGTCCCGATTTTTGGAAAGAATGCACAAGCTAGGGAATGGCAGGAGAACGGGAAGGGAATATACGGTTTTCGGCGGCCATGTGGCTATTTAGCCAGGATATGAGTTTTATATTATTTTTGTTAATTTTATAATGTTAAACTTTAATAATAACAAATAATTGTTGAGAACTGATTATCGAGAACTGCTTATCAAAGTTCGCTTGTTGATCAGTTGTTAGAATTCGACCACCATTGTTTGGACTTAATGAACAATGGCATTTTTTGGGATTGGCAACGACGAAAACATTTTGTAACTGTCTCTCAGACGATACACATTGTACTGCGTGCTAGGAAGCTACTTAAACAAGTGATGTCATTACAAATCAGCTATTCAGATAATTTAGGTAAGTAATTTATTTATTTATTTCGTAAATACATAAATTTTCTTGAATTTAGCAGACAGTACTCGTATTATTTATATTTTATAGTGGCGGCAAAAAGTCTAGCGCCGGCCTTGAAAGTGACACGACTTACATTACAGTAAATTCATGACCTTTTAAACAATGACAGCAATCTACTAAAAAAAATTCACTCAAATGAGAAATATGCTAAAGAATAAAATAATACTATACATAATTTTTTATTTATTATATTTGTAAATTGTACTTATGTTGAAATTTAAAAAATATATATTACAATACTATTTTTGCGTTCTATGAAAATTTTTGTTGCTCCATATAGACCAAATTTTTAATCAAGAACCCCCACCCCCCCCGCCCTGGTCAATGCTGTCCCGTTTTACCAATGTTAAAATATGGTCACCTTAATCTTATACCAAGTGGGACAAAAGTAGGTTTGCAGTTGTTTGTATGGAAAGTAGTACAATAATTAATATACAATAATACAAGATTAAACTTTGTTTCATGTACTTGCACTTTAAGGGATTGCTAGACCAGAAGTGTGGCCTGATTTCCTGAGGTCAAAATTCTAGAATCAGAGATTGTGTTGTTGTTTTTTTTTTTTTTTTATTAATTAAGGTATTACATATATGTCCTTATCCTCCCATTGCCCCCCCACCCCACACCCACTCATGTCCTCACCCCCCTGGTGTCTGTGTCCATTGGTTAGGCTTATATGCATGCATACAAGACCTTTGGTTGATCTCTGTGTTTTAAATGATCAAGTTTACAATCTTTGCTCAGGCTTATTTTGCTCTTTTAAAATATTTTAGGGAAAAAAAGATAAACAAAAATTTTTGTAGCCTGAAATGCATTTTAAAATTAATACAAAAATTATTTTATACTGAGTCCAAATAGTTAAAAATATTACAAACTATGCACAAAGTTTGTAAAAATATTTGTACAATATTGACATCTTAAACCAAGTGTCACTATAATCCATTAAAAAATTAACATAAGAAAAGTTAAATTTTCCTTTTGCTCCTTGAATTTAATTTATTCAACTTTCCCCCATATGTCTTTATTTTTTATTATAATATAATATAATTTTTTCTTGACAATCCTTATTAAACACTCTTATCATTCTTCTCACACAATAAAAATATTTGAACATTTAATTTGAAGCTTTAAAAAATTCCTGTGACCTACTCTAAGTGATCATTTGGCTCCCACCCTGGGTTCATTTATCATTTTAATTATTAATCATATACAATTTAATTAATTATATTTAAGCCTAATAATTTAAAATTTTTCGGTGGGAATGATATTGTAGACAGTCAGGGAGTCTTCCCCTTTGGCCAAGATGGCAGAAGGGAAGGATCTTACACCTATCATGCTAAAAGCTAGAAAGATAATTGGATAGAAAAAAAAACAAGACAAAACAAAACAAAAAAAAAACAACACCAAAATCCTCCCTTAGCTATTCCTAAAACAACTGCAGGCTTGAGCTAGAAGGTAAGATGGTTTTTGAGACAGGAGTCCACCATTCTCCCAGGTGGTGGCACCTGAATAAACCTCTTTACTTTTGCACCAGAACTTGTCTCACAAGTTTGGCTTTCATTGCAGAAAGCAGCTGAACCTGTGTTTAGATTACAGGAATGGAGATTAGTGCAACCACTGTGGAAAACAGTATGGAGTTACCACACACACACAAAAAAAAATTAAAAAATGGAAATGCTTTATGATACAGCAATTCCCCTTGTGGGAATATTTCCAAAAGAAACCTGAAATACTAGTTCAAAAGAATATATGTATCCCTATGTTCATTGCAACATTATTTACCAATAGCCAAGATATGGAAGCAGTTCAAGTGTCCATCATACATGAGTGGATAAAAAAAAAGCTATGCTACATTTACACAATGGAATACCTCTTGGCTGTAAAAAAGAAAGAAATCTTACCCATTGTGACAGCATGGATGGACCTGGAGAGCACCATGCTAAGTAAAAAAAGCCAGTCAGAGAAAGACAAGTACGTTATGATTTCACTCATATGTATAATCTAATGAACAAAATAAACTAACAAAAAAAAAATAGAAACTGACTCATAGATATATAACTCTGACTGACAGCTATCAAGGGGAGGGGGTTTGTCAGGGGCTGGATGAAAAAGATGAAGGGATTAAGTAACAAAATAAAACAAACAAACAAACAAAAAACTCATAGACACAGACAACAGTATGGTGATTACCAGAGAGAAAGGGGCGGGGGGCGGGGGGGGAGAATGTAGAAGAGGGTATAGGAGGGATAAATGGTGATGGAAGGAGACTTGATTTGTGGTGGTGAGCACACAATACAATATACAGACGATATATTATAAAATTATACACTTGAAGCCTATATAATTTTATTAATCAATGTCACCCCCAAAATCCAATAAATAAATAAATAAATAAATAAATAAATAAATAAATATTTATTTATTTATTTATTGGGAATGAATCTCAGTGAGTTTCATAGGACTGGTATTTTTTTAATTAGATGATATATTCATGGATACACATTACTTATTGCTAGAATGAGGCACTCTTCAATATCTCTTTTTTTCTATATTTTTATTTCATAGTTATAACCTCTTAGAACATGTTTCACATAAAGAGAGATGGAAATCAATTTAGTAATGTTATTCAATTTTTAAATTACTCTCAATTTATATGTTAGAATCATAATATTTAGGTCTTGGTTGATTAATTTTTTAAAGTAAAAAAAATAACAAAAAAACTTGTTTTGCAAGAGGAAATATCACCCAATTTTTTTGTCAACCCCATTCTTAACACCAATATTAGGATATAGCACTATAGTGAGACTGATGGAGGTTAAGAGATATGCATGTATCTTTTTGTGGTTCGAAGAGATTTTGAAAGAGAAAATGGGAAAGGGAGATACAGACAACTGAAGTATTTAAGCCAAGAAAGATTACAACTGGATTTGATAACTAAATTAATTATTTTAAAGCTTTCTATGCCTAAGTTAGCCAAATATAGACTCATGTTAACCCCCAGGGCTGCTGTCAAAACACTAGTGGCTTCCTCTTTGGGAAAATACCTTGTTAAATGTGTGGAGATAATGGCACCTCCGTGCTTCCACCAAGCCTTTCTTTGTCCTTCTTAGCTCTCAAAGGAAGTAACAGCTAAACTGATTTATTCGAGTGCAGGTAATTCGGTGATCTGTGTTTTTGTAATGGGTACAGTATGTAACTACGTTTTTTAAGGAAGGGAGAGGGAGAGAGAGATAGAAACATCATGATAAGAATCATTGATCGGCTGCCTCCTGCACTCCCCACACTGAGGATTGAGCCTACAACCCAGGTATGTGCCCTGACCAGGAATCGAACTGTGACCTCCTGGTTCATAGATCGCTGCTCAACCACGGAGCCATGCCGGCCGGGCTGCAGTATGTAACTACTAAAGAATTCACATATATCACCAAGCCAGAGTTATTTCATTGATAAATTAATTATAGTTGGATATCTCATTTTAGTTTTGCTTTTCCCTCTGTCACTACACCTTCTGTAATTCTTTATTATTAAATTTGTGACTAACCTACTAGCTGTTAAATGCTAAAGACACATTCAATATAATTTTTTTATTTTTAATACTATTTACTAGAGACCCAGTGCACAAAATTGGTGCACTGGTAGGGTCCCTAGTGGCTACTGGCTGTGGGCTGGGGCCTCTCTCCCTTCCCCCAGTGGCTGCCCTTCCCCCAACCAGCCCCACCCCTGCCCCCTGGTCAAACTCCTGGAAGAATTCAGTTCGAGGGGACAGTTTGCATACTATGCTTTTATTATATAGAATACTTTTTGTGTCCTTCTGAAAAATATCAATTGTTACATTTGAAAGAAAACTGTATATTATTGACCTTAATTATTAACCTAAATTCAAGCCTACTACAATCAAGACTTGTCACATCTTCTCAAATCTTTAATGTACAGCTATAGTTACATGTCTCACAAGAACCTCAAATTACAATGTCAAAAATGAAAGTCAATATCTTATTAATTCATCCCTTCTTCCTTGCAAATTGTCTATCTTGTTAATTAATTGGGTTTTATTATTTACTAAGTTAGCCAATCAATATTTTACTTTTACCAAACATTTGTTAAGCATTTCTGAGAATAATATTGCATATACAGAATGAAAAATTAAATGATGCAGTATGCGACCTGGGTATTTTTCTTAAAATAAATGACACATGGTTGATGATTGATTTCACACAAATCCCACCAATCTGTTCCATTATAAAAGGAGACCAAATAATTCTCTCACTCATCAGAAAACAAAACAAAGCAAAATTTGGCCATAACCACCTTCCATATGCCTCTATTCTTCTTTGGCACATCTTCAGTTTTATATTCTTTTTGTACATAAAACAAATATAAAACACACTCTTTCTCAAAAACAGTCCATTGCTCAGTCTTTTAAAATAATTTTCGAAGTATCATATTCAATGAAGTGGACAAACTGAATTAACCATAACTTATAATAATTATTACCACATTGGTTTTTAATATTTGCCATCTTCTTGGTATGCCATGTATTTCATTTAGTATAAAAATTTAAGATAATTTTAATTTCTTTAAATTATTAAAAAAACACAAGAAAAAATAGTGCAGTTTATTTAATCACTATATGAACAAATTAATCTTAAAAGTGGACCTCATATATGACAAGATATTTTTATATTAGCTTTAAGATAATTATATAAAGTTTGCATTCTGATTATCAGTGTAGCATTCTTAGGTTTAAAATGTCTGGCTTCAATGAAATTTATAATTTACTTATTAAAATGTACTTTTACAATCATAAATTCATATTTTCTGTGACTGGTTCAACAATATTCTGGTGATGATGCACTTAGTGAGTTGGAAAAAGAAAGCTAAACTGTTGAATCTGAATTCTGCCATTCTTTCATTCTCTGTCCATGTATAAATTATGAATATTTCTCTTGTTCTCTTTTCATCTTAAGAGTTCCTGATGTCTTTGTCTTGCTCAAACCCAGCCACCTGCCATCTGACTTATTCACCAGTGTGGTCACTTGGTTAATGCTGCTTCATACGTGTTTCCATTTGTGTGACATCGTCTGAGGTTGTATGCTATGGTTTCTGCCAGCTACTCCTGCAGATCCTGTCCTGCTGTTACCCAACCTTTTCATGTACTCAGGTTCCTAGAGCCTCACTGGAGCAAAACAATGCTGACAGACTGGCAGTGTCCCAAGCCCAGGTTGGTAATAATCCTGTCTTGCCATTTGGTCTCTCTCTGAGGACTGACAGGAATTCCAAATCATCCTGCATTTCACTATCCTACTCCCTAGAAACCTTCCTTGAAAGGCATTACCTTAAATAATAGTGGTAGATAATTACTTGTCAGTTGAACATATAAACATAGGTTTAAGAGAACTTATTTTTTAACTATGATTTATTGATTTTAGAGAGATGGAAAGGGAGAACAAGAGAGAGAGAGAGAGAGGAAGAGAGAGAGAGAGAGATGAAAAAGAAGTATGAACTGACTGCCTCCTGTATGCCCCCTACTGGAGAATGAGCCTGCAACCCCAGGCATGTGCCCTGACCAGGAATCGAACCCATAGCCTTTTGGTGCATGGGATGAGGAGCCACTCAGACCAGGGTGAAATTTGCATTTTAATAATTTTAAACTGTATATAAAACTGTAAACATAGTATGAAGGTTTCCCACATACTCCTCAAAGAAATTTACAAAATGTTAACATTTTGACACATTTGCAACATATTCTATGTGTGTGTGTGAGTGTGTAGACACATACACTATAAAGAATAGGAATTGAGTTATTCAGCTTCCCAAAGTCTGAGGCTCACAGATATTTATAAATATAACAAACTAAATGCATACTTGTTTATATTATATTAGAGGCCCTGTGCATGGATTCGTGCACCAGTGAGGTCCCTTGGCCGGGCCTGCACCCGCTCGCAATCCAGGACTCCTCGGGGGATGTTGGATAGCCTGTTTTGGCCTGATCCCCACAGGCCTGATTCAGACAGGAGGGAGCCCGATCCCCACAAGCCCCATCTGATACTGTGTGTTGAGCATCTGTCTCCTGGTGGTCAGTGAGCATCATAGTGACCAGTTGTTCGATCACTTAGGCTTTTATATATATAAAGATATGAAAAATATGCACAGACATGTAATTTTGTGTATGAATCATTTGAGAATAATCTTAACACATAATGTATTTAATTATAAAATACTTCAGTGAGTATTTCTTAGAACAAAAAATATGCACTTATATAACCACAATGCAATTATAAAATTCAGAAAAGTCCACACTTATTCAATATTATTTATATAATGAACCAATATTATTCAATTTAATCAAATGTTCAATTATGACTTTTAAAGAACTTGCTCTCTTCATCCCCCACCTCAGTTCAAGTGTATAAACCATTGTGTTTAGTTTTCATGTCTATTCAGTCTTTTTTAATTTGGAATGGTTCTTGTGCACGCCTTTATTTTTCATTATATTGACATTCTTGAATAGTATAGAATACAGCCAATTGCTTTTTATTTTGTAGAATATAACTAAACATTTGATTCTTCTCAAATTTGACTCATGTCCTATAATTTTTTGGCAAAGTTATTTTGTGTTTAACTGGCATATTTCTAGTAATCAAGAATATTCAAAATACTACTTTTAGAAATTTTGACTATATAACCTCATTATCCACTAAAATAACTAGAAAGGATTATGAATAGAAATTGTTGCTCTATGAAAATACATTATCTAAAAGAAAATGAAATCTAGCTTGCAAAACATGGGAAAATCTATAAAAAAATAATAATTTTATCATGTAGATTAGTACATTGAAAAATTTAACCTATCCAAAAAATTAAATGTATGTATTTTATATATTTTTGGGGAACCAAATATGTGGAAGGCATTTCACTAGGTAATTGCAAAAACACACAGAGCTTCTGAATTCTGAGTCTTATTTCTAGTGAGGAAGCATATATGAGTCAAAGAGGCATAGAAATAGATTTAAAATAGAGTCTGGTGGAGACCATGGGATGGCTTCTCCATTATCCATTTGAACCATCTTCTCACAGAGATTGGAAAGCTGAAATGCTATTTCCAATTCTCTTTTAAAGCTAGAATCTTGGACAATTTACTTTTACTTTTTCACTGCACTTGCAAGAGACTTGGGTTTGAGACTGTCTCATGGGTTAGAGGCACTAGGTGCCGATTCAGCACCTTACAGCAGCAGGAGTAACAAGGATTGCTGTAAGATTCTTGCCGTGAGGGTAGAAGTTTTCTCTTCCCTATCAAACAACATGCTTCTGGATCCTGGGATTTTTTTTTTTTTTAATTCAAGTTAGAGTCTCTCCTAGCTCTATCAATGGGATTGTATGCACTAAACACCATATATTAGGTTACTTTTTTTATCAATCATGTCAAGTAGTTTCTGTCACTGGCGTCTAAAATTCAGAAAAATTGTTAGGACATCAGATTCTAGGGCAGGCTGTTTATTTGGTTTGAAGGCTCTTTTTAGAAAAGCCTTTAAAACACACACACACACACACACACACACACACACACACACACACACACACACACACGGTGTCCCAAAAATGTATACACACTTTTTCCTAATAGCCCAATTGATGTTCCTTTTCAGATTTAACCCATTGGATTTAATAATTATCCAAAGTATTTATAAATTTTTGGACACATGTTTTATATACATTTACTGAACACGTTTAATGTATACAGTTTGATGAGTTTGGAGATAGATATACATACATCCATGAAACCATTACCACAATCAAGTTAATAAACATATCCATCACCTCCCAAAGTATCTTCCTGCCACTTTGCTTTTGCATCTGCGGGTATTTTCGTTTGTTTTGTTTTTATTCTTGTGATAATAAAACTTAACCTGATATCTACACTCAATAACTTATAAGTGTACTATACTAAGTTGTTAACTATAAACACTGTGTTGCACAGTAGATCACTAGAATTGAGACATTATACTCTGTGTGAATTTCCCCTTTCCCCCAGCCCTAGCCTAACCACCATGCTACTCTCTGTTTACATGAGTTTGACTATGTTAGATACCACATAAAAGTTGAATTATACAGTATTCTTCTTTTTTATTAATTTTAAAAATGTTTTAAATACATTTTTATTGATTTCAGGGAGGAAGGGAAAGGGAGAGAGAGAAACATTAATGATGAGAGAGAATCACTGATTGGCTGCCTTCTTGCAGGCCCCACACTGGGGATCGAGCCTGCAATCCGGGCATATGCCCTTACTGGGAATCAAACCGTGACCTCTTGGTTCATAGGTCAAGACTCAACCACTGAGCAAAACAGGCCAGGCTACAGTATTTATCTTTGCTGGCTTATTTCATTTAGCATAATGTCCTATAAGTTCATCCATGTTGTTGCATATGGCAAGATATTTTTCCTTCTTAAGACTTATAATACTCAATTGTATCTCACATTTTCTTTATCCATTCATTCATTGATATTGTGAATAATGCTGTGATATGGAGTTTTTGGACTGGAACCTGGATTCTTTGTCCGCCGGAATCAAAGAATGAATCCACGGACAGAAAATGGTATAGTAAAGGTGGATATTTATTGAAGAACAAGTACAGACTCCCACGTGGGGAGAGGAAAGAGTCCCACAGAATGAACTCCCACGTGGGGAGGAGAAAAGGTCCCACTGCGTTCCTTTTCCCCATGGCTTATAAAGGCTGCAGATCCTGGTACCTTGATATCCTGTCTGATTGGTTACTAGTCCCTTAGACTGGTTACTATGGTAACTCCTGGGCTCAAAGGTTGGTCTCACATGGGACATGTGAGGTTCTCCCCCTTCTTCCCTATTGTTTCCCTATTCCCTTTGGGCTTTCTTCTTCTCCTTCTGGATGAAGGGCTTCCTTCTCTTTATTTGGTAAATATAGACCTTTTGCTCTTCCCAGCTCCCTCATTCTATGGAAATGTACCTGTTGCAGCTTTCCAGCTCCCCATTCTATGGAAATATACCTTCCGCTGCTCTACAGCTCTGTGCTTCCTCCATGGTCCCCCTAATTTCCAAAATTTCTAATATTTCCCGAAACCTGTCCTATTTTACTGCAATTCCTGTTTCACTGCAATAAATATGGGAGCGTACATATCACTTTAAGATATTGATTTAAATTATTTTGGACTTATAGCCAAAAGTGGATTGTAGAATCATATGCTCTATTTTTAATTTTTTGAGGAACCTCCACACTCTTTTCTATAGCAGCTGCACCAACAGTGTACAGGTTCTTAATTCTCCACATGGGAGCCAACACTGGTTACATTTGTCTTTTTGATATTAGCCATTATGACAGGTATGAAGTGATATGTCATCATGGTTTTTATAGTATTTACAGTTCCTTGATCATTAGTATTGTTGTGTACCTTTTCATATACCTGTTAGCTACTTGCATGTCTTCTTTGGAGAAATATCTATTCCAGTCCTCTGTCCATTTTGTAATCAGGTTATTTCTTTCCTTGCCATTGAGTTATATGAGTTTTTAAATATCACCCTTTGTCTGATATTAACCATTGAGTCCAGGAGTCGAGTTGTTTCCCTGAGCAGGATGCCAGGGTGATTTCTTTCCCTGGTTCTTGTCCAGATGGATTCGAAGAATGAAGCAAAAGACAAGTGGTGGTAGATAAAAATGGTGGAAATTTATTGGAAGCAAATACAGACACCCACATAGGGAGGGGGTCTCAAAGGAGGTAACCCACCAAGCTCTTTTTTGCTAAAGTTTATAAAGGCCACAGTTCTTTGTTTCTTCATACTGCCTTCCAATTGGTAGAATATCAGCTTCAAAGCTCAAAACCCATGTGGTGCCTCCCACTTTCTCACCCACTTTCAGTGGTAGAAGTCTCCATTCCCTGTGAAAATCTGTTTCCTCTCTCTCCCTTTTGTTGGCATTTCTCTCTCCTCTGTGAAAGTTTGTTTCCTTTTTCTCCCCCTGCCCTGTGGCTTTTCCCTATCTTCTGTGAATGGATGTCTTTCTCCCCCCTTTTTTTCTCTGTGAATGTATGCCTTTTAGCAGCTCTAACCCCTCACCTATGCCTTCCTCCCCCATGGACCCTCTTTATTCCTAAATCTCTCTAAACCTGCCTATTTTATCCCTAAAACTCCTTTCACCTTTATCAGATACTAGAGGCTCTATGCACAAAATTCGTGCAAGAGTATGCCTTCCTTCCCCCGGCTGCCAGCACCAGCTTCCCTCTGGCACCCGGGACCTGGGCTTCCCTCGCAGCCCTGGCTTTGTTGCAGAAGACCAAAGAAAACCAAGGACACTTCTGAGAAAAAAACGAGGGACACTGTTTAATACACCGGCGGACTCAGGGAACAGCCTTCCAAATCTGAGTGAAGGAACATGCCTGGGGTCCTCCCTTATATCTCCCTGTGGTCCTTGTCCCTCAAACATGGATTATGCTTCCAGTCCTTTTCACGGGCCTTGCAAGAAGGCCCCCAGGTGTTGGGGGTCTCCAGGCCATATCTGATGGTCTGGCCTGGTGTCAGCATTAATAACCCTCCCTCTGGGCAGTGCACTGTCCACAGCCCAATGGCCTCTGTAACCGGTTCTGCAAGACCAGTATCTGGGAAAGAGGTAGTGACTTAATCATAGGTTATCAGGAATGTACATTGAGCTTGCTGGCATGGATATAGATCACTATCCCCCAAATATCAGGGTTACATTAGAATTATTCCTTTTTAGCCTTCTCAGCTTCATCCAGAAGGTCATCCGGAAGGACATCCAGTCTAATTAGCATATTATGCTTATTATGCTTTTATTATTATAGATTATTATAGATATGAGTGAATTTCACCTGGTGTGCCTCAAGAATTTTTAAAACATGCAATACCTGAATATGTAGTCAAGGACACTGACCTCTTTTTACTTAGATTATCAAATTAAAAAATGACAACAGCCAACACAATAGCTGTTTGGTGTGAATGAATCAAAATTACACCCCCTTTTGTTTTGAATCGGCAACAGAATATATTTTTTAGTGTGCTGCAGAATTTTAGTGATTAATTTATGTGTGCCATGAGATGAAAAATGTTGAAAATCTCTGAGATACACAGCTTGCAGATACTGTCCTCTATCCTGTAGGTTGCCTTTTCATTCTGTTGATTGTTTCATTTGTTATGCAGAAGCTTTGTTGCCATTAGAGAATGGGATACTGGTACAAAGTGACAATTTAGATTATCCCTCTGGGCACCTACATTCAAATGCCTATCGAAGAGCTAGTTTTGACAGACTAAGTATCTACTATGTTACATGTTTATGGAGGCATGGAGGATAGAAAGATTTGAAAGATGGGTTTGGATGTTTCGAGGGCACTAGAGAGATTTATAAAAAATTGATGAGCAAGAGGTTTTATATGCTTGCCTGAATGCATGGTCAGGAAAGCAGGCAATTTCTATGAAGGCTTTAAAAAACTCATATCTTCACAAGTTACTAAAATTTAGACACAGAGTCTATTCTGTAATTACTAAATTACAACTTAGGTTATATTTGCTGCCTACCAAATCCACTAATTGAAATTTGAGTCATTGATTGAAAGTGTGGGGTTTTGAAAAGTAAATGATAATATTTTAAATGATTCTGTTGACTCTATCTATATCTAAACTCCAAAAACTCATTAAGCCTTCCAGGTCATTGGATTAGTTTGCTCACCTGTCTGATGAAACTGTTCCTGCCTTGGCCGAAGAGCCAACAATGATATTGTCAGAAGTAGTTTCTCTGCAAGGGAGCAGTATGCCCATCATGTCCACTGCCTCCAGGCCTATAATTACATCAGATGTTTACATGTACCACGAGCCATTTGCAAAGCAGAAGGTTTTTAGATAAATAATCATTAATAAATGATAATCATAAAAATGTGCTACAATATTTTGGTTAAACCTTGGAGATTGCATATGGAGAATATTTCTGAGGGTATTGAAACCAATGAGGAGAGAATATAATTTTACTTCAGTTTTAATTTATCAATATGGATAAACTTTCCAGAAATTGTGGGTTCAATTCAAACACAAGCACACTTCAAACTTGAGTTGGCACTATTTTCTAATAAATTGCTCAATACATTCTGTACTCAAAGAATATATATATATATATATATATATATATATATATATATATATATTTGAATAGCATCAACAAGAAAGCAGGTAATGTCAAGAAGAAAGAAAAAAGAATCCAAAACTATGCAGTTACCATCAGCTTAAAGGCCCACAACCATGACATCTGATGGGGCCGTTAGGAGACATCTTTCCCACAACATCAAGAAGCACACTGGTGGTTGTCTCATTTAGGATATGGCAAGGAGGAAAACCAGATACAAGTTGTTGTCAATTTTGTATTTTTATTTTGATAGAGTGGTAGTTTCACTGGCAGTTCATCCTTACTAAATAAAAATTAATAAATATGTTTATTAAAGAAAATATACAGTATATGGACCAATGATGAGAATATTGATGAACCAATGTTTATGATTCATTAAGAACGGAAAAAAATGATAAGGAGAGCAACATCTTTTAAAAATACTGCATGGGTAGTCTGTACAGTCTAAGAATGAATGTAGATGACTTTGTAATTGAAATGGTCTTTCTGAAACCAATGGGTTATGGGATACCAAAGCAACTTAAGCCAAAAAGGTTCTACCAGAGCAAGATGAACATGGCTATTTTAATAGACAGTATGTGTGTGTCTATAGTCAGAATATTTTCACACAGATGTTATCATATGTGACTAAATGTTTATGAGAAAATTCAGTCCGAAATCATTGGACAGTATATTTACTAGTAAGCACTGGCTCTTTCTATAACCAAAACCAAACTGTTTATGGGGAAGCCTGAATTGAGTCACCATGATCTAAAGCAGGCGTCCTCAAACTACGGCCCGCGGGCCACATGCGGGTGTTTTTGCCGTTTTGTTTTTTTACTTCAAAATAAGATATGTGCAGTGTGCATAGGAATTTGTTCATAGTTTGTTTGTTTTTTAAACTATAGTCCGGCCCTCCAACGGTCTGATGGACAGTGAACTGGCCCCCTGTTTAAAAAGTTTGAGGACCCCTGATCTAAAGTGATGTCCCCTCAATCAATTCCCAGGCCTAAGTTAGAATAGAGACCTAAAGTCAATTAATCAAAGGGAAGAGGTAATCTTTGAAAAGACCATTAATATCTCAAGAACATTCACTAAGTAATCATATGTCATTTTTAGAAGAATTTGTTACTATTTATTTGGTAACTATGCCACTGAGGAAAGAGAATTGCCCATAATATTGGAGTGCAAGAGGACAATGACTCAGATAATTCTTGTCACTACTGTCCAAACAAATGCAGTACCATTTTAAGTACAGGAACTAATAGGAATCAGGTGGCAAATAGATTTTGGTGAAAGACATTCCCAATGGGCTCAGTGAATTAATTTAATGTTTATTTTCTTAGATTCAAAATGCATAGCTTGAATAAGCATACTTAGAATGGTGAGAACAGTTGGCAAAATGTAAGGTACTGTAGTTTTCATTTTATATATATATATATACATTTTTCCCCCCTAAGGACATTCTTTTCTTTTTTCTTTTCTTCTTTTTTGAGAATACAATTATATGATCATATAATAACTGTTATAGGAAAGTGGAGAACAAATTAATCAGAAAAAATAATTAATCTTTTATATGGGATTTTTTTCTTTTTATTGAATTTGGTTAACAGAATTATACAGATTTCAGGTGCACAATTATATAACAGATCATCTGTACACTGTATTGTGTGTTCACTACTCCAATTCAAGTCTCTATCTCTGTATCCTCCTCCACCTTCCTTCATCACCCCCTAACCAGCCCCCACTGCAATCACCACACAGTTGTAGATGTCCATGAGTTTCTCTCTTTTTTGCTTTTTTCTTTGCTCAATCCCTTCACCCCCTTCACCCAATCCTCCCCACAATAGCTGTCAGCCTGTTCTCTATCTATGAAGTACCCTAGTTTTCTTGAGGTGCAAACATATTCCTATCAATCTCTATTGCTGAAAGGCAACTCTATTTCTCTTTGATATTTAGATCAGTTAACTCAGCCAGTAAAATAATCTCTGATAATGAATCTCAAATAGCAATCTGTAGGTCTCTATGGTAGGTCCAATGTCTAACGGAAGCTCTAATATGCCCTTAGCATACCGCAGTGTTCTGAGTATGGAAATGAACAAAAGTGACAGATAGTACATTAGGTGCTACATTTAAGGTGCCCATGCATCCCAGTCTTCCTGGGACCACCCATCCCTCGTTAGCACATTGTCCCACCAACCTGTCCAATTTAGCATTTTTCCTGAATTTTTCAAATTTAAGAAAGTATTATTAATAGTAACATCAAAACAATGATAAATAATAGTAGTAATGTAACTTCAACAAAAATAAAAACAATAGAATTTTCACAAAATTAAAAGGTACTGAGAGGTAAACACAACAATTCTACAAACATCCAGCTAAAGAAACTGGAGCTAGACTGCAGTGTGAAATTCTTTTTATTCTACACTATGGGCCCAGTGCACAAATTTGTGCACCTTGAAAGGAACCGTGGGCTGCAAGGTTGCAGTGGGCACAGGGGTGAGTCTTGGCCCATCCTCCGCACCCCTGCTCGGCCCCTCCTGCCGCTGCTCCCAGTCCCCTCTCTCTGCAACCCCACTCCCGCTGCTGCTGCTCCCACCCACGGACGATGCCAGCCCCACTTGCACCTGCTGATGGCGCGGGGTGATTGGGGCCCGCGCCAGCAATGGGTGTGAGCGGGGCTGGCACCATCAGTGTGTGCGAGCAGCAGCTGCTGCCCTGATCACCCCTCAGGACCAGGGGGAGTGAGAAGCCCTCAGGGGTGATTGGGGCAGGCAGCTGCCGTTTGCATCTGCTGACAGCGCTGAGCGATCCAGACTAGCGCTGGCAATGGGTGTGAGCAGCAGCTCCAGCACTGGCTGTGGGTGAGAGTGGGGCTGGTGCTGGCAGTGGTTGTGAGAGCTGGGTAGGACCGTGGTGCGCAGGAGCAAAGAATTTTCAGTAACCACCAGAGGCTCTCCCCGATGACAGCGACCGGTGCCCCACCTTGGTCTGGCACCTCCGCTCACCTACTCCACCATCCCGCCACGGCTGATGCCTATATGTTCCACGCATGCCCCCTGGTGGTCAGTGCACGTCATAATGACCAGTTGTTCGGTTGTTCCGGATGTTCCACCACTAGGTCTATTTGCATATTAGCCTTTTATTATATAGGATTCCTGGTTAAGCTTTGAGCCTTTATAGCCTACAATTGTCTATACTGTGGAAAACAGTAAATGTGGCCACTTTAGCATTATAGATAAACTTCTAAATAAAAAAAGTTATAAACAATCTTAGGGCATATAAATGTTTGCATTCACAAAAGATGCTGCAAAGTTTAATTTAACTTAATTGGGCACAAAGTATGAATTTTGGCATAGAGTTAGGGAAAAGTTTTTCCTCTTTTCATGTTATAGAAGCATAGGTTTAAAGATTTAAAAAAAAAAATACATATATATATATATCATGCTTTGCATGAATACCAACCTTCTCAAAAGGAACTGAGGCCATGATGATTTTCTGCTAAAATTTTTAGGGCAGAAAATGTTTATATGAAGTTAGATTATTAAAGCCAGAAGCACACCAAATCATTGTTGATAGAATGGTTTGAGTGCCTATATGATTTACTGAGACTAAGATATACATGAGTTACATTATGCATCTTCATTTTCAAATATTCTTTCAGACTGTACCAATGGTGCTATCCCTTAAAGCAATATCTCTGATATGAACGTAAGTTTTTAAAATTACATTAACAACTGTTATATGAGGATCCTCATTGCATATATTCAAAAATAATATGTGGGTAAACCTTTGAGTGGAAAATCAAGGTATGTCACTATTTTATAGATGAAGTGGTCTGGGTTCACTCCCAAGTACAAATGGCCAGAAATTCATGCTAAGCAAAACAAGATTATTTCAGAGGTGAGTTTCTAATATGGAAAATAAGGAAGTAAGAGAAGAATGAAAATGCCTTCAAGTAATCCCAAACTGCTACAACAAACACTTAAAATAAAACTTCCATTACAACAAAGAAGTTTCCTATTACATGGCCATTTAGAGATATAATAGTATATTTAGACAAGATAATTAAACTTCTAAATTGGAAAAGAAAAGAAAAGGAAAGAAAAGAAAAAAAAGAGAAAAGAAAAGAAGATAAAGAAGATATAAACAATTATAGGGGAAATAAATATTTGTATTTTGTATAAATTCAAAGAATCTTTGTCACTGTGAACCAATCATTTCCCACCCCCCTTTCTTCCTCTGGGAAACCATTCCATCCCCTACTCTCAGGCTTTGCTATTGGTGAGGTACAGTTCCAGGGCGAGTGACGCTTTGGCAAAGCGGCTGGCCAGGACGCGGACGTTCCAAGGGGCGCAGAGCAGTGCCTCACCATCCCTCTATGAGAACACTCCACACAGGCACTGCCTTCGCCAGCAGGCTCTGGGCGACATCTGCAAATGCTACTGCAACCTCTAACATTCTGGGCAAAGAACTGACCCTGTGCCCCTCTGGGTACCAGGCTTGCTAGGAGTGTGCTGTCACCAATGCCATAGATCAAAGGCAAAAACCTGGCGAGGCGGGGTGCACCAGAGGGGGCTCGGGCAGGGGCAGGGGACCGGCGGGCAGGGATCTGCCTCGCCTGCAGAGAGAGAGGTTCTGCAGTGGCCCCAAGATGTGGGTGGACTTGGCCAGGGATCAAGGGGCATGGAAGGAGGTCCTAGGGGAGGGGCAAGGACCCACAGCCCTGAGGCAGGGGTTGAGGGGCAGTGCCACCTCAGTGGAGGGGTGTCACACTGCAGGGTACCGGACTGACTGACGTGATTCAGAGAAGCTCCCAGTGCTATCCGGCCTCGCCCAGGCAGCCTTAGCCCTTTTACAGTCTGAGACCACTCACTCCTTACCACCCGCCTGCAGTGGAGGCAGGAGAGGCTCCTGCCACCACCACTGTGCTAGCCAGCTGTGAGCCCAACTTTTGGCTGAGTGGCGCTCCCCCTATGGGAGCGCACTGACCACTAGGGGGCAGCTCCTGTGTTGAGTGTCTGGCCCCTGGTGGTCAGTGTGCATCATAGCAACCGGTTGTTCTGCTGGTCAGTCGATTTTGATATTAGCCTTTTCCTATCTTATAATAGACAAATATGCAAATTGACCATACCTCTGGCACACCCACAAGCCACGCCCACCATCCAATCAGAGCGAGTATGCAAATTAACCCAAACCAAGATGGCTACAGCCACAGAAAGCAAGGTTTCCTAGGTAATAGAGGAAGCCAAGCTTTCCGCCTGCCTTTGCCAGACCTAAGCCTCCACTCAAGCTACAAAGTTTCAATTATAGAAGGTAAACAAATTCAAACAAATGGCGGCAGAATGGAGCTTGAGAGAGCAGGCCAGGGTTGCCACTGGCAACAGGGGAAGCCAAGCTTTCCGCACACCCTGGCCAGGCCCACCCGCTTAAGGCATCAAAGTTTCAATTATAACCCCAACACAAATGGCTGCCGGCCTCGGAGGGAGCCCCAGGCTTGGCTCCACTCCAGGCTACAAAGTTTCAATTGTAGAAGGAAAATACATTCCAGATACCAGGGCCTCCGCTTGGGTTGCCAGGGGGCGTGGCCGGCCTGCAAACCACCACAGGCCCCTCGCTCAGGCTGCCCCACACCCCAAAGGAACCCCCACCCTGATCCGGGATGCCCTTCAGGGCAAACCAGCTGGCCCCCACCCCTGTACCAGGCCTCTATCCTATCTAATAAAAGAGTAATATGCAGATTGATCATCACTGCAACACACAATATAGCTGCCCCCATGTGGTCAAAGATCCTGCCCCCATGTGGACACAAGATGGCCACCCCAAGATGGCCAGCAGGAGAGGGCAGTTGGGAGGCACCCAGCCTGCAAGGGAGGGCAGTTGAGAGGGACCAAGCCTGCAAGAGAGGGCAGTTGGAGGTGATCAACCCTGCAGGAGAGGGCAGTTAGGGCTGACCAGGCTGGCAAAGGAGGGAAGTTGGGGGAAAACAGGCTGGCAGCAGAGTGGTTAGGGGGTGATCAGGCTGGCAGGCAGAATCGGTTAGGGGCTGATCAGGAAGGCAGGCAGGCAAGCAGTTGGGAGCCAGCAGTCCTGGATTGTGAGAGGGATGTCCGACTGCCTGTTTAGGGATTGAGCCTAAACGGGCAGTCAGACATCTCTCAAGGGGTCCCATATTGGAGAGGGTACAGGCTGGGCTGAGGGACAACCCCCCTCCGTGCACGAATTTCGTGCACCGGGCCTCTAGTATATATATAAAAAGCCAGAGACTGGAATGCCATAACAACCGGAATGACCAGTTGCTATGACGCCCACTGTAGCTAGCGAACCGGCCTGATCAGGGGTGGGGCCGGCCGGCCAACCTCCTGCAGCCCTGCCCCCCAGCCAGTCCCACCCCCGATCAGCTTCTCCTATCCCTACCCCAATCGACGCCAACCACCCTATGGCCCCTCCCCCAGGCTGGCCCTGTCCCTGATGGGCCCCACCACACCAATCGGCCCACAGCCCCTCCCCCAGCCAGCTCCACACTTGATCAGTGCCCCCACTCTGATCAGGGGCAAGGCTGGTGGCTACCACCCGTGGCCCCACCCCCAGTTGGCCCCGCCCCTGATCAGCCCCCCCCACACACACCAATTGGGAATGGGACTAGCCGGCCAACCTCCCATAGTCCCTCCCCTGGCCGCTGACCCCCAATCATCCACAGCCCCTCCCTCCAGCCAGCCTGGCCCTGATCAGGTCCCAATCTGGGCAGGCCAGCTAGCCAACCTCCCGCCATCTCCTCCTCCTGACAGGCCCGGTCCAGATCTGCCCTGATTTGTGCCAGGCTGGCTGGACACCACCCATGCACGAATTCGTGCACTAGGCCTTTAGTATAGGATAATTGTCAGTTCAGCACTGACTTAACATCTCTTAATTGTTGATATGATATGGGTTAATAATTAATACTTGTGCTTCCTAGCCACCCTGTATGTTGTAGCAGAGAAAATCATAGCATATGCCAATCCAGGTAATTAATGCAGGTAAGCAATAAAAATGTCTTCCAGATTTTGACAATAAGTTGATTACCAGATTTAATTTCCAGTGTTGCTATATAAGTTCATCTGTTTTCATCTTCATATCTATTTTAGTTACCATTTGGAAATGACTTGGGTCAGGGCCCAAAAGTCAGGTGACATTTTAGAATTAAATTCTCACTGATTAAAACAAAAAATGAAATAAGCAAGGTAAAACGAAACTTTCTAGTTCAATGTAATTCAGTTCAATTCAATTCAATTCAGATTAACATAAATTATTAACATAAATTATTCAGTCAATATGTACAGAACTCAGATAGTGGTTAATACTAATTTGTACATTGGATATATACATATATGCATACATCCTAATTAGGTAAAAAAGAATGCATATCATCAGACATATTATCTAATTTGAGGAAATCCTTTCTATTTTTTTTAAACTAGCAAAATCTATTACATTTTATCTCCCACAATGCCATTTCTCTAAGACCCAGTTTCATAGTCTTACTGAGTAGGCCATGGGCAACTTAACACAATTGCCTAACAAAAACTGTTTAATCTAGGTATGGAGGTTTAACTCAAAACAGACACAACAGAAATACATGCTCCCAGGAGTTAAGAGTAAGAACACAAAAACTACCATTAATAGCATAGACTCTAAGCAACATTGCAGGGATATGACCATTATAGAGGTAGAAAAGAGTAGATTAATAAGAAGGACAGGTCAAGTGGCCTTAGAGAATGAGAGACAGCAGTGAGAGAATACTAATTTTAGTTCCTGAAGTTTACAAAGTCCTTGACTAACTACATCATAAAACGAGGCTGAATTATTGGTCTTGGATTCTTTAGGACACTTTGGTAATCGTCCAATACATTTTCTATTTGTCTTAATCTCATTTTAGTGAGTTTTGATTTCTGATAAACAACCACACAGAAAAGCAATAACTTATTTTTTACCAGTATATTTTCTTTATGTGTTTATATTATTATGATAATATTCTGATTGCTCTGTATTGTTTATTGACTTCAATGATTAGTAATTGCTGTTCTCTCTAATCTCTCATAATCCTCCATGTTCATCAAATTAGTACTCAATTATGCAGTGTTGTCTACTTCAAGATTTCATATATAATTTGCTATAAAACATTGTTTAATTTTCTAAATTATAATAGAAATAGAAAGTGTATCCAAAAATAATTTCTGAAATGAATAAATAGAGCTTTGATAAAAATGTGACCCATGAAAAAAATAATAAAATCATTTTGTTTTCATATATTTTACTTGGATATCTGTAATTTACATTGAGTTTAAATTTTCAATAACTTGAACTACCATATGTCAAAAAAAAAATCAACAAAATTCTGCTCAATAGTGTTGGAAATGGAAAAAACCTGAGATCAAATGTTCCTGTCTAAGGATTATGAAACAGCTAGGAGAAGGGAAAACAGACATATATGATGAAGGGATGGGAAAATGAAGGGGAATAAAAGTTAAGGGTTGATTGTGGTTGCATTGCCTACACTTCATGAAATTATTACATATTACATTTTATCTCTAAAAACACCAGGGATGTTTATTTATTTCAACCTTAAGCTATCATTTTACACTTGAATAAACTGAGCTTTACGAAATATGATTTGCTTTATAGAAGTCAGAAACCTAGTTATTAACAGAACACAGTGTCTTTATCCTTTTTTCAGGGTTTTTTCAACTTTGTAATGTTATTGTATGTAAACTTAACAAAATAAATGAATCGTATATCTGCTTTCCACATTTTCTTGTTTCGAATCCTCCAACCTAATACTGATTTAAGGTGCATGTGACTTATACTTCTCATGTAGTAACAGGAAAAAAAATGTAGGCTTGTCGTTTATCATGCAGTGCATGCAACTTAAAATATTCTATCATATTTGTACTAGTTATTATTTTGTTACTACCATTAAAAGATGGATCTACAGCATTTTAATACTATTGAAAAGCCAAAAATCATCACAGTAGAAAAGATAATTATGTATACTTGTTATATGATACCAGCAAAATAGCTGCTTGGAATGATAAGGCACAGAGAACATACAAACATAAGTGCGAAATTGCTCAGTTCCTATAAATCTATTCATTTTTGCAAGCATCAAATCAATGTGTTTCTTCTTTCAAATATACTAATTTATGGTAATCTGTACTGCTTGCAGGCTTTCTGAATATCTTTGCATACTAAATGTGTTTGGATAATACCAGAGCAAAGTTTTTTTTTTTTGGTCATTAAAGTAACATAATTTTCTTTAATAACAAAAATAAGATATTTTTTCTTAGTAAATACAGTTTAAAATATTTCTTAAGATATCATCGTTCAAGAGCAAAATGGCTTCAATATTCAATTGAAAATTACATGGTGAAATCCAAGCCCTGTAATTCTCATAACTCAAGAAGGTTCATAGTATACATGGAAGGAAGTGTATCATTTTCTCATTTCACATGTGCACTATTCTTTTGTATTAAGTACAGAAGGTAAATAAATTTCCAAAGATTTAGACTGTCTGTCAAAAAAAGCCAAGAACTGGGCCTTGATATCCCCTGCTTTTTGTAATACATGAGATACTTCACTGTTTAGTTTTGCTCAGATTTTCTTTAGTTCCAAGGTCTCAGCTTAGTTTCTTCTCAGCCAAGTGCAAAATTCACTGTTTGGCATTCTCCAGTGGGAATCCTGACTGTGGCAAATTAGAAGGAATATACTACGTTTTTTGTTTGTTTGTTTGTTTGTTTTTACTGGAATTAAAATGTGTCCTTAATATACAGATTCTGACTGTCTCATCTCTCCATCTACCTCAGCACCAGGGGAAGATCTGCTTTGATTATATGGATGAAAGATGGGTAGATAATTGGTTGATTGGTTGATATGAGAGAGAGCTATAAATCATATACTGCAGATATTATAAAAGGCAAAGGGTTTTCTAAAAGAAATGTGATTTAGAAAATAAATGTGCATTAATCACCTCAAGAAATCCTTCCTAGATCTTCTGAGGTAAATAATGATGCTTTTAGAACCAAACTACCTCATTTCCACTAGCTCCAATATCAGTTTGCCTAAGTATAGAAGTTCTACCCAGGGTTATAATATAGTGTAAAATCACAAAAGGACTTCTACTGGTAGATTATCATATTCAAACAACCAATTAATTAATAGAGGCTCACAATGTGCTCTATACTATATCTGATATTATGGGAAGCAAAGAAATATATAATTCAGTCACTAATATTGAGTAGTAATAATGCAGTTAAGTTCTAAACCTTAAAGAAAAAGAAATACATTCTGAATAGTCAGATTTCCAGCTCTGCTCACTTGTATAAATAAAGACTAAAGAATTGTACAGGAGCTATAATTACACAAAGGTTCAGCTTCATTTTTCCCCATTAAATCTTTCCACAAATATGGATAATTGGTCACTGAGGAAAAATAAGTTATGATGGTGATGACAGTTTTTAATGATTAAACAGTTATAAGAGGATTATTTTAAATTGAAAGTTAACTTAAAGGCTAAAAGAACAAATTTTTTTTTTCCCTCAGGAGAGAGTGGTTTTTGTTTGTTTGTTTGTTTGTTTTTTAAATAATCAAGAAAGTTGTATTTTTAGGCCATGGCCACAATCTTGCATTTATTTTTTTCTATTACTGAAAATTTGATTTTTAAATTCTAAAGTAAATTAATTTATAGGGACATTCTTCTATATTCTGGGTACTCTTGCTCAATAATATTATTGAATCCTAAGATTTTGACATTTTATATATTGCTTATATCTATTCAAGATGACAGTAAGAGTCTTAGGTGTGATGTGAAGGTGAAGCTGAGGTAGAGAGAGATATGATAGAGTCAGAATCTACATATCAACAAAAGAAACACAATTTTAAAGGCTTTACTAGGAAACTCCCAAATCATTCACATACTTCTTTCAAAATAATTAGCATTCCTAGTCTTCTGCACAATGAAAGAGACAGAAATAACACAATCAATAGAGAAAGAACAGAGAAAGTATTATGTAACCAATAGGCTCTTATCTTTTTTTCTTCACTTTTTTGTCTGAAACAAGTTAACCTAGGCAATGAAGAGGGAAGAGGTGTATACCCCAGAAACGGACAAATTGAAAAGGAATTTTTGGACTGGAACCTGGATTCTTTGTCCGCTGGAGTCGAAGGATGAATCCATGGATGGAAGATGGTATAACAAAGGTGGAAATTTATTGAAGAATATATACAGACTCCCACGTGGGGAGGGGGAAAGGGTCCCACTGAGTTCCTTTTCCCTATGGCTTATCAAGGCTGCAGATCTTGATGCCTTGCTATCCCCTCTGATTGGTCACTATTTCCTTAGACTGGTTACTATAGTATCTCCTGAGCTCAAAGACTGAACCTCACATGGGAGGTTCAATTGTTTTTCTATTCCCTTTGGGCTTTCTTCTTCTCCTTCTGGATGAAGAGCTTCCTTCCCTTTATTTTGTAAATATAGACCTTTTCCTGTTCCCAGCTCCCTCATTCTATGGAAATGTACCTGTTGCAGCTTTCCAGCTCCCCCGTTCTATGGAAATATGCCTTCTGCTGCTCAGCAGCCCTGTGCTTCCTCCATGGTCCCCCTAATTTCCAAAATTTCTAATATTTCCAAAACCTGTCCTATTTGACCCCCAAAATTCCTGCCCTGCCCTCAAAGATGGCAGCATCCACAGCCAATAAAGAGGGAATATGCTAATTGACTGCTACACCCTCAAAGATGGTGGCACCCACGGCCACAGATGGCGGCACCCAGTCCCTTCAGCCCCATCGGTGCGGCAGGCATACGGCATGTCCAGGCCTGTGGTGGACCCAGCCACTCCATGCACCTGACTCTAGAGTCCCCCAGTCTCCTCAGTCCCCCAGCTGCCCAGGGCCAGCCCAAGGTACAAGTAAGATTGAGGGGATTGGGTGCTGCCATCTTGTGGCCGTGGGCGCTGCCATATTTTTAGGGCATGACAGTAAATTAGCATATTCCCTCCTTATTGGCTGTGGGTGCTGCCATCTTTGAGGGTGGGGCAGTCAATTAGCATATTCCCTCCTTATTGGCTGTGGGCATCATCACTTTGTGAGGGTGTGATGGTCAATTAGCATATTTCCTCTTTATTAGATAGGATTACCTTCTTACATTTTAAACCCATTAACCAGCTACACACACACACACACACACACACACACACACACACACACAGCGTTTTTTGCTTACTCCATTTAAAAATTCAGCTGTGGGTTTTTATAGTCTCATCACAGAAAGTGTTTGGTTTTGTGAAAAAATCCAAAGTGGAATAGTGCATAGCTAAATATTGCTTTACAAATACTGCTCACATTGTAACATATCTACTTTGCAACATATCTTCCAGAGATAAATATACATAAGAGGTTTTTTTAAATCACCTTTCAACAGTAGAATAAATACCTTTGATTTACATATAATGTAGATAGTCATTTTATACTTACTTTAATATATTGCATTCAACATTTGAAGGTACTGTTCACTTAGTAATAAATATTTTACTTGTCTCCCCCACCCCTTTTTGGTAAATAACCCCAAGAACATTGGATTTAATAGTCTACACCTACATGTTTGATTTATTTTCCTTACTGCCAATATACAACTTTGAAGAATCTTTAAAATACAGTGAACCAAACTATAGACTGAATCAACACCATGGTTTTACCTTTATTAGCCCCTGAATCTATTCTTAAAATATAGTTATGATTAGAAGCTTTTATCTTAATCTTTGGGTTTGCAAAATTAATTGTGTTCTTAGTAACTTAACTGGGCTTCTACCAGTCAATAAAGCCATTAGCAGAACTACCTTTACATTTCATCTGTTACCTACCCTCACACTTATCAGTAAGTAAATTCAATGAATTTAATTCTTCCACACTTTAGTACTGCTTTCTAAAAAGTTTTCTGAGAATAAGAAATAGCATGCAAGTTAAAGAGTTTGGTCAGTTTTATAGTGTTATGAAGCTATGTGAGCATGCATTTAAAAATTCTCTCAACAGCAATTCCCTTTTCTTGACTTTCTAAGTTGTGACCTGTTTAACATTATCTCTGGAGACATAATTCAAATTAACTAAAACCTCGCTTCCTAGTGATAAAGATATGCATCTAGTTTGACAATGAAATCAACACAATACCTCATGCCTGTGATTTAACTGGAAACTGTAATATGATACGATTACTTAGAATTGCATGTGAATAAATTTGGAATATAATGTATTTTTGTGGACTGGTGTGTTTCCTGCCAATATCAAATTTACTAGTAATTACCAAGAATGGATACAAAAATGATGTAAAATGTTAATCTTCTCTATAACTTCTTTTTCTCTACTTGAAAATCAGCAATTATTGTAACTCATCTTTGTATCATCAGAATGAAGCACAGAACCTGTTAGCTCTATAGGGCAACATAATCTTTAATGGCCATTTGTAAGCTTCCCATCACAGAAGAACAAATGACCAGGAAGAAAAAGCTCCCTGGACACCAGGAGTCAGAGCATACAAGGAATGGAAACTGTCAGAAGGCACCTGACCACACACCTGCACTCCATCCACATTCCAAGCCCAGTGACTCAGCCCCCAAACCCACTGAGGACAAGTTTCCTGCCAGCGACTGCATATAAGGATGAAACTCCAGCTCCTGGGTGCTGCCATCATTGACCCACTGTCCGCTTGGCTCGGTACTGTGCAGCCCTTCCTTTTGGGTATTCCATCCCCATTCCTTTCCCTTAAATAAGTTAAATTAAACTACCATCTTGAGATGGCTATTTAGCCTACCTGCATGTACCACTATGCTAACCATCCACCATGTTCACCTTTCAAAACCTAAACCTAAGCAAAATATAAAAGAGTGAATATCTATGAAGCATTGTACAGGGCAATGACTAAGGGGCTCTGGAAGTAACTTTCTAGGTGTAGGATTTAAGGAAATTACTTAATTTTTCTTTTTTGTAAAATTTATCACCTATAAAACTACAATAATTATAGAACTTGTACCAAAGAGTTGAGACAAAATTCAGAGAGATGACTGAAGTGAATTAATTATTGAGCAGAGAGGTGGCATTCCTCAAATTATACGCCAATTACTCTGCACCTAATATAATACTTAAAAACATTACATGCATTATTTTATTTACTCCTTACAAAAATTTCTGCAAGATAAATAAATAAAGTAAATACTATATAATAAAGAGGTAATATGCAAATTGACTGTCATTCCAACACACAAGATGGTCGCCCCCATGTGGTCAAAGATGGCTGTTCCCATGTGGACACAACATGGCCACCACAAGATGGCTGGCAGGGGAGGGCAGTTGTGGGTGATCAGGCCTGCAGGGGAGGGCAGTTGGGGGGAACCAGATGTGTAGGGGAGGGCAATTGGGGGGGTCCAGACCAGCAGGGGAGGACATCTAGGGTCAACCAAGCTCCAGGGGAGGGCAGTTGGGGGGGCAGGACTGCAAGGTAGGGCAGTTGGGAGGGACAAGGCCTGCAGGGGAGAGCAGTTGGAGGGACCAGGCATGCAGGGGAGGGCAGTTGGGGGGAACCAGGCCAGCAGTGGAGGGGAGTTAGGTGCAACCTGGGTGGCAGGGGAGGGCAGTTGAGGGGGGCCAGGCCTGCAGAGGAGGACAGTTGGGAGGGACAAGGCCTGCAGGCGAGGGCAGTTGGGGTCAACCAGGCCAGCAGGGGAGGGCAGTTGGAGTTGACCAGGCTGGCAAGGGAGGGCAGTTAGGAGTGACTGGGCCAGCAGGGGAGGGCAGTTAGGCATCGATCAGGCTGAAAGGGAGTGGTTAGGGGGTTATCAGGCAGGCAGGCAAGCTGTTGGGAGTCAGCAATCCTGGATTGTGAAAGGGATCCCAGATTGGAGAGGGTGCAGGCTGGGCTGAGACACACACACACACACACACACACACACACACACACACACACACCCTTGCACGAATTTTGTGCGCCAGGCCTCTAGTTTATATATAATAAGAATTAGGGTCAGAAATAAACCAGAGAAGACTGACCCCCAAAGCCTATACTATAATAAAAATATTCCATCCCTGTATGATGTAACTGACAGATTAAACATTTAAATGAAGTTACAGGATTCCTATGATGAAAAAAACAGGATCTATTTGTTCCAACACCTCATACCTATCTAATACTACTACATGATAAGTATGGAGCCAGAGGAGACAAATGTGATTAAAATTTACTGTAGAAGATGCAAATCCATAAAACATAAACCTGCTAAATACAGTTTTTACCCTCTACGTTCTGATTGTGAAAGGACATTTAAAAGCCAAACTGGTATTAACATATCCACTTAATCAGTAGCCATCTAGTAAGAACAGATTTAGGGAATGAAGTTAGGGCTATTACTTTCCACTTCAAAATCAAATACATGCCTAACTGTAGATGGATAAGTAAGACAATGGCGGATCCCCCAAAGTATCTCAAGAAGAATCTTCCAGGAGGGAGGGGTAGTAGGACCAAAGCACTTTCTGCATAAAATTTTAAAGAAAGCAGGAAAAACACACTGTGGGAAGTGTTACCTAAAGTGGTAAACTGTCATTAATTAAATTGTATGTTTCTCTTACCTAGGGGAAGTGAAAGTGGAGGAGGCAAAGGGAAAACATGGTTACCCTGTTGATACTCTCGATGAGAAGAGTATAGACGTCTGAAGCCTTTCCTGTAGAAATGTGAAAAGGAAAAATTAACATCCATCCTCTAACTCTTGGATAAGCTTAAAATTATACCTGTTCAGGAAGTGCTACTATATAGGGATGCGATATTCAACCCCTTTTTAATCTCATGGCACACATACACTAATTACGAAAATTCTGTGGCACACCAAAAGTATAGTATATGTTTTGCCAATCTGACATAAAAAATTGGTATCATTTTGATTCATTCACATGATGGCTATTGTTGTTGTCATTTTTTTTTATTTGACAATCTAAGAGAAAAGAGGTAAGTGCCCCTGACTATGTAATCAGGTATTGCATGTTGAAAAATTCTGTGGCACACTAGTGTGTGGTGGCACACTGGTTGAAAAATCTTGAAAATCACTAATACAGTGTATCATGTGAATGAGCAATCTTGGTAGACTATGATTGATGTAAATTGGTTCTCTAGTATATGCAAGAAATTGACTTGAAATAATACACACATTGGGCTGAATGGGAAGAAAATCAATGCAGAGAAAAACCTAACATTTTTGGAAGAGAAAAGGTGAGATAAATTTGGTTCAACAGACTCCTTTTGTGAAAAGTAGTTAGAAAATGTTGAAATGTACATAGAAGTCATTTTGGACCATGCCTCCACTGTCAAAATAGGAAATTATTTTGTATGCAATATGATAACCAAACAGATTTTTCATAGATATATAACATATAGTATAGATATATCTCTATTTCTATTTACATCTTTCTATATCTATGTCTACATACATACACACACACACACACACACACACACACCCATATATACTAGAGGCCCAGTGCATGAAATTCATGCATGGGGGTGTGTTTCCCTCAGCCCAGCCTGCACCCTCTCCAATCTGGGACCCCTCGAGGAATGTAGCTGGTAGGATCAGGCCTAAACGGGCAGTCAGACATCCCTCTCACAATCCAGGACTGCTGGCTCCCAACTGCTCACCTGCCTGCCTTCCTGATTGTCCCTAACCGCTTCTGCCTGCCAGCCTGATCACCTCCTAACCACTACCTGACAGCCTGATTGATGCCTAACTACTCCCCTGCCAGCCTGGTTGTCCCTAACTGCCCTCCCCTGCAGGCCTGGTCACCCCTAACTGCCCTCCCCTGTAGGCCTGGTCACCCCCAACTGCTCTCCCCCGCAGGCCTGGTCGCCCCCAACTTCCCACCTCTGCCAGCCTGGTTACCCCTAACTGTCCTCCCCTGCAGGCTTGATTGCCCCAAATGCCCTCCCTTGCAGGCCTGGTCCCTTCCAACTGCCCTCCCCTGCTGGCCATCTTGTGGTGGCCACCTTGTGTCCACATGGGGGCAGCCATCTTTGACCATATGGGGAAGCCATCTTGTGTGTTGGAGTGACGGTCAACTTGCATATTACTATTTTATTTTACATATATATATATATATATATATATATATATATATATATATATGTACTAGAGGCCTGTTGCATGAAATTCACTCACCGGGGCAGGGGGTTGGGGCAGCCCTCAGCCCAGCCTGCATCCTCTCACAATCCGGGACCCCTCTGGGGATGTTGGGCCTAAACTGGCAGTCAGACATCCCTCTTACAACCCGGGACGCTGCGAGCACCAGTGACCATACTTTTCATACCGGTGAAAGGCATCTTGCTGTTGTATGGGCAGCTACATGTTTTTGCCCTGATTATAAAAAGTAGTACATAACATGATCCTTCTGAGGCAGTAATACCATTTACCCCATCTTATGGGTGGAAAAACTGAAGCAGGGAGAAGTTAAGTAATTGGCTTTGTCACACAGTAATAAGTGTCAGAATCAGGGCTGAGCACAAAATGTGCAAGCCAGAGTCCATGCATGTCATGGCTGCATCATCTTGTTTTTTCAGTGTTAGAGTAGCCTTGCCAGGTTTTAATTTTTAAATCTAAGAGACTGTTCCCAACATATAGGGTAGGATCCCTAGGCCTAGCCAGTGATCAGGGCCATCTTCAGGGTGACTGGCAGGAGGAGCGATTGGGGGGCCCCCATTGGCATACGCCTTGGCTGGCAGCCTGGCGCAGCCCACTTTCTGGCTTCACCCCCTGCCAGTTGGGGGCAGCTCCTGTGTTGAGCGTCTGCCCTTTGGTGGTCAGTGCACGTCATAGCGACTGGTTGTTCCACAGGTCATTCCACCATTCAGTCGATTTGCATATTAGGCTTTTATTATATAGGATTAATTTGCCAAGATTGTAAATACAGAATAGAGATACTGGGACTGCAAGATTACTTAGAAAACTCCTGGGAAAATAAAAGAACCACAATACATATTTTATAGATATGAAATTTTATGTGGGTTTCAGATAATCTTGTATTTAGAAAATTGATAATAAAATAAATACAAAAATGAAAACTAAAAGGAAACAATTTAACACAAATATTAATTAAAAATAAAATTATTTTATTTTAATATTTAGAAAAATTTAATATAATTTGAAGAACACATTTTAGTATTTTTTTAGTATGTTAATAACCAAACAAGATTTCCAGAAAGTCAAGAAAATTCTGGAAAATCAAAATACATAATCATTGACTAGTAGCACAGTTATTTACGTATCTATTTATTCTCTGATCATTTTTATCTAGCAGTTGTTTGACTAGACAACCAAGAAGACTTCTGCTTCATTACTTAGTTCATGGCCTCCCTCTTTTTTTTTCCAGTTTGCAAAAGAACATTTTAGCTAATTCATAACTGAATTATTTCTGCTTCTTTACTTCACTTCCTATATAACACTGTCTATGTGGATAATGAATATGGATAATAATAAAGTAATGCCAGCTAATATCCTGTTTATAGTTAATTCTGTATCAAGCATTGTTATATGCACTTTACATTTATCAATTTATTTATTCTTAAAATCAACAAGTAAGGTATACATAGCGATATTCCAGTTTTCAAATGTCAAAAATTGAATCACAGATTTATTCTATTTTGCTTTCAATGTATCTATTAGCTAGTTCAATAGCTTAAACTCGGCTCTTGGTACCAATGGGGTCTAGTTTCTTTAGATGGCATGCCCATAATTATATTCTTTGGTTCTGACTTTACTGAAAACATCTAATTAGACAAAGGTAAACTTTTTTCTTTGACATTAAGTTTATATGCCGTGTTGTTGTTTAAAATCAGCCTTCAGAGTAAAATTGATTAAAGTGGGCGTAAAATAAGCTTCATCAGATCCAATTACAGGAAAATAATGTTGATTTTTTTCATTTTGTTTATTTTTAAATGAGCATGTATAAATTACAGAAAATATGATAATTAATTCTAATATATCTATTCCCTCTATATAATAATTTAATATTTTGCCATATTTGCTTAATCTATTTTTTCTTTTTTTGGTGAAGTTATATAAAACATGTCTCTCCTATCATAATACTTTACCCTTCAATACTCCATTATGCCTCTCTAAAAGATAGAAGTTATTTTACATAATTAAAATATCATTATTAACTCTAACTAAATTAGTAGTAATAGTTTAATAATTTCATCTATTATCCAGGTCATATTAAATTTTTTTCTGATTATCCTACACACATATATATTTAATTTATATATATTCTAACCAAAGTATACACAATAGATTTAGAGGTTATATCTCTTAAATTTCTTTTAATTTGAAGCATTACCCCATTTTCCCCTATCATTGACTTGCTGAAAATCTGCATCCAGTTGTCTTGCAGAATGTCCTGCTTTCTGAATTGTTGTGTCCCATCTTGTTGTATAGCATGTTCCTCTTCCCTTACCTGTTTTATAAGCTGAAAATTAGCACTTAGTACTTACTTATTATTTTCTATGTGTTTAAAAAATCTTCATATAAGGTGTACTTCATATTACATCAATCAGAAGGTATAACATGTCTGGTTGTAGCATGATTCAGAAAGTCAATGTTGTTCATGGTTTCAGTTGCTAAAAACTGGATTACTGCTTGGTGAAGTTGCTTTTTTCCTATGACCAGCAAATAATCTTTGGATGAACTTTAACATAATATGAAGAGTGATTTTTATCACTAATATTTGTCCTAAATTTTTAGCACACATTCATATTATTCTCCTTAACTATTTCATTAGTTTTTGCAAAATGATGATTTTGCTAATTTGATTTTTTCTTCTGCATTTATTAGTTCATAATATTCTGCTCTGATAAGAAGATATCCTTTAAATATCATAAGTAAAAAAGTAAATTAAGTAAACAACTACATACATATTTAAGTACATTTGATGGTAAAAAATTATTTAAACACTATAGACTAAAAAAATACCTATTTAGTATTGCTAGCCATTTTCTAAAATTCATTTTTAAAACTATTTAAATTCAGTGCATGTTCTTTGTGTAGTAGATCTTATAGGTTTATATGCAAAACCATAATAAAATCTAATCTAAGAATAACATTTTAAATGATCGAAGTAACAATCTAAGTAAGCATTTAAATAACATGTTATATATCTTCAAATAATTATGTCTTAAAAGTTCACCATGATTAATTATCTCCAGGGAGTATATTTATTTCAGAAGCATCTGCTGAAAAGAATTAGAAAGGAAAAATAACTTTCTGAAATCTGCTTTTTATCAAAATCATTTAGAGAGATTCAAACTACCTACAGACTCAAATCACCTGAGAGGCAATGATATAACATTTACGTTAACTGTATATAAGCAAATCAGCAGTGAATCTTGGAAGAGTCACAAGAAAATAATTTTTGGTATATTATATTATTATATCAAATAATGCCAAACTTTCTCAATCCACAAAAAAATTCAGGTGATATTAAAGTATGGTACTATTTAAGATATATTTGCATAGTTAATAAGATATTACAATTGTATTTCACTTCAAGCTTTTAAGCTTCAGTAAATTATAGTTATCAAAAATCCCTAGTTACTTTTTCAAGGCATATAATATGATCATATTTGTATTATATAAGTGTAGCTCATTTGCAGAGAATTCATGAATATCATTACCTGATAATTCAACTTTAAATTAAACATATTTTTATAAATTGTTTTGGCCATACATTCTATTTAAATGGGTTACTATCTCACTTAATGAAAATCCAGTAAACATTAATTAGATAACTACTATCTTAAAAAAAAAAAGTATCACAGCATCTACAAAAGTAAATTAAGTCATGGAACTAAAACTGTTCAATCAATCCATAAAGGGTGAATAACATATCCACACATCTGTAATATAATGAAGTATGTGAACAATGCATATTCTTATAACCAAAATATATGAAAGATAAATATGATTAACTAGAGCTAGGTTTCTCATTGTT
The DNA here is from genome assembly GCF_951640355.1 of Cnephaeus nilssonii. Lineage (NCBI taxonomy): Eukaryota > Metazoa > Chordata > Mammalia > Chiroptera > Vespertilionidae > Cnephaeus > Cnephaeus nilssonii. The sequence continues at coordinate 50,102,916 of NC_137079.1, read as the reverse complement.
GGAGTGAGAGATTACAGATCAGCTTGAATGATCACGTGGTAATAGATTAGTGCTGGAGATATCAGTATAAACTTGTGTTACTATACATGCAGATGGACATTATAAAATGCTTATGGATATATGTCTATACACAGGTTAGTATACATGTACATATTTTCTAGTATAGGAAGTAGAGAATAACAACCTAGCAACAAAAGTACATCCAATGCATATATTTCTGTTTTGAATATAATTTCCTAGGGAAAGAAACCAGTGTTTCTAGAAAAATTATTGATTCTAGGACTGGGGCATGGAATATATAGTATATATCTGGAGTACCTTTTAGTGACAGAAAGTGAGAAATTAATTACCAAAAAATATTAATGAGACAAAGAAGCCAGTGAAAGAGCTGCAAATGGCTGAAGTTGGAAAATTTTAGCAACAAAATAGAGTGGAATTGGATTCCAACCCAAGGTATAAAATAAATAGTATCCATAAATCTATACAGATATATGTAAATAGTTGAGTACATAAATAAACAAATATGGAAGAATACACAAATCTCCTGTGCAGAATAATTTCAAAAAAAATTATGGCATGTGGCTTTTAGCTTCCCACTCATTAAGGCTGGCTACACGTAGTTACTTCTTTCCAAAATGTACTTTATGAAAAGAGAGAAAAAAGAGTAACTTCAGAGATGAAAAGCCAAATGCATTCAGTCAGGTAATCAAGATTAACATTGACAGCAATAAGCCGTGCTGATTGTGTGTACCCTTGATATAACGCAATGAGAAAGGCACTTTACCTCTGTGGTTTTCCTCCCAATAACCCATAACCGCAGTTTAATCATGAGAAAAGCATTAAACTAATCCCGTTTCAACTGCAATCTACAAAATACCTGTCCAATACTCATCAAGTTGTCAAAGTCATCAAAAACAAAGGAAGCTTCAGAAACTGTCACAGCTAAGAGTAGTCTAAGACAACACGTTGCCTAAATGTAATTTGGTACATTCTGGAATCCAGGTACAGCAAAAACACATTATAAAATATTTCAAAAAATGTTTTAAAAATAGAGTTTAGTTAATAATTGTCAAGTAGGGTACTGTGCATCAGTTTTTGATTCTAAGAGAGGACTCCACATGGAGAATAGCAAAAATTATCACATTGCCAACCACTGAAAAATGAAGTCCAAACATGTCTACCCATCATCCCTGGGCCTCAGAGTCCCCAAGAAAAACACAGCCTAATAAAGCACTGGTGGAACAACACTTTACTGACATATAGAAGAGACAGAACAAGATCAGTTTCCATAGGGCATAGCTGCCCCATCCATGCCTAGCAGATCTCTCTCAGTGGCCCAGGACAATTGACCTGTATGCAACCCTCTCTTGCTGCCATTAAAGGACCCCGTGCCATCCCTGTGGAGTCTGAAATAGTGAAAGCTGGGGGCATGTCTGAGGCCCATTGACATTCCCGCTTAAGCAGAACAAAGGAGTACAGTATTCACTGTGCCTGAAGCAGAAACAATATTCTCATACAAGATTGTAGGTCCAGCGAAGACCATGTGGCCTCCTCTTTATCTCTCAGTAAGGAGGTTCCCAGGGCTCAGGCCCATCATGTGGTAAAGCAGAAGGTGAAAAACTGCATGGAGGAGACTGCCTTTCCCAATAATAACAATACAGGGTGGGGCAAAGGTAGGTTTACAGTTGTTCGTATGGAAAATAATATGACAATTAAGAAATATTACAAGAATAAACTTTTGTGTTTCACATACTCAACACTGTAAACCTACTTTTGCCCCATGCTGTGTATCAAATTGTGTTCATTAGTTATGACAAATATGCCATATTACTGTAAGCTGTTAATATAAGGAAAATTGGGTATGGGATATATAGGAATTCTCTGTACTCTCTTACAACTTTTCTGTAAATCTAAAACTGTTCTAAAATTAAAAGTTTACTTAAAAAACCTCTATGGGGTTAAATAAAATGTATTATCCTAGATTTAATCCTGGGGAAAAAATAACATTAGTGCTTGGAATAAGGATATCTTATAGTTACTATATTTATTTATTATATAGCTATTATACTTAGGTTAATTTAAATTTTTTGACAAATGTAATATAATTATGAAAGTTGTTAATATTAGGGAATACTGAAGGAATGGATATATAGAAGCTTTTTTGTACCACCGTTTCAACTTTTCTGTTACTCTATAACTATTTTTGAAGATAGATATTTAAAAAAGAAAAATAAATGCAAAAAAAAAAACAAGTAAAAGAAAAACAACAAATACTTAGTAAATCCAAAGATGGTCCTATGCATAAGTATTAGGAGTTCTTAAAGATGAAAACCAAAGAAAGGGAAACAAAAATACATACTAAAAATTATAATTCAAGAAAAACATATATATGTAACATGAAAATGGAAAGAAACTAGATAAAAAACATTTGAATATAATGCTTTTGAATATATAGAGCAGGAGAAGACTAAGTAAGATATTTAAGAAAATCAAAGAAAATAATATAGGCCAAGGAGATTATATTTAACTAAGTTGACTGTTATAGGTAATGTACACAGGTAAATGGTTACCAATAAATAGGTTGTAAGAAAAATATTTAAAAAATCAAAGGATGACTAAAAAGGACAGGGTGCTGATTAGTTCTATAGAAAGGGAAGGATATTGGGACAAGATATAGGGATGCTCTTCAGGGGTGGTTGGCAAAGTGTTATTTCTTGAACTGGTATTGGTTAGGATAGTACTCACATCATAGAAATCCATTAAACAGTATTTTATTTTGCAGATTTTTTTCTGCAACTTTTATTAATTTAAAAAAGCTAATACCAAAGCATAAATTACTGTCAAGATTATATACAATAAACCCATAAATTAATTCAAAACTGACTTACCATAGAAGATATCTTATACCTTTACATAATTTCAATGTTAGAGCTATTTTATCACTCTAATTATTTAAGTTTTGTTAGGGAGTTCTCCATTAAATATTTTAAAAAACCTTCATTTGCATGTATATATTTTTAAAGTTTACTTTTATTCTTAACTATTAATTTAACTCTTTCCTGTAATTTAGCATTATTTCTAGTTGTACTTTTTATGCATTGACTGGCTATTAAATTATTCACCATAAATAGCATTTCTATGACAGCATATTTTGATTTGGTCCTACCTATCATCCTTAATTCCTTTTTGGAAATGTCTCCTGTCTCCCCACTCACATAGTCATATGAACGAGAAGGGTTTCTGTCCCTAGGTACCAGCTAATTGTGTTCCACATTTAGCCAAGCCAAGAACTAATCCTCTATCCACGGTGTTGTTGTTTTATTAGTGGAACACCAGATGACACGATCTTAGTAAATTTGTATAGAACTAGGTCCTGGTCACCATGGTTGTTTCAGGACTAGCCATCCACGTTTTAAGCAAAGTAAATAATGAAAATACTCTAAAATAGAAACTTTCTTGCTTTGCTAGCTGGATGCTTAGGAGGGTTTAGAATTAAGAAATGGCAACACTTTATTTGATGCTGGAAAAAGCTAACATGAATAAAAGCATGAGATAAAGAGAAAGGACTATTTCTGATGACAGTGTTTGACACCCGAATTAAGACAGAACTGATAAAATTACAATTCTTAGGTTCCCATTATTTATGATAATTCCCCTTTTTGCTTAAATCAATTTGAGTTGGATTTTGTGACAAATGTACTATTATACTTGCCACATTCTATTCAAATAATAGCATGTCCAAATAGCATAATTGTTTGTTATGACACTTATCCTTGAATGTGTTTGAACATATCAGGGGAAATTGATAAAAAATGTTTACATAAAATATTTTGTCAAACACAGAGTTGATAAGTAAAATTTGACAGGATCATTGTCACATTTAGAATCCCACATTTTTGTTCATTTATTCAAAAATTCTTATAATCTCCACTATGTAAAGTACATGGCTCCAGGTGTGGTACACATGATCCATGTGGGACCAATTTAACCTGAAGGGATATAACAGGAAGAGTTATAAGGTTGAAGAAGATAAGATTCTTACTTTCAAGAATCTTATGATCACACACAACACACACACGGGTGTTACTTGCCTCCCTCCTTTATTCAACTCTCTCACCTTTTCATCTTCTGCTACTACCCTGAACATACCCTGAAATCCAAACTCTCTGTACTGTTTGGATATGGCTTTGGTTGGGTTATATAGAAGCAGAGACTGAAATGAAAGTTCAAATGATTTAGAGGGACACTTTCAGAAGAAGGGGAGAGAATGAAACAGGAGAGAGCATGGGAAGAAAAGCTAAGCAAGAACGAGTTCTTAACGAGGACCTAATTAGCTTAAACCTTCTGAAAACTATGGAGCACAATTTGTACCATGGATTAATTCCCCCTTGAAACAAGGCAGGGCAATGTGTATCCTATGTGTCACTAAGCCATCGGCTGAGGAGGTCTACCTCCAGCAGTCAGGGTGGGTATAGTTTCCAGGGGAAAACATTTGGCAAGGCACAGGGGCAATTCACTGGAGAAAAGGGCAGCATTGTGTTGCTATTAGCCAACACCTGCAGCAACTAGGGGTGGATACCTTGGCCAAAGTGGATCTGGTAAGGAATCATCAATATCCCCTTTTACACGTCCATCCAGGTTAATGTGTTTGTGGGCATTGACTGGATATTAAATTATTCACCATAAACAATTTGTCTATCAAAGCCTGCTCTGCCTGAGAAAGTTGCATACTGTTCATTTGTTGCTTATATAACACTTTAACTATGTCTCTATGATCACTACAGTCTAATATAATAACTTGCTTACAAGTGTGTTTACCCCAGTGTGAGAATTAATTAAAGATAGTAATTAAGCCTCGTTAATCTTTATTTCCCCAATGCCAAATACAGTGAGTGATGTAATCACATGTTAATATCAATTGCACATGTTAATTTTTAATTGTTTGAATGAGCTGACACAATGACAAACACAAAGCTGAAATTGTGGATACATAGACCAGTGGACATAGACCATTTTAATGCTGAGTTTTTCAGAGTAAGTAGACCATTAAACAGACAGATGACCTACCAGTACTTGTAACTCTCTAAGCCTTCATTTCTTAATGTAAAAAAGAAGGGGGGTGGTAATAAATATTGTTACAGGCCTGCCTCCATAGTTGAGATAATGTATGTAAAGGGCTTAGCACAGTAATTAATAAATAGTAAATGTTGAACATGTACTAAGTATTATTTAGTTTGTATTACTGATGATTTTATAGAAAACTATAATGATTGCAAAAAATATAATGTCAAAATCTCATGCTGAAATTGTTAGGTCTGTTCAAATAATTGAATTGATACTCTTTCCCCTGGGACCTGACCTTTAGAACACTTCACAATTGACATTCCCTTTTGCTTAGACCACATTCTACTTGCTAAGATCAGATTCCTCTTGTTATGACCATTATCTTTTCCCTCCAGACTTTCCCAGGATCCAGACCCGCTCAGAGGTTTCCCTGCCAAAAAAAGCCTGCCTAGAGTCTTTTAAAACCTCTGACTCCCCACCCCTGGGTGTTGGTGCCGTTTTGGGGCTCATCCTATTTGGTCTCCAGATGATCTAATAAATCCCTTTATAATCCCTTACCACTTTTACAGTGATATCTTCTGTATCTGTGCCTTGTCTTATTATATATTCAAAATCACAGCACATGATAGAATATATTATAGATGTTGCTCCTTCTCCTGCAGCTACTGGTATCATTTAGATGTAAATATCCTCATTTTGCTGAGGTTAGAATTTATCCTGGCTGAAGTCAGTTTAACACATTAATGTCATCACAATATTGGTCCCCAAAGGAGAATTTCATGTTTTAATCTCAAATAGCTCTATCAGTTTATAAAAGATGTCTAAGAGGTGACAGAAAACATGAAAAAGAAAGTATGTTGCATAATAAAGGCCTAACTCCTGCAGATTTCTTAATTAATTCAATTTCTCTAATCAATTATAACACAAGATTGTGCTTACGATAGCAATGATTCACTCTGCCAGAGGATTTGCAATGACCATCAGATTGTTCCTGAGATGGTTTTTTGATTGCTGCTATAACCTTAAAATGTGGCTTCAAGAAATAATGTTCCCTATTCTAAATTATTCCAAGAATCTTTTAAGATATTGAGTAGTACAATACATTCTTTTTCTTCTGAAATCTTTACTAAGAAGCACCATTAGGAATTTAAACATCTAATTACAGAAAAAAGGATTTTATTACACTTTGTCTTTTATACTTACTTTCATATACTCCAGTCTTTCTCTACAGCTGCTTACTAGTATTAATCAACATTTGGGAACAAATTATAGGATTGATAGATGTATGTAATTCAGAGAATGAAAAGGACTGCCTAGTTTTCTATTTTCATTAAAAGCTATAAGTGAATTAAAAAGAGATTAAAAATGTGTTGGATTAAAACAACAGTTGTTTGGTCTGAAGTATTGTAACATGTGTGTCTCTTTAATCAGAAGTAGGAATCTAGAATTGCCACTGTCAGTGGAGCTTGGAAAACATGCATGTCTTTCTGTTGAGTTATGTCTTACTCTCTCTTGATTACTAATGTATAGCCAGTACATAGAGGATAATTTGATTATTAGTAATTGCTCATTGAACACCTGTTGACTGATTAACTCACAGATTGATCTAATACATGTTTTCATGTAAATAAAACCTAAAAAGGTCAACCAACTGCTGGAGGCTGAAGCCTACAGCAGTTAGCATATTAATCTAAAAAGAATCATTGATATTCAGCAGGGCTGAAAATCAACATAATATTGCCCTGCTGTGGGCTCAATGGCTCAAGGCATTTCCCTAACCTGAGAATCCTTTTACTGTTTAACCAAACTTTACCTTTGATATGACTGTATGCATTGCTAAAGGGAAAATTTGTATTCAAGTAAATAAATAGTGGACCAGGCCAGAAGTTGGTGTGCCTCTTCAAGAAAGAAGTCTCCACCTGACCCCCCATTCCTTCTAAATACATATTTCTTGTATAGCATTTTTATTTGTCATTGGCCCCTCCTTCAGATCCTGAACCCTGCTGCGAAGGTGCGGCAACCAACCATTCACATTTTTATTATTTTGTCTACCTGTTAGTCTATTTAGATATTTAAAACCTATTACTAATACCAATTTGCATCAAGTCAGTATTTGTTTTGGCCTTGTGCAAACTTGAATTTATTATAGCAAAAAATTGTTCATTCATTCTCTTATGCATTCACTCTGGTGACAAGTACTTACTGAATACTTATTACTTGGCTGACACTATTCTAAATTCTTAGGGAAAGATTACATGATTCTAAATATTTACAACAAAAAGAGAAGAATATCAAAACATTAAATAGTAACGTATGCAATTTAAAAACTAATACAGATGATTTTGGTCAACTAACTGACAATTCTTATTATATGACCACATATGCCACAGTATTAATATCATAACCCTACCTTCAAAATTCAACAAAGAGCAGAGTGGATATGGTAGAACAGCTTCTGAGAGCTTATTTCTATTCTCTTATCTTACCTACATGATTCAATTATATTAAGCACTCTAGAACAATAGGTATTGAAATATGTTTTTAAAGGCCCAGTTTTTACATGTGGGCGCAATTAAAATACTGAAATCAATAACTTTGATCCCTTCTATAGTCCCCCTGCACTCCCCCCACCAAATTCTCAGGATTCATATTTTATACCTATCCTTTCAAATTGTTTTTGAGTGCTTTTTATTTCCCTACATCTATTCTGGGAAATATTTCCCAGGAACATTATGAACAAGAAATACAAAGTTTATGTTATTACGCACCTCATAATTTAATTGGAAAGACAAAATAAATTTTAAAATGGGGGTTCTGGCCAGAATAAGTGCTGTGAAGAAAAACACAGGGCAAGCAATGTGTTATGGGATGGTGGAAAAGCTACTAAGTCAGCAAGGGTGGCCTTGGTGAGGAGCTAATATTTGAGCAAAGGGCTAAATGATGTGAGTGGGAGCATTACTTGCTGGGAACATAATGTACATAGGCCCTAAGGTGGAAATGAACTTAGAATAAAATAGGTACAGGAAAAATGTCCAACGTGCAAGAGAAGAGAGCTTTAGGGAAAGCAGGAGATAAACACCATAAAGTCATTTTGGCTATTGCTGGACCTCCATTATTCACTACTTATAAACTAAGCAAGCACCAAACATATTATATTTCCCCCCTGTTTTAAAAATCATCCCTAGCATTTGTTTCCTTAAACATCAAGCATTTATTAAATAACTCTACAACTCTTTCATATAAATTAGGGACTTCTTTTTCACTGGTCCAATTAGTCCTATGGCCAGTCAGAGAAATGAGAAATATAAAGTTATTCTGGATCAAGAAACCTCACTTTCTCAGAGATTTAAAATTTAATAATACATAGATCAATATTTCTCTAGACAGATCAACCCAACCAATATAAAGTTATGTGCATCCAACTCACTTGAAAATAAAGTGTCTTGCCCAACTGATCCTTACAGTAAGATAATATGGTTTTCACTTTTATTTTATAAGAGGGGACATTATTAAGTGTTATTTAGGGAAATTCTCTAAGCTTATACTGTCCTTTTTCATCCTCCAAGTTAGATGTTTACAATGGAACTTTACACAATATTCTGTAGGATACAGAAGATCATTTCCATACCTTTGACCACTTTACCATTAGATAATTATTAGTTAACTGGGGGCCCAGTGCACGAATTCATGCATCTTGAAAGGAACTGTGGGCCATGAGGCTGAGGTGGGCACAGTGGTGGGTCTCAACCCATGCTTCGCGCCCCGCCCAGCCCAGTCCCTCTCACCGTGGCCCCCAGTCCCTTCTCTGCCGACAGCCCCACTCCCACTGCAGCAGCTCCCACACACTGATGGCACCTGCTGATGGCATGGAGCGATTGGGGCCAGCGGCAGCAGCGGGTGCAAGAGGAACCAGCACTGTCAGCAGGTGCAAGCAGTGGCTGCTGCCCTGATTGCTGCTCAGGAACGGGGGGGAGGTGGAGAAGCCCTCAGGGGCGATCAGGGCCAGCAGCCACCTCTCACACCCACTGACAGCACCAAGCGATTGGGGCCAGTGCGGGGCACCGACAGTGGGTGCAAGCTCTGGGTAGGACTGTGGTGTGTGGGAGCAAAGAATTTTCAGTAACCACCAGAGGCTCGCCCTGATGACAGTGACCAGCACCCTGCTTTGGTCTGGCACCCCCACTCACCTGCTCCACCATCCCACCGTGGCCAATGCCTGCCATGTTCCACACTCTGCTGCCTGCTGCTGATGCCCGCCACGTTCTGCATACACCCCCTGGTGGTCAGCACACGTCATAGCAACCAGTTGTTGGTTTGTTCGGTTGTTCCGTCATTCGGTCTATTTGCATATTAGCCTTTTATTACATAGGATTATTGAAAACACAGTCCTTTTCCTGAATACTCACAAACCAGAACATCTTTGAGGATCTGACCATTCAGCCTTTGCTCTTGGATAAGCCACTCATGGCCTTGATGCTGATACTGTAGGAGAAAAATACAAAAAGAAAAAGGAAAACAATTCTCTCATTTGGAAATAAGAGATTCTCCCTTAACCCATTCTATCTCCATCTTCCTTTTCTTATTTACTTTACAACACTTGTAATTACATGATTTTTTTTCCTCTCTGTGAAATGTATGTAAATTTTTAAAAAAGCTAAATGAACCTCTCCTCAGTTTTGAGACACAAGGATGTCTTTGTGAAGGACCTGTGCTTGTGTGTGTGTTTATTTTCTCAGCCAGTAAGAAGTTAACCTATCGTTCTTCTTATTCATAATAGTGCTGGGTGACTGAGTTCTCTTGAGATTGCAATCAAATGTGTGACAGGAGATATTATTGAAGAGGAAAGTGAATTTTATTTCTGTGTGTGCGCACACATATGTATGTAGTATTTATTTTGTTATAAGTAAAAACATTCTAAGTTGCAATTCACCCAAGCTCATTATAATTACTTACAAATCTTCCTTGCATGCTAAAGAAACAATTTAAATTTCCATTCTTATTTCTAACATCTCATGCAATAAAGAGAAATTCAGATTGCTCTAAATGACTGATTTTCTTTTACAATATGAAGATATTTGTATGTATATTCAATTGCCTTAATTTTCATAAATATGATATAATTAAGCTTTATTGCTTGTAATTTACAACATGGTTAATAATAGCTGAAAGGCCAGGCTTGCATTCTATACAGTGCTTTAAAATAAAATGTCATTCTAAATGGATAAATGTTCGGTATTAATAATTGCCCTTGGAAGTGCTTTTATTCAAAACTACTTGTATGATTACTTTAGAAATAGACAATGTCAGTAAGTGTCATTTTAACAGATAAATTACTTTCTGTAATAGCAAACCATTTACTTAGTGGAATATAAAAGATTTGGAAAAGTAAGTCTCTAACAATAAATGCAACTTTTGTATGTAAATTTACATAGTACCGAAAAAAAATAACCTGCTCTGTTTTTCTTTTAAAATATTTGACCTCATTTATTTTGTATCTGAATATATTTAAAATGTTAAATTATTTATTAGCAAACAGATGCACATCTAAAACTCTTAAATTACGTAAATAATGTATATGATGACCCCATTTTAATGAAGTATAAATTTGTCATTTGCCAATGCATCTATCCATAATGAAAATGATACTATAAATCAGTACCCAAAGCTGTTATTTATGAAATATGTTGTTTTGTGTTATTCTGGGATATGTCAAAAATCTGCAACACAATTGATTTTGTAGGTATCATGATATTCATTAAAGCACAAATTTATACTCTGCCATAAAAAAAAGAAAAAAAATACACCCTTTGCGACAGCACGGATGGACCTGGAGAACATTGTGCTAAGTGAAATAAGCCAGTCAGAGAAAGACAAAAGCATATAATTTAACTCATATGTAGAATTTAATAAACAAAATAAACTACCAAGCAAAATTGAGACAGACTCATAGATAGAGAGCAGGTTGACCCCACAACTCTGGGGGGCAGGGGGAGGAAGGTTGTTGAGAGTAGAGGGATTGAACAAAAAAGGAGAGAACTCGTGGACATAGACAATGATTGGGCGTGGAGGTAGAAGAGGGCGTAGAGTGGATAAATGGTGATGGAAAAAGCAAAATAAAAACACAAATGCATTTGCTTTAGGCAAGCAGTAATCACAGTTGTGATCGAAGAAAGACAAACCTTAGGTGACTGGCCAGGCACAATCTCTGCACCACGTCCTGTACTTACCCTGCTTGTGAGAGGCAGCAGGAGTTCCAGCCACAGCAGTACCATCTTACCGCTCTATTGCAAGTTAAAGGGGATTAAATAGAAAAACAGGAACATATTAATTATTAAACAAAGATAATTTAATTCTGTATTGTATTGGTAATTGGTTAGACATGCCAGAGGACTGAAAGGAAGCAAAGGAGCACTGGAGTAGTTCCGGGTAACCCTAGGGCTGGGGGAAGCCAAGGAGGCAGGTTGGCAACTCCAGATCCAGAAGTGTAGGAGAAGGGGCCTGTGATCCTATGCCTGGGACCCAGACTGTTGATGAGAGGACACTAGCTGGTACCTCTGAAGGGAGGTGATGAGGATGGTTCTGGAAGGGCAGCAGGAAGCTGGAGCTAGGAATCAAATGCTACTTCTAAGGTGGAAGGTTATTGCTATGGCAACACTGACAAAACACAAAACAAAAAAGGAGGTGACCTCCCTTTCACCTCCTCCTCTCTTCTAGTCACTGTCTGTTGCTGCTACTTCAAATCCTGACAGAGAGCCATCAATCAATCAATACAATCTGTCTGGAGAGTTCCTGTTCAGCATCACAAAGGAGCATTTAAAAGAGTGGATTTGGAAGTAAAAGGAAATAGCTTAATTTTCTGCACATGTGCTTACATGAGAATGCATCACCGGAGGGAGTTCCATGCTACAGTCTCAGTATTACAGCTTTTTAGAGTGGAAATGTTTTAATACCGGGCTCCTCGAGGCCTACCCACTGCCTTGGGCTATGGCAGGTCATTTGGCTAAATTGAACTACCCAGGCCTAGATGAAGGAGAAGGTGTGTGGGGACCAAAGTAACTCTAAAGCGATGGGTGGATCTGCCCACACGATGTTAACACCACTAGGAGCAGTCATGCACAGGCTGCCAGCAAAAACACCAGGACTGAATCTACCAATTAACCTGAAATCCTGGAAGCTGCAGACCTCTGGACAGTTTAGGATCTTATAAGACCCAAAGCAGCGGAACTAGGTGAACCACTCTGTATCTGGCCTTCTGACTCACAAAAGCTATGAGATGATGAATGAATGCTGTTTAAAGCCACTAAGCTGGTAGTGATTTCTTAGGGCAGTAATAGAAACCTAGTTAAGAGGGCCATCAAGGGTGGTATGCTTGCTTAAATCTTCATCTGCTGCATTCTTCTCATCACTTTTGAAAAGTTCTAAATTCTAAGAAGAGAAAGAGAAACCTCTACTCTAGGCCTCAGTGCAGTGGACACCCTGGAATTGCAACCTGGGCTATCCTTTCAGAAAGAAAAGCTGAATGGACCCCACTGTGCCTTTGTTCTGGGTATAGAATATTTTCATGCATGGCCATGAATCCATTTAAGTAAAATGAAGGTTAGAGATAAAGTCTGTTTCCCTGTTACCCGGAGCCAGATTGCTTACTATGGTCTCCATCTTATGTACACCAGAAACACACAAAACAAACAAACAAAAAATCGGGGATGGGTTTGCCAGGCAATTCTGGGCTTGCTTCTATTGAAGCTCAGATACCTGTTATTCCCAGGGCTTGGTGTACCTTGATAAACAAATTCCCCTTTCAGCATTTTGAAATGGCATTATTTTTGGCCAAGAGATAGTGACTCCAATTATTTGGTGGGTCCTGGATTCTTTGAATGGATTGTGATTGATGATCATTTGATAAGTACTGTATTTGATATAAACATTTTGGGTTATGTAGGCCCCGTGCAAACATGCAGACTGCTAGTTGGACACAATCTGATAACTCCTGCTGACAGATTCCATAATTATACTTGTAGTACATTGCCAGGTACCCGCTATACTTACACAAAGAGGAGAAAAGGTACTCAGAAAATATGGTCTACTCAGAAAATATGTAATAAAGGCAGGGACCCTGTGTGAAACTATTCCACTGACAGTGGACATCACTTGTACTTGAACCCCTTCTGTGGAATATCAAAGTTGAAACAGAAAAAGAACTACCACACAGCCAAGGGCTGATGTCATCACCGGGACTGAACAAACTGCTGCCATTATGGTACCTGGTATGAAGCCTTAGAATTGCCAACATTTTTTGTGTGTGCTCTTCCAGAAAAAGATCAGGATCAATTGGCTTCCATGTAGTAAGGCCTGCAATATTTCTGAGCACTCTTTTCACAAAGCTATTTGAATTATTCTGCAATATTTCATCAGTGGGTCAGACATGCTTTAACACACTATGAGCCGCTGGTAGGTATTGAAATGTCCCCTTGCATTGAGGACATTATGATTGTGACTCCCACTGAGGAAATTGGTCACATAGCAGTGATTAAAGATGGCTGGGCCTTGAACCAGGAGGAAATTCAGAGCCCTGATGCTTTAATGTCTTCTATTGTGAAGTGAAAATGGCACATCCTACTAGCAGCCAACCCAGTTCCCTAAGGCCTTGGTCAATTTCAAGAAGAGGTAGCAACACCTTCATAAGTCACAGAACAAGTATCATTCACATATTATCTAAACTACTGGTACCAAAGAATCTTGCCTATGAAACTTGTCAGCTGATAAGAAAGCAAAATTCACTGAGAAAACCCACTTTCAATGGAATATCTAGTACAATGCTATATCAATTACCATAATGTCAATAAGGGTCTGATTACACATAGCACTGGATATTCTTCATGTTGGGCTGAAATCCAGATCTGGCTCTTGGATATGCCATCTTAAAGTGTGCCATCTTGAGACAAACTGAAAATAGACTCATGGATCTTCACTAATCATGGTTTTAGCTCTATGATGAGTCCACTGGACCACCAAGATAGTAATGACTGAATAGATAATGATATGATCTTACCTAATAATAGAGAAACATGTAAATTGACTGTACCTCCGCTACGCCCACAGCCAATCATAGCGAGTATGCAAATTACCCCCAAAAAAGATGGCTGTTAATTTGCATGCATACCTGGGTCCCAGGAACCTCCTCGGCACCCAGGTCACTCCCAGCCGGCTGGGGCGGAGGCTTTAGGCTTGGGAAGGGGCAGAGCCTGCAATCAGAGGTGCCGTGGGGGGGCACCCCTTCCCAAGCATAAAGCCTGGGGCGGCAGGGTGATGGGGCTGACACCTTCCCCTGATCAGCCCGGTTGCCTCCCGCAAAGGGAGGCCACACTGTGGCTTAGGTCGGCTCCCAATGGGGAGCGGGCCTAAGCCATCAGTAGGACATCCCCTGAGGGATCCCAGTATGTGAGAGGGGGCAGGCTGGGCTGAGGGACCCCTCCCCAGTGCATGAATTTCGTGCACCAGTCCCCTAGTATACATATAACTTACTTTCAAGCTCTAGCTGATCTCTTTATCTCTCCTGTACTCTCAAACAGAGAGCATTCTCATTTAAAGAAAAGTGTCTGTAGTGAATCTGTACAGGTACTCATCATTTCTACCATTGGTTGGTGGACTTATGCTGAAAAGCCTTACACTAATGATATTATGACAAAAGAACTACAAAATCTGTCCTATTTGTCAACTATGCCAGTATCTATGAAGAGGATTTTGATAGGATTTGTTTTCAACTATTTGTAAGTTACACACAATTATTCCAACTCTACCCTAGTTTAAGGGGTGTGGAATTTGAATGCTTTTATTTGGTTACTTATTTTTTATTTTTTTTTAGCAGCAATATAGTTTATTAATCTGTGCCTTAGCATAGGCACTGGAGCTTGCCCATTGTGCTCTTGATGTATAAAACTCATACATTCTGCCAGTTCTTTTTGAGCAATGACACCAGGAAATTGAAAGTTATGTGGATGTTGTATACAAGCTCATTATCTGTCATCTTCAAGTGGCCAGCAGCCACTGCCAGACAGGGCACAGTCTTCATCTGGAACTTGCTTGTGGATTTCACTTCATAGACTTTGGCCACCATGCTCACCTTGTGGATCAGCAAGGAAGGGAATTTGCCAGCTTTATTCAGGCCTGTGTCCAGGATGCCTGGGATCTGCTTGATCAGAGACTCTAAAGCCAAAAAGGTATCATATTTCTTGGCCAGCTTCTTGACCAATATCTTATTCTTGTTAAGTTCCTTCAGTACCTGCTGTCCATGTGGAGGATATCCATGGCCTTGGCCTCAGGTCACAGTGCTGCTGGAACCCCCAGAACACATATGGAGAACTTGGGGCAGGGAGTAGATTTGTAGATTTAAGCCAGATGGTGCTCAAAAAGTGTTTGTCCTTTTGAGTGTCATAGTCCTTCAAGCTGATCTGTAGCTCCAAAATCTTGCCCTAGTTACCATGCAGGACTGCCCGCAGTGCCTCATAGAGGGTATCATCAGAGATTTTGTTGCTCATGTTTCCTCACGCCACAAAAACCAGAAAAGACTGGAAGGTTTTTAGAAGATAAAAAGCACCTTCCTTTTCCTCCTTTTTTATGCTTAATTTTAATTCCAAACGTATAATTTAGTTCCCAGCAGATTCAGTTCTTTTCCATAAGAGAAGGAAACTTACATCCATACTTGACTACACTCCCTACCACCCAACTTGTGTGCCCACCAAAGGAAGTATCAGCACTGAGTGGATATAGACATCATCTTGGGTCAAACTGTGGTTTTTTAGGACTTGTTTTATTCTATAGATGGCAGGCCCTTCCCTGCCTCCCCTTTGGATCTGAAGGACCTTATCCTCTTCAAGCAGGTCAAACTTGCATCCCGCGGGCCACATGCCTCTTCTATTTGGCCCGTGTTAGCCTTTGAGTTTGACATGCTTGCTCTAGATAAATGGTATCTTTGTTACTGACCAAAACCCCAGCAGAATTAATGACATTTCCTTTTACTCTCTGTTGCCAGTACTGTGGCCTTCCTACAACCGTGAGGGACATGGGTTTTCATCTCTACTTTGGTTGGTAATTATAAAGTCTAATGTGTGATTCTCAATTTATGGGACACTCTATGGGAATTTTGCTGATAAGACAGCCTAGGTCTTTACTGCAAATTAGGCAAGCATTAATTCTTTATCTGGGTAGTATTAGCCCTAGATTCTTGTGGTTCTCCTGGAAGGAGTATCTGAACTGTCTAATTATTTATACTACTTTTGAGTCAATACCTTAGCCTAAATTGAGTATCCCATGCAATCTCTGGAGGAGCAAGTCAGATGACTCCAGGTATCCCGATCATGGTCTTGGTGTGGTAGGTTTTGTAACTGTGCTTTATGATCTCTCAAATTCTGTATTTTATCTTTTGGCTCTGCAAGCAGATGTTAAAGGTCCCATTAAAGTTACTGTTGGTTCACATTTAAAGAAAAGTGTCTGGACAAGATTAGCGTATGTATTCATCTTATATATTTTCTAGTACTTTCAAAATATGTAATCTTTTTTAAAATTTTACAGACTAGAAATGGATCTTTTAAAAATGTTATTAAATTTATTGGGATAACATAGATTAATCAAATTATATAGGTTTCAAGTTTACAATTCTATGGTACATCATCTGTGTATTGCATGATGTGTTTGCAACTCAAAGTAAAAGCTCATTCCTTTAAGCATATATTTAACATCCTTTATGCTTTATGATCTCCCTCTCACCCTGTTTTTCCTCCAGTTACCACCACACTTTGCATATGTCTAGGAGTTTTTGTTTGTTCATTTGTTGCTTTCAGTTTTATATTCCTCATATGAGTGAAATCATATGGTTTTAACTTTTTCCATTGGACTTACTTTGCTTAGCATGCTATTCTCAAGATCCACACAGATTGTCACAAATGGCAGTATTTTATCTTTGTATATATGTACCACGTCTTCATCCAATTATCTATTGAAGGACAATTCCATTGTTTCTTTGTCTTAACTAGTGTGAATAATGCTGCAATAAACATAGGTTGAATATATATTGATGAATAAATGTTTTCAAATTTGGGGGGCAGATACCCAGAAGAGAGATTGCTGGGTCATATAGTAACTCTATTCTGAAAATTTTGAAGAACCTCCATACTCTTTTCCATAGTGGCTGTATCAGTTTACATTCCCACCAGCAGTGAATGAAAGTTCCTTTTTCTCCATAACCTCTCCAATACTTGTTATTATTTTTCTTGTTGATAATCATTTTAATAGGTTGAATGGTGATATCTTATTGTAGTTTTGATTTGCATTTTCCTAATAGCCAGTGAAGTTGAGTATCTTTTCATATATCTGTTGGCTATTTGTATGTCTTCTTGGGAGAAGTGTCTATTCAGGTCCTCTCTCCATATTTTAAATGGATTGTATGTTTGTTTGGTGTTGAGTTGCATGAGTTCTTTATATATTTTAGACATTAACCCCTCTGCAGAGCTGTCATTTGCAAATATCTTCTCCCATTTGGCTGGCTGACTTTTTTGTTGTTGTTGTTAATCCTTACCCAAGAATATATATTTTTCCATTGATTTTTTTTTTTTTTTGAGAGATTGCAAGGGAGGAGGTAGGGGGAGAGAGGGAGAGAAAGAAAATCCATGTGAGAGGAGCACATCAATCTATTGCCTCCCCCATGCACCCTACTGGGGCCAGGGATTGAATCTGCAACCCAGGTATGTGCCCTTGACCAGGAATCAAACCTGGGATGCTCTGATGTGCAGGCCAACACTCTAACCACTGAGCAACACTGGCCAGGGCTGACTTTTTGTTTTTTTGACAGTTTATTTTGTTGTACAGACTCTTTTTAGCTTGATATAGTCCCGTTTATTCTTTTTGAAATTGCAAATAATAATAATAATAAAAATAAAATACCTATAAATAAACTTAACAAAGGATGTGAAGGACCTATACACTAGAAACTATAAGACATTATTAAAAAAAAAATTGAAGAAGCATGGCTCAGTGGTTGAGTGTCAACCTATACGGTTCAATTCCCAGTCAGGGTATATGCCCCAGTTGCAGACTCTATGCCTATCTCTTATCATTAATGTTTCTATCTCTCTCCCCCTCTCCCTTCTTTTCTGAAATCAATAAAAATATATTTTTTAAAAAGAAATTGAAGAAGACATAAAGAAAGAGAAAAATAATTTGTGTTCATAGATTGGAAAAATAACTTAGATAAAATGGCCATATTGCCCAAAGAAATATAGAAATTTAATGCAATTCTCATCAAAATCCCTATGGCGGGGAGGAACCAAGATGGTGGCAAAGTTAAACAACTAAACTGCCACCTCGCACAACAATTTCAAAACTATAACTAGTAGACAAAATGTCTACCACCCAGAACCACGGGAAAGCTGGATGAGTGGAAGATTTACAACTAAGAAGAGAAAGGAGCACAAACGCTGAAAAGCTGAGGTACGGAGGCGCGCTAATTGCGCTGGTGGCGGACGACTGGGCACTCGGCTTTTCTTCAACCCAAAGGGAGACAAGCTCCCAATCACTCTGAAATCCAGTTTATGGGGACACACGGGGGACCCAGATGCCTATGGGGAGAAGCTGGACTCTCGGCCATCGGGTCGGAAAGTGAGAGTGACTTTCTTGCAGAGGTGCACCCAGCAATCATTGTTTACTGCGCTGGAGTGCGGGACACGGGGACTTGGAAATGCAGAAAGGCAGAGAATGCTGATGGCAGCCATCGCCATTTGCCACACCCTAGCCTAGTGACGCCCTGAGACCCCGCCCCGCCCTGAGACCCCGTCCCGCACATTCTACAAACCCACCCAGGCTCCACACAGCGGCTTTTGCATATAAATGGTCTGTTCTGTGGCAGCTTAACCAAATTAACTGCAGCTCCAGTCAGACTGCTCCAAAACTGCCAAAGCCCAAGCAAAAAGGAGAAAACTGTAGCTCTTGCTGTAGCTCCTGCTGGGGGGCCTCAGACAGTAGCTGACCTGCACCCCATTGGAGATCCAGACACTAGTGTATCTAGTGGTCAGTGTGAGACGACACCAGATTTCAACCACTCTCATAAGGGACACATTCAAGAGGCAGACTCAGTGAGCACCAAAGCCCTACTGGAACAAGTCCTGCCCCATAAACGTGTCTCCAGCACAGCAATTCTTCCGTTATAGACACAGCGGGTCCTCACAGCCGATTGGCCTGGAGGTCAATTCCTCCCAGTGACACCAACAACAATCAAGATTTAACTACAACAAGGCTGTACACACAGTCCACAAAGGGGTGCACCAAGAGTGTCCACCTCAGGTAACTGGGAGGCTGACCCATTGAACCAATAAGACACCTAGTACACAAAGCTACCCTACCAACTCAGGGAAGCAGCGAAAATGAGGAGACAAGGAAACAGATCCCAAACAAAAGAAATGGAGGAGAACAAATGAATGGACATAGAGTTCAAAACCACGGATATAAGGTTTTTCAAGAATTTCATGGAAAAGGCCAATAAATTTAATGAGACCCTCGAGAATATGAAAAAGGACCAACTAGAAATTAAACATACACTGACTGAAATAAAAAATATTATACAGAGACCCAACAGCAGACTAGAGGAAAGCAAGAATCAAGTCAAAGATTTGGAATACAAAGAGGCAAAGGACACTCCTCCAGAGAAGCAAGAAGAAAAGAGAATTCAGAAAGTTGAAGATAGTGTAAGAAGCCTCGGGGACAACTTCAAGTGTACAAACATCAGAATTATGGGTGTGCCAGAAGAAGAGAGAGAGCAAGACATTGAAAAACTATTCTAAGAAATAATGACCGAAAACTTCCCCTACCTGGTGAAAGAAATAGACTTACAAGTCCAGGAAGCACACAGAATCCCAAAACAAAAGAAATCCAAAGAGGACCACACCAAGACACATCATAATTAAAATGCCAAGGGCAAAAGACAAAGAGAGAATCTTACAAGCAGCAAGAGAAAAATAGTTAGTTACCTATAAGGGAGCACCCATACGATTATCAGCTGATTTCTCAACAGAAACTATGCAGGCCAGACGGGAGTGGCAAGAAATATTCAAAGTGATGAATAGCAAGAACCTACAACCAAGAGTACTCTACCCAACAAAGTTATCATTCAGAATTGAAGGGCAGATAAAGAGCTTCACAGATAAGAAAAAGCTAAAGGAGTTCATCACCACCAACCCAGTATTGTATGAAATGCTGAAAGGTATTCTTTAAAAAAGAGGAAAAAGAAGAAAAAAATTAAAGATAAAAATTATGAACAGCAAATACATATCTATGAACAAGTGAATCTAAAAGTCAAGTGAATTAAAAATCTGAGGAACAGAATAAACTGGTAAACATAATAGAATTAGAGGCATAGAATGGGAGTGGATTGATAATTCTCAGGGGAAAAAGGGTGTCTGTGTGGGGGGTATGGGAAGAGACTGGACAAAAATCATACACCGATGGATAAGGACAGCAGGGGAAAGGTAAAGGCAGAGGGGGGTGGGAACCGGGTGGTAGGGAGATATGGGGGGAAAAAAGGAGAAACATTTGTAATAATCTGAACAATAAAGATTTATTTTAAAAAAATCCCTATGGCGGTTTATTTTTTTAAAAGAAATAAAACAAATAAAATAAAGAAAGAAAGAAGTTAAACAAATAATCTTCAGATTTATATGGAACCACAGAAGATCCCAAATAGCCAAAGCAATCCTGAGAAAAATGAACAAAGCTGGAGGTATCACACTCTCTGACTTCAAATTATACTCATCTTTTAATGCTCAGTTTATATTTACTTTATTTTTAATAAAAATGTTAGAGTTGACCACAGAGTGGAGAAAGAAGAGAAGTCCTTGGGATGAATGACTATGCCTTTCCCTTTTCCTATTCTATGCAGCCTTGGTACAGAGTCGTTCACCTACACTGGGCTGATTTTTAGATTAGCAACCAAATTTCTCGCTGATATCAGTAAGGTTGATATGGAATCTCTCTAGCTGAGTTATGAATTTATTTACTAGGTCTGACTTGTCATACTTTTGATGCAAAGAAAACAAGATTTTTCTTACTCTAGTTTGGGGTAGTTGACACATTTAAGAAACTTTGTCAGAACAGGGTAGCCTGTACTAGAATGCTCTTCTCAACAAGTAGGCTGACCTAAGTGCAACTCTCAATGGAAAAACTATTCAGCTCAAGGGATTCCATGTACTCTCCTTCAACCCTACTTCTCCACTGTCATGACTGCCTTTTAACACCTTGTTATAAGTAGCTCGGTCAGCATGTACCTTGCATAACAATTATACAGAATCCCTGTGCTTGTGAAGAAAGTCATGGCAATATATTCTCACTTTCCATTTAGATTATGAATTCTTTGAATAGAAAAAAAATAAAATTTCATACCTCATATAACCTAGACCTGATTTCAAATTCACTCAGACTGTTGGCGACATCCAGTTACTTGAGGGAGCATTAACAAAGTCCCCATTATCTTGCTGGCTGGCTGCTGGCGCGAGGAGGGATACCCTCTCCGCTCCTGGATGCCTCTTTCTGGTCCTTGCAAGTGGCTCATTATCATTGGAATCTCTCCAACTTTGACTTCTGCCCCAAGCTGGAGAAAATTCTCTGTGGTTTACAGAAGTCTTGCTGAATGTGGCACCAGATGTGCAGGATCCAGAAGCCAAGGGTTGTAAACGGTGCTTCCCTAAAGAGTACATGAGACTTGAGGCAACAGCAGATCCCTCCATGCTATTAATAAGGCCTCCCACAGAGGTCACTGTCAGTACTACAACAAAAATGCACACTAAAAACAACTTACAATCTAAAAAGTACTAAGAAAAAATTTCTTATATCTGCATTACCTCTTTATTAAACATCCTAAATTTGGATACTAGTTTTAAAATGGAAGCAACTATTTTAAAATTAAAAATAACCCATATTTTTAAAAACATTTAGACAATAGAGAATATGAACATGACAAAACCATCCTTAATATTTCGATGTGCATTCATATGTATATATTGATATTATATATATTTAAATAAGTGTATTCAGGTATATATAACACATATTTGTATTTCAAATTATCATGATAATAAACATTTTAAAACAGTTAATGTCTACTGTGATAATATTCTTTAGTGATACATCCTGAGATAAATTGCCATTTTTATCAGATAAATCATTCTGCCTATCTGTAACTGTTTTATAGAAATGCAAGTTTGGGGGTAATGAGTATGAATGTTTTGAAGCTATAAATAAATTTATAAAATTGATTTAATGATCACACTTTAGGAGCTGAGGGGGAAAAAAAAAGATAGTTTTAGTTTGTTTATTAATTGTGAAACCTGTAACAAGGAAATATTTCTAAAAAGAACCAGAGTGTTATAAACACAAGAATGTTGAAGTTTTAGTGTGGTTGAGTATTATCCAATCATACCTCTCAATAATAATTACAGTTAGTTCTAATTACCATAGCCTCTGAATAAAGAACCCAATAGAAATAGCTCTCCACTTAAAAAAATAATTTGTTTTATTTGAAAAATAAATGCTCATGAAATAGAATTTCTGAATTACTAAAATGTAGCCCCCAAAATTATAAAAGAAATATTTTGAAAATCTTATCACTACAAAATTATCAACAAAACAATTTGCTAAATTTAATTTCAGATTCTCTCTGTCTTTCTCTCTGTCTTCCCTTATCAACTTAGCTTCAGTACTTGCATTTCTATCTCTGTCTCTCAAGCTCCTCTTTCTCTTTTAAAAGGATTCTGAGATTCCATGTGGCTCACCCATGTAGTTCAGAATAATCTTCCCATCTCAACATACTTACGGTAACTTACTTATTAATCACATCTGCAATGTCCCTTTGGCCATGTAAGGTAAATATGGGGATGATTGTAGACATATTTAAGGACCATTATTTTTTCAATATAACAAAAATAATTTGTAAAGATAGTCAGTTGGCATTTTTGACATAGTGACTAGTAATACAGTCCCTGGAATCAGATTTTTAGGTTGAAATCTTACTGTTGATATTTAGTAGCTGTATTACTTTCTGCTACACTTAAGTAAAATTTATTTAAATAACTTTAAAAACAGTATAGTTTAACTCATAGTAAACTATTATTATTATTATTATTATTATTATTATTATGAACTAAAAATTTTCTGTTTTTATAGCTTGGATTTAAGAATGTTTAATTTTTAAAAAGAATGTTTATTTTAATTCACCACTAGTTATTTGGAGTTTATATATTAAATGAAACTTAATTGGCATTGGTGCTCTAAAGAATCTTCACAGGATTCATTAGAGAATAAACAAAGGCAAAACCATGGTTTCTTTTTTGTTTTCTCCTAATATTGAGTTGGGTTGTTTTCCTAGGCAGGATGCAAGTGTGATTTCTTTCCTGTTTTTTTGTCCAGATGGATTTGAACAATAAAGCCACGGAAAAAAGGTGGTAGATGAAAAGGGTGGAAAGTTATTGGAAGCAAATAAAGAATCTCCCTGGGAGGGTGTCCCAAGGGGTATTCCCTTCTGATTGGTCACCCTTTGCAGAATATCAGCTTCAAAGCCCAAACCCCAGGTAGTGCTCCCCTCTTTCTCTCCCCTTTTAGTGGTAGAATTCTCTATCCCCTGTGAAAATCTGTTTCCCTCACTCTCCCATTTGTCAGCATTTCTCTATCTCTGTGAAAGTTTGTTTCCTTTTTCTCCCCATACCCTGTGGCTTGTCCCTATCTCCTGTGAATGGATGTCTTTCTCTCCCCTTATCCTGTGGCATCCCCTTTTTTCTCTCTGAGAATGTATGCCTTTTGGCAGCTCCAAGCCTTCAACTATGCCTTCCTTCCACATGGATCCTCTTTATTCCTAAAATTCCCTAAACCTGCTTATCTTTCCCCTAAAACTTTCAATATCGTGCAAAATAGTACATTACATATAGGTGATCATGTATTTTATCATTCATTCCAGGTCAAGTTTAAGATTGAAAGTGTGGATTATTAAAATTATGCCAAGAAAATAAGATGTAAACCAGGATAGTTACTCAATGTCATTAAATACAAATACATTAATCCTATATAATAAAAGGCTAATATGCAAATCGACCGAACAGCAGAATGACTGGTTGCTGTGATGCGCACTGACCACGAGGGGGCAGACACTCAATACAGGAGCTGCCCCCTGGTGGTGCACTCCCACAGGGGGAGCGCTGCTCAGCCAGAAGTGGGGCTCATGGCTGGAGAGCACAGTAACGGTGGCGGGAGCCTCTCCCACCTCCACAGCAACACTAAGGATGTCCTCCACGGGGAGCAGGCCTAAGCTGTCAGTCGGAAATCCCCCGAGGGCTCCTGGACTATGAGAGGGCACAGGCTGGGCTGAGGGACACCCACCCCAGTACACAGATTTTGTGCCTGGGCCTCTAGAGAAACATGCAAATTGACCGCACCTCCGCTATGCCCACAATTGGGCCGGGGGGAGGCTGGGGGGCGGGACTCCGGGTGGCCTATCTGGCCGTTGAGAAGATCAAGATGGCGCCGCCCAGTCCTCTTAGTTCCGGGGGTCCCTGGGGCGATCGGCACCCCGAGGGGCGTGGCCGGGCCCATGCAGCTGCTCCAGGGGTGCCTGGGGCGATCGGCACCCCGGGGGGCGTGGCCAGGGGTGCCTGTGGCGATCGGCACACCGGGGGGGCGTGGCCGGGCCCATGCAGCCGCTATCGGGGGTGCCTGGGGCGATCGGCACCCCGGGGGCCGTGGCCAGGCCCATGCAGCCGCTCCCGGAGGTGCCTGTGTGGATCGGCACCCCGGGGGGGCGTGGCCAGGCGTGCCTGCGGCGATCGGCACCCCAGGGGGGCGTGGCCAGGCCCATGCAGCCGCTCCTGGGGTGCCTGTGTGGATCGGCACCCCGGGGGGGCGTGGCCAGGCGTGCCTGCGGCGATCGGCACCCCGGGGGGCGTGGCCGGGCCCATGCAGCCGCTCCTGGGGGTCTGAGGCGGGGGTTGAGGGGTGGTGCCACCTCAGTGGAAGGGTGCTGCACTGCAGGGTACTGGACTGACTGATGTGATTCAGAGAAGCTCCCAGTGCTAATGGGCCTCGCTCAGGCGGCCTTCACACTTCAGAGGCAGTGACTCCTGCTCCTGCCTTGACCCAAAAGCAAGCTCGCTACACCCTGCCCCATAGCAGAGCATGCCTAGGCAGTGAGTGGGAAGCCTTCCACCTGCTTCAGAGAAGGGGGGGCAGTAAAGAATGGGGGCAGAGGAAAGAATGTGGAGCATCCACAATGAAGAGATGCTTGAGAAAGAGGCTCGGAAGCCTGACTGGAAGGTTTGTTCTGTTTGCTGGGCGGCTGCCCCTTAGGAAGCGCAAAGAGCATGGCTCTGAGGGCTTCCTATGTGCTGAGTCAAGTTCCACAGCCAACTGGAATTGGCCTCAGTTTCCTGGTCTGTAAAATGGATGAAGCGTGTCCCAGTGCCTTCACTGAGCTTTGATGGCCAATTGAGATACTATATAAAGAAAATGAGGGAAGAAATGAGAAAGAAAAGGAAGGACAAGCAACACAAAAGAAAGACTGAAAGGAACCTGTAAACCCATTGTCACTTAAATAGGGAATATAGTCAATAGTGTTGTAATGATGGTATGATGCCAGGTGGGTACTAGAAATATCGGGGAACACTTTGTAAAGTATATGATTCTCTAACCACTATTCTGTAACTAATATAAAACCTGAAACCAATACAAAATAATGTTGAATGTAAAGAAATGAAAATTGGAGTGAAATTTTTATAAATTTCAAAGTTTAAATAAAAGCTGTAAAGGAAGGAAGGGGAGAATAAAAAGTTTTTATTTTCATTTTGCCACTTCATTAAAAAGACAGTTGTCTTTATATGATGCTTTTATATTTTTCTAAGTCATTATCTCATTTTAATTTCCGGGCAACTTAAAGACAAGATAAGTATTCCCTCCACTATTCAAAGAAAGGAAATCTTGGTGTCTGGTCCTAATGATTCAATCGTCAAGCCCTTATTGTAAAGCAGGGTTAGTAAAATTTTCTGTGCAGGGTCATATCTATACTAATAAAAGCCTTGGGGGTGATCAGGCCAGCAGGGGAGGGTATTTGGGGGCAATCAGGCCTGCAGAGGAGCAGTTAGGGGGCAATTAGGCCAGCAAGGGAGCAGTTAGGGGGCAATCAGGCAGGTAGGTGAGCGGTTAGGAGCCAGCGGTCCCAGATTGTGAGAGGGATGTCCAACTGCAGGTTTAGGCCCGATTCCACAGGGATCAGGCCTAAACCTGCAGTTGGACATCCCCCGAGGGGTCCCATATTAGAGAGGGTGCAAGCTGGGCTGAGGGACACCCTCCCCAGTGCACGAATTTCGTGCACTGGGCCTCTAGTATTATATAATATCACTCAGCCTATCACTATTTGATATTCAGTGCACATTGGCACATCTTCCAAAAAATTTGTCTATAGTTTTCTCTTGCAATGGCTGTATGTTTGAGAAATTTTATGTTTGCCATGATTTTTTATATATAATGTAACCTTAATTCTTAATTCTGTGCTTTCCACTATATTCCTTTTTCAAGATATTTCTGTGGAGCTCTTACCATATTTTTTTTATCTGTGTGCCATTATATTCAAATCCTGAAATTTATTTTTATTAAGTGAATGAATAGTAGTGTTTCCATATCCCCATGATATATATTAAATAAAACATGAAGTTTTTGATCTTCTCCACATTGTGAAAAATGCTATTTCAATGTGACATTATGTCTTGTAATAATGGGAATATTTTGAATCTCAGATGGTTATCACTTTTGTAAGCACAAACAAAAGAAGAATCAAAGATGTAAAAAAAATGTCCTAGTTTTAGGGCATAATGAATAATTTTTTTCTGTGATTTTTGTGGCAACTCTAATTGATGCACATGTGGACTTGGACCAACTTTGTATCAAGGTATAAAAAATGTCTTAGTCTAAACAGAGTGCAAGTAATTTAATGAATGAAACATGTTTTGAATAATTTAGCACACAGGGAAAATTGATATTATTGAGTGGGCCCCATCCAAAGCGCAACCTGTATCAATTATTCTTCTCTTCTCCAAATTTGTATATCTTGTATAAAAGCCTAATCAAATTTGAGTGCACATAGAGAACACAGATTTTGTAAATTATAATTTAAAATTTTTAACAGTAAAAGTTTATGTCCACCTAAAGCTTTTTCTTTGAAAATATATTTAGCTGTTACATACTAGGCTAGACTTTTGAACAAACTTAACAAACTTAAAAAATACCATAGTGACCACTTTTCACTGAAACTTGATTGCTTATGTCTCCGAGAGGTACACTCTGAATTTCTTCCTGAGAGCTAGACCTATGCTTTAGAACTTTTGTGTCCAATAAGCAAGCACAATGCTTGACTTAGGAAGGTTTATGCATAATAAACAAATGAATGTTAGCTCTCTAAATTATTCTGCTTAAAAAACCTTAGGCTATGCTGTTTGGGGGAGAGTTGTATAAGCTGAGGATTTTTGATTTGCTCCCACAGCTCCAGCAAAAACAGATTTCTGAACTGAATCGAAATGCTCTCTTGGAAAGATGTGAGAATGTAATCTGCTTAGGTGTTGAGATTCAAGTCCACATTTGAGAAGTCATTTTGAAAATTTACATATAAAATCCTCAAATGTATCTGCCATTACGTTATCAATCTCCGTATAGAATTCACTTGAAGAAACACATTCATTTTCATATTTTTCTCTTACAAATGCAGTTATAGGTCAAGATTTTTGTCTTTTGTGAAGACTATCTAGAAGACAAAGGCATTTTATTGAACTGCAAATCAATAAAATAGAGTTATAGACTAGGTAACAGACTTAATTATCATTAAATTCCATTGTAAAACCTGTACAACAGATTAGATCACCTGTTCTTTTAAAGCCTTAATTCTATTTTTAAGACAGGCTACTAAACACACTCTTTAGCTTATAACTTTCCTTCATTATTTCTCCCTATGCTTTATATCTAACAATCTTTTTTTTCTTTTGTTAGTTACTTTTTATCTGCAATGTTACCTGACAGGCATCTTTGACTTCTCTCTTTCTCTTAGAGCAACATCTGCCAGTTAAGAAATATTATGTAAGTATGACCTATTGTGTTGTACCATTGCAAGTTGTGGATCAATTTATTACCACAATTTTGTCTATTCTTTTGTTTTCCTTTTCTTGCCATTTATTTGTCATTCCTAATTTTTAGCATCAGTTTACTAATTTGAGTTAGTTTTCTTCTTAATAACTTAGTGGTAGCCTTTTCTTTTTGAATCTACTCTGAGAGTATCTTTTAGAGGGATATTACGTTTATTTCTATATTTGATAAAATTTTTTATAATTGATCATTTAAACTCTTATCACTTGACATATTCTGAATTTCCTATGTATTCTTCTCCTTATTTATTTTTGGTTTCTTCAATTCTCCATTCATTAAAGTTATTTTCTAATATGTAATGCCTTCCTATTTTCCATAACACCAATGTTTACCTTTCTCTGTATTGAAGGGTGGCAGAATATGCCTCTCTATAAATGTAGGACTTCTGGACATGTCACCCTAAAACGTGTCACTTTGATACACTGATTATTTTGAGTTGTAGGCACTTGAAAAACAACAAATGCAAGAAGAGGCTTTCTATGAATTCCCCTTATCTGCATAAAAACATATCCTCCAAAAAGAATCCAATTGTCCTACATACCCCTCCTCAGGAGTTTCATCACCAGGGAAGAGGAGAGAAGAACAGAAGTTCACACCACACCCAGACAAACTTTGTCACAATCCATCATACCTCCCATCCATTCTTCTAAGGAACCTTTCAACTTTCCTAAAAATCACCCACTCTCCTCTAAAAGGCCTTTAGCCTTCCTCCCCTTTCCTGAGTAAGATGATATTTAAGCTTGAATTCTCTGCCAATTCAGACAGTTATCATTTTCCCCTGGTTCTCTCCCATATATACTTAAGGAATACATGTTAATGAACTTCTGTTTAGTTTTCTCTTGTTAAGCTGTCTGTTATGACAGAAGTCTCAACAGTGTGTGTATGATGTCAATATTTAATTTTCTAATAATATTTGAAAAAGAATACTATTATTTTCAAGATATATTGTTTCCATTTCTATAGAATTTTTCTTTCTTTTCAAAAAAATGTTTGTATTGATTTTTAAAGAGAGAGGAAGGGAGAGGGTGAAAGAGATGAAAACATCGATGAGAGAGAAACATCAATCAGCTGCCTCCTGCATGCCCCTACTGGAATCGAGCCTGAAACCTGGTCATGTGCCCTGACCAGGAATTGAACAGGTGACCTCTTGGTGCATGGGACTATGCCTAATCCACTAAGCCACACTGGCCGGGCTCTATAGGATTTTCTATCTCCTTTGATATGAGGGCCATTTAAAATGTCGCCTTTGGAATATTTGTATTTATCTACTCTCATCCACTTCCCATAACCGCAATGTTGAAATAATTTTACATATTACCCTCTACCTCAAAGTTGTAAGGTTTTGCTGAGAATATTTGTTTTGTTTTTTTAGTTGTTGTCTGCTGTTGATTTCTTCTCTTTTGTAAAAAGCTAAATAGTAAATTTTTAAAGTTTTGGGGATATACTTTCTCTGTCAGGAATACTTACATTTCCTGTAGTAATGCAAGAGCAGTCATCAATAATTAATAAATTATTGGACATGACTTTGTTTATAAAAATAATCCCTGGGTAGGATTAATTTGCTCACCTCCATATTAGTAATAGAATTTTCCCCAAACTATATCTCTTTATTTTCAAGACTTCTTATTTAGACTTTACATCACATATTTCCATTCTATCATCTTCCATTCAGATTTATTATAAAATTATTTCAAAATTGTTCTTTTGTTGTTGTTGTGTTTGCTTTTTTTTTTTTTTTTTCCTGGTGTCCCTTCTTTAAGTTTCAATCCTGGGATTTTTATTTGGTTTCAATCATATCTAAAATATTTTCATCACTTAAGGTAAAGGTGTAAAATATCACTGGATTTTTGGAGTATGAAAATATCCCTATTTCTTTTTACTTGTCAATTAAATTATGAGTAGGTATGGAATTACTGATTTGCAGTTCTTTTCTCTACACATGCCCTCGCCCTGACCTTTACCTTCAGTCATGCCACTGACATATCCAATGACAGTCTGATTTATTATTACTATTATTATTTAGGTAACTTCTTCCTTCATGGCTGTTTTTAACATTTGCTATTTAATCTTTATCAGCATGTCTTATCTAATCAATCCTGCATAAAATGAAATAAATAATTTTGTTACTTATGATGTAATTGCCTCTTCTTCATTGTATTTGATTTTCCTTCACAATAGGTCTGTTTATAGGCCTATAGGTCTATAGTGTCTATCTACTAATTCTACTGTCTTTATTATGATCTCCAACTAAACAATTTTATTCTGTGCTTCAAGATCTTTTCCCATTTGATTTTTCACAGCCATCAATAAGACTGAAAAGTCCCAGGTTCTTCTTCAATTTATGTACTAATTAGAACAATTATTGCTTTTTAATCTATTAATTCTAGAAGGTTTTTGTAATTCACTTGGATTTTCCTATATAGTAGTAGTAGTAATTTATTATTTTTTGTTCAAAATATCAATTTCTTACATATGTTCTCATTGAAAGCCAACTGTTTTTTTAGATCCTATTTGTCTTTCCATTCTGTTATCACTGAACAACATATGCAAGTTATTTTCATATAGTGAAAGGATTTCCTTGGCCCCTCTAGGTCTGACTGTCAAGCTGAGTGAATTTCAATTCTGCCTTTACTTTGCCAATGCTTGGAACAATTTCCTCAGGCCCAAACATACCTCTGAGGATGATGGCAGTTTTCATTATCTTCATTGTGGTAATGTTTTCATGGATGTATACGTACATCAAAACTTATTAAATTTTACAATTTAGATATATATCATTATTTCATTATACATGAATAAAAGTTTATTGTTTTTCAAAAAAATATCATTTATACAAATTGGAAGCATTGTTAACTAGGAGACCTGTCCTCACAGTGATAAGGTATCGTTCAGATTTGGCAAGAAGTGCTGCTCAAGAGCAATGACATCAAGTCAATGTTTTATACTTGACATTGATATTCAGACTATAAATACATGTGAGTTATTTAGCAGGCCACAGAGTGATAGATGTATGAAATGAGTGTGCCTCTGTGAGAGTGCATGTGGATATATGAATGAATTCGTGTTTGGCCTAGCTTATGTAAAGGTACCCAAAGCATTTGAAAAGCCCTTAGTCATCTTAGTCTCTATGAGAAAGGACTCTGATTCAGAGCATTTATTCTTTTACACCATGAGCAAGAACATCTAGTCCTATTTTCAACACAGCCACACCCTGCCTGCTTTACCTTCCTAAGATTTCTCCCCATCTCCCCATCATATTAGTCAAAGTCTTATGGAGAGGATATGCTGTATAAAATTTGATTAATTAAATATAATTTCTGCCTCTTCCTAAGGTTACATAAATATTTATTAGCTGACTCATGTTTCTAACACTCATTCTACAATGCTTTGCACATAGTAGTAGATAACTACTTTCATTTTAAAAATAGGAATGGTAATAACTGCCTTATCAGTTTTCAAAGATTATTCATTATATAAAACAAAATGAGATTAAAAGGAAAAGTGATTTTAAAACTGTAAAGTAAAATTAAAATTCAAGCAGTAATTTAAATATAGATATTGCGAAGCATTGATATAATAGGCAATATGAGACTAGATTATAAAATTCAGGACTAGTATTTGCACATTGTTCACACTAATTTATCGGCATGGATTATACTTTTCTCAAAGGAAAGGACACTTTTATATAGAATCTCTTAAACTAAAGGTATTAAAGCTATTAAGGGAATGTCATACAATACATAAAAACTGTACTTTAAAAGAGATTTCAAAAAGTAGGCAATAAAAATAACTTTGGAGGCTCAAAATAATTTTTAAAATCTTGCTAATGCTTTTTGAATCTTTTCAAGTCAGCAGTAAGGTACCACACCTAGTTTTAAATTGCATTAATTTTCCAGGTATAGGTAATGCATAACCTATCATCCTAACTCTCTATTGCCTGTGAAGACATGTCACACTGCTTTTGAACATAAAGCAAAGGGATCTATCTACAACTATCAGTTTTTATCTAATAAGTATTCACAAAGAAAAATATATTTTTCAGAGAACTCACAGACCAATCCTGAATTGAATTGCCCTGTGAAATTTTATAGTTTTAAAAAATAAAACAATTTTAAGCATTAGAAAGAAAATTATGTATCTGTTAAGGAGAACATATATTATCTCTATAAAGATTTTGCTATCTTTAAGAAAACTCACATTTCATATTCAGATGATAAAAAGATAGTGCTGGCATACCTGCATGAGATCAGAGGCAAAACAAAATTTATTTACATTTCTTTGTTCTGAGATAAAGACTATAGTTATAACTCAGTGTTTTCTTTCACATGATAGAAACAATCATGTTATTCTTCCCCCACACACACACCTTTTAAAAAATGTATAAATTTTGTTGATATATATTTTTATTTTTTTATTCCACCTATCTTTATTGTTGTAAGTATTACAGATGTCCCCCTTTTCCCACATTGACCCCCTCCACCTTGCACCTGCCCCCCACATATCACACTATTGTCTATGTTCATCCCTTTTTATTACCTTTAAAATATTTAAATGAGCCAAAATGTTAACCAGATTAAGAAAAATAAAATGAACGTTCAGTTACCTAAATATGGGTAAAAGTGACAATTAAAATGAAAAAAGTTTTTGTGAAATAGAACGTTATAGGATTTTAAATGGAAACTCTCATTAAAGTTTTTCATTGAAGCCTATTTCATTTTATCCAACGTGGTTCCAATTGAACTGTGTATTTTAGAGAAAATATATCTATATCTACATTTATATCTGTATCTATCCATCTATCTCTATGTATCTATCAAAAAATATTTTAATTATTTTCATGACTTTGGGTTCTCTTTTACTTATATTTTTATTCAGATGCCCCCTTTGTTAGAGAAAACACATATGGTAGTTATAATTAGACTTTTGAAAACATTGTTTTACTTTTAATATTTTAAAGCTTAAAACTGTTTTCTAGTATTTTGATTCGCACAAAACTTTTAGTTTTCATGAGAACTTTTCTCCAATTTCTTCAAATATTTGAGGAATTTAGACTATGTAGGCAATCCTCAAGAATGGAATAGTTTGGCCTGGCCTGTGTGGATCAGTTGGTTGAACATCATCCTATGCACCAGGAGGTCATTGGTTCAATCCAGGTTAGGGCATATGCCCAGGTTTTGGGCTCAATCCCCAGTAGGGGATGTGCAGCAGGAAGCCTGTCTATGTTTTCCTCTCATCAATGTTTCTCTCTCTCACCCTCTCTCTGAAATCAATAAAGCTTGTTTAAAAAAAAAATAATGGAACACTTCGAAAGAAGTGATATAATAGGCTAATAGAAGATTTAGGAGATATTTAGAGATGGAATTAATGTGAACTATATGTAAACTGTTGTCAACAATTTACTTGGCTCCTGGCTGTGAATCTCTTAAATTATTACATGAATATGAATATATTTATATGTGTATATATGTGTGTACATATCATACACATGTGGGTATACATATATATCTATAAAGGTTACAAACAAAGCTATTCTATATATTTGAAGATTTTAAATAAAGCATCTTTAAACATTTCATTTTGAAAATTTTGACTGAACACACAAAGCCTGTCAATACTTTTAGTGGGATCATTGCAGAAAAGCATCCAGAGCAGGGTGGCTTGGTAGGGGAAGCTCACCTCAATATATCCTAACACTATTTTGGTATGTGCAATAAAAAAACATTTATATTTACTATGGAGATCTGTTGCCTTCACTCCAAAATTCTCTACCTGTCACTGCTTATTGTACCAAGATTTCGTGATGATGCATGCTTACAAATTTCACATGCAATAGTTTGGTAAGACAACTAAAGTGTTCCTTACAAAACCTTTTCTGATGCTAAAACAAAAATGAAAAACAAAATTAAAAAAAGAAAACAAGCAAAACTTGAAGTATTGGTAATTGCTTGCAAACCCAGTACTTTAGGCACCTTGTGTGGATCTCTTATTATATGATCACTAGAGGCCCGGTGCACAAAATTCATGCACTGGGGGTGGGGTGGGGAGTCCCTCAGCCCGGCCTGTGCCCTCTCACAGACCGGGACCCCTTGCTCCTTACCGCCCGCCTGCTTGCTGCTCCCTACCACTTGGCTAGCTGCTCCTTAGTGATACCGCAGAGGTTCCCGCCACCTCCACTGCACTCGCTAGCCGTGAGCCCGGCTTCTGGCTGAGCGGCACACCCCCTGTGGGAACGCACTGAGCACTGAGCTTCTGCCCCCTGGTGGTCAGTTCATAGCGACCAGTCATTCCACCGTTCGGTTGACTTGCATATTAGGGTTTTATTATATAGGATAGGATATTGAATGTGAACTGTAAATGAAAAATAAAATTTAAAAAAGAACCAAATAAATTTTAGATCTGAAATTTTTTAATATATATATTTTTAATTCTCACCTGAGGATATTTTTAAAATTGATTTTTAGAGAGAGAAATACCAGTAGGCTGCCTCTGTACCTGCTGACCCAGCAGGATCTAACCTAAACCTAAGTATGTGCCCTAACCTAGAATCCAACAGGAAATCCTTTGGTGTACAGGTTGAGACTCCAACCAATTGAGTCACCTGGCCAGGGCAGATCTGAAAAAAAATGTTTTAAATGTACCTCCAGGCCCTGGTCAGTGTGGATCAGTAGTTAGAATGTCTTCCCACACACCAAAGGGTCATGGGTTCAATTCCAGGTGAGGGCACATACACAGATTGTGGGTTCCATCCCTGTTGGATTGCGTGGGCCACTGATTGATGTTTCTCTTTCTCTTTCCCTCTCCCTTCCTCTCTCTCTAGAATCAATGAAAAGAACATATCCTTAGAGGAGGACTTAAAAAGAAAAACAATGCTAGTTTGGTTCAGTGGGTAGTGCTTCTGCAGGCGGACAGAAGGGAACCAGGTTGGATTCTGATCAAGGGCACGTACCTGGGTTGCAGGCTTAATCCAGGGCCTGGTTGGGGATTCAGCAAGAGGCAACCAATTGATGTCTCACATTAGTTTCTGTCTGTCTCCCTCCCTTCCACTCTCTGTAAAAAAATAAATAAATAAAAAATATCATTGCAAAAATGTCCTCAGGTGAGGATTAACCAAAACAAACAAACAAACAAACAAACAAACACCCATTCCCAGTGTGATTATTGAAGGAGCATATGAAGTATTTGTTGAATGAACGGGAAGGTATGGGACTTTGCTTAACTAACTGTTTTAGCAACTCTGTAAGCCAGAGGGTTTCTTTTTATTTTTTAAAATATATTTTATTGATTTTTTACAGAGAGGAAGGGAGAGGGATACAGAGTTAGAAACATCAATCAGCTGCCTCCTGCACACCCCACTGGGGATGTGCCCACAACCAAGGTACATGTCCTTGACCAGAATTGAACCTGGGACCCCTCAGTCCACAGGCTGACACTCTATCCACTGAGCCAAACCGGTTAGAGCCAGAGGGTTTATTTTTTATTTTAATTTTTATTGATTGATTATTTTAGAGAGAGGAAGGGAGCTAGAGAAACACCAGTGTCTTGTTCCACTTATTATGCTCTCTTTGGTTGCTCTTGTCTGTGCCCTGACCAGGGATCCAATACACAACCTTGCTGTATCAGGAGGAGGTTCTAACCCACTGCACTGCACGCTGCCTGTCAGGGCCCCTCAACAAAACCCTCCAATGTGCCCTCTGTGGGCCGGAGCTCCTCTCCACAGCAAAGGTTTGGTTCCATTCTGTCAGGGCACCTACTTAGGTTTCGGGTTTGATCCCTGGTCCGGGCTGACTGCTGCTCAGGAAGTGACCGAGGACCGTTGAGGTCCGTGTGCTCTAGTCATTCGGCGGGGTTCCATTGGGGTTCCATTGGGGTTCCATTGGGGTTCCATTGCCGACATGGCCGACTCCGATCCCCACTAACCCACTCCTCCATCGAGGGCGACTTCCAATATGGCAGCTGCATGGCCTCTGGGTAGGTTGCCTTCTCTGCGGCTCGCCAGGCCTGGCTGCTGTGCAGTCGCCCCAGGAGGCAGATTTCTGGGTTCCCAGGGAGAGTGCCCTCCGCTCTAGACTCCCAGGGAGAGCGGGGTCCGGAGGGAAAGCACTTCGCTCCGCCTCCCTTTGGGGCTCCCAGGCTGGAGCGGAGAGCCCGTCCTGCTCAGGGCTCAGAGGGGAGAGCCACCCCAGGGAGTCCTCCTAGCTGGGTGTGAGAAACGAAACTGGAGCCCTTCCTCCTGGAACCCTGTCGTCTTCGGGCATGTGAACATATTTTATTTTATTTGACGCAGCCTCACGTGCCCGGCCTCCTGAGGCACACAGCCACGCCCACCTGCTCCTGCCAGATGTTACCCGTGAGGGCGTCTGGGCAAATTAGCACATTCTTCTCTTACTATATAGGATGAGACATATAATAAATTGTGCATTAGATTAAATTTCACCCTATTTTATGTATGTACTAGAGGCCCGGTGCACAAATTCGTGTGTGTGTGTGTGGGGGGTCAGCCGGCCTGCCCCAATGGGGGCCCATCAGGGCTGGGTTGGCAGAGGGAAGCAGATGGGGGAGGTTGGCTGGCCGGCCCTGCCCTTGATGGGGGCGGGGGGAGGCAATGGGGGCTGGGCCAGCCGGAGGGAGGTGCCATGGGAGGTTGGCCGCCAGCCCCACCCCTGGTGGGAGGGCAAATGGGGATGGGGCTGGCCAGGGAAAGGGGCCTCAAAAGGATGGGGGCACCAATCAGGGCCCAATCCAGCCAGTTGTCTGCCGCAATGCACGTCACAGCAACCGGTCATTCCGGTCGTTCCAGTCGTTTTATCGTTCCAGACGCTTGGCTTTTATTTATATAGATGTATAACCCTTGGAAACAAACAATAGTGTGGTGAAGGCCTGGGGGAGAAGCAGGTGTGGAGTGGAGGGGATCAGTGGGAAAAAGGAGACATCTGTAATACTTCCTACAATAAAGATACATTTCAAATAATAATCCTATCTAAGAATAGAGTAATATGCAAATTAGGTGTCACTCCGTGACAAAATGGCGGCCCCATACCCACAAGATGGCGGCGCCCAGTCCCCTCAGCCCCGCTGCTGGAGTGTCTGGCCTGTCCCACCAGCAAACAGAGCACTGAGAGCAGGGCCTGGCGGCTTCCTTAGTGCTGCGGCAGCGGGAAGCCGCCAGGCCCTGCACACACAGAACCAGAGGAGGAGCAGGGCCTGTCGCTGCAGCGATCAGGAAGACGCCAGGCCCTGCACACACGGAGCCGGCATAGGAGCAGGGCCTGGAGTCTTCCCGTTGGTCGCCACGGCAATCGGGAAGACACCAGGCCCTACGCACACGGAGCCGGCGGAGGGCAGGGCCCGGAGTCTTCCCCATGGTCGCCGCGGCGCGCTCACGGAGCCGGTGGAGGAGCGGGGCCTGGCGTCTTCCCGATGGTCGCTGAGGCGGGAAGACTCCAGTGCCAGCAGAGCAGGGCATGGCGGCTTCCTAATCTCAGCAGCCGGGAAGCCGCCAGGCCCTGCAAAGCCGGGCATAGCGGCTTGCTTAGTGGGGCAGTGGCAGGGAAGTCCCCAGACATGGCAGACAGAGCCCAGACAGCAGGGCTTGGGGGCTTCCTTAGTGGGCAGTGGCTGTGGGAACACCCCCAGGCCTCGCAGACAGAGCCTGGACAGCAGGGCATGGGGGCTTCCTTAGTGTGTCCGTGTCTGGGAAGCCCCCAGGCAGGGCAGACAGAGCACACTGCAGGGCATTGGGGCTTCCTTCACATGGCACATGGCGGCAGCAGGCAGAGAGCGACAGCAAGGCATGGGGGCTTCATCTCCATGGCTGCAGGGAAACCTTCAGGCCCCACAGAGAGCAGAGAAGCATGGGGAGTGGGCCTAAGCCATCAGTAGGATATCCTGTGAGAGTTCCTGGATTGTAGAGGGTGCAGGTTGGGCTGAGGGACCCCCGTGCATGAATTTTGTGCACCAGGCCTCTAGTAATAAATAAATTTCATATTAGAAGTATCTGGAGTTTTATTAAGTACTAATGGCCATGCTACAAAGGAGACCATTCTATTTTATCTAATCTGATGCTCATAGTATTGTATGTCATGAAGACCTGCTCTTTTTAAATTTAATTTCTTGCTCATATTTTGCCTAGTTTTAGATTGTTAAACTTTCATTTAGCAAATAAACACATAGTCATTGGCAGGTAGTTGAAGGGAATTTAAAGCACAAGCATAATGATGTAATTTGGAACTTGGTGTGCTTCCGCATTTGCCTTTCCTTTCTTCTGTCTTTCCTGTCACTCCCAGCTTTATTTTATTTTCATTTTTTTTATTCGCATTTATTATACCTAATGTCAGGGGACTTGTACATTGCATTGCATAGGTTCCTTTTATCCTGTATTGAATAACTATTTGTATTGTTTTTCATATAAACTGACAACAAATGTGGTACTTAGCATATTTTTAAATGTTTATTCTTGTTTGCATATAAATATTGGTTAGAACACCTTTGATGATTATTATCAACATTAACCTATTAAATATGTATGTGGTTCGTAAATAATAGGCAAAATACAGTTTGAACTTGAAAGGATCTTCAAAATCACCTAATCCACTGTTTTCCAAATTGTTTCACAGTGCCCTAGCACAAAGGTATTTTAGATGTAAGAGTTCCAATTAAGGTAGCCACTGAGGCAAGACCTTTTGTTATTTCTGTAGCTTAAAAACTGGGTAGCAAGCCCTTTGATATCTTCTGATTTTCTTATTTTACTGTTGAGAAACTTGAGGACTCCAGGGCTTCGTAAATCATCAGCTGTTGTCTCATTTATAGCCACTTAGTAGCAGAAATTTTGCCTCAATATGTGGCCACGATAATAATAAAAGAATGAGTATTAATATTCATATGCACAGCAAATTGAATATTGACATATTGTCTAGCTCCCGGCAAGCCAATATGTTTAATTTTTTGAAGAAATAATTTTATTTCAAGCTTAATTTTATGTATACAAAATCAAAGTATTTATGTACATAATTGTTGCTAATAAACAAAATATATATTCACTAAAGCAAATACATTTTTCATTTTTACTATTTGAAAGCAAATTGAAAATTTCTTGGTGCAGCACTGAAGTCTACATTATTAAGCTATGGTCCCTGAATATATATGCAATGTAAAATATCTGTTGGCACTAAAATAATGTTTATCCTGTGAATGAGAGGTAACATCTAGACACGGTCAGTAGTAAGAACTAGTGAGAATTGTGTAACTATAACTGTGATTTCTCACTTTACCAACTGGATACTCCATTGACTAGACATCCATATAACCATATGTCATTTTTTTCTTCAAATTTGGAATCATACTTTATTTGAGTACTTGTATGCGTTGTATGTGTGTATGCCATAATTGCTACAAAGAAGCTACTATTTTAAAATATTGTATGAAGTTCTCTTAAACATAGTTCAAAAAATATTTGGCTGTCATGACTGGTTATTACAACACAAATCATGTGTTGGCCTATAGCTGCTGAAATCCCCAGCTGCTGAATGTCCTAGAAATTAAATTATATTTTTCTTTTTCTGCACCCTACAGAATTTGAGGCTGCTTCTGAGGTTAAATCACTTTCTTGACCTCAAAGATCTTTCAAGAAGTATTCATAAGAAGCTGTCTCTGGAGCCTTCCACTTTAAGGTAACAAATGATATGAACTGTGTAGCTAGTGAAAAGTAAAAAAGCAAGAAAAGGTTTAGCTAATAGAATATACATTCACATGAGATTTTAAAATTTATAATGATTTCTTACCAAAATAAAATAATATTAATAGTCCATAACATTTTAGTACCCTGAAAAGATATATGATTGTACTTAAAGTATTAGTCATAGTTTTTAGAGAAAATGTCTCTCTCCTACTTATGATTTTCATAAAAAGAAAAGTTTTTCTTTAAACACCCATGAGCTTGAGACTACTCTATCAAATCTGCTTGGTATTTAAAATTAAGAATTAAGGGTTCAAATAATTAGGATAAAAATAGTGACAATGATTTTTTAATGTTCATTCTGACTGTATAGAGCACTAAGCTAATAATACTAATATAATAAAACTAATAATAAAACAAATCCCCCACAAAAATGATATCAAAGTGGGTCCTCCCTCTTGAGGGCAACATGGTGATTTGTTAATGAATCATTGGCAAGACCAGCACTGGCCTTCCAATGGTATTTATGAACCTAATATTTTTATTTTAGTTCAGAGTACATCACTGAGGCTTACTGTTTTTTCCAAAATACTACCAAATTTTTATTTTAATATTTTGCTTAGTGTGCCTAAATCTTTCAGGCTAGGGACTTGTATTAAATTCCCCATTATGAGGGACAAAAAAAAAACAACAACTAGCAAAATGAGACAAAAACCTTCTCAGCATGCCCAACCTTTAGTGATGGTGTTTGCTTTCTAAACATTTTCATGTGGCCACATGGCCCTAAGTTCATTTTAGACGTGTTGTACAGGTAGACGACATTTTGTGCTTGAGGTATCAATGTTTAGTTCTTTAGCTGTAATAACGCCTATGAATTCGGATTGGTTATGTGGAAAATATAAAGGTTTTGTTTTGGGAAATCAGTTATCAACATTGTTATTTAATTCATCATCCTTTTGATGAAACCAAAAATTTCAGCTTCTATGTTATTCATATTTTATACATGAAGTGATCATGGCTTATGGAAACTAAAATAAGACTATGGGACCATACCTGTTGTGCTCTTTATGTAAAGCTAAGAAGGTATTTATTGGAGTTTATTCATTTCTAAAGCATCCCTTTGTTGAACACAGGTTTATTATAATTAAATCTCTTATAATAAAAAAAATGCTGACATAGCAAATATCTGAATTGCTTTAATGACCTAGGAAACAATGTTCCTTAACAAAAAATAAATACATTTACATAATCTAGTGTAATAGGATATAAAACTTATTATTAAAACTCTTGAAGCTAAACTGAGTTACAGTAACTGAATATAAAAGGCCACTTTTTCAACTTTCCTTGCTTTTAGTCATAGCCATATGAATAGGTTCTAGTAAAAGGGATACATGAAGAATCGGAATGGTGTAGGTTCTGGGAAGAGTTCTCGGGACAGGGCATGCTGTTTTAGTTTTTTTCTCTTTACTGCTGGACTTTCAGATGATTATCCCTAGAAGTCTTCATGTGGCCAGAAGGCCCACCTATATTTTTGAGGTGTTATAGTGGTAGTCACTTCCAGGACCAGATGTCATTATGACCCAAGCCAATGACATGTGGGAGAGCTTGAAGAAACTTAGGTCTTCGCTGAATTGACCACTGACCTTGTGATATTTTATAAGAGATACAGCCATATATTTTAAACCACCATTTAATGCTTCTGGGGCATTTCGGCAGTTACAGCATTTTCTCCCAATTAAGCTCCCTTTCTAAACTCTCCAATCAGTCTCTGTGTCTGCCTCTCTCTTCCTCTCCCTGCCTCTTTCTCTCATCTACTTCAGAGTTCTTTAACCTTCATACACAGTCAGGGTGTTCTTTATCCCTTCTACATTTTCTGAACTCTTTCTTCCAAGATTTCGTGGTTGAATGAATCATCTGGAAATTTTTGAAAACAACTCTCAACAATTCTTTTTACCACTTTATATCCCTCAGAGGGTTAATTCATGCCTTGGAAACTAATTTAAAAAGCCAATTTTAGTGAATTTATTATCAGCTGATGATATATATATAAGCTCCTAGATAACATTATAACATTTAAATGGTCCTTCTGTTCATTAAATTTAAAGGTCAAATTAAATAGTATGAATGTTTCTGGCAAAGTGGGTCATATTAGTAGCAAAGAGAGTTAAATACCTCTCAAAATTCAACATGGAGGTAGCTGTCTCTTCTGCCATGTGTTAGTCTAGAACTGCTATACGATAGGTAAAAATTAATAACTCTGCAATGTTAAATACCTTGTGAAAATACTTGACTTTTACCTCAGGAAAACATGCTCTTACTCTACAAGTATTAAATTCTCACACTCCATGCATACACTGCTGACGGATGATCATGGAGAAGTCAAAGAAAACAGGTCCCCATTTGACACCCTAGATGATAGGAGGAATACTCAGTTTACTGTGACAAAGTAGGCATTTCTAACATAAATAGTTCCTAGTTATGCTTTGGAAAGGATATTTTTCCTTAGATGGCTCTGTAGAAATCTCTGTGACAAGCTGTTATATCTTTTACAAATCTGCCAGATACTTTTTATGAGCTTCAGATCCTCTTTATGACTATAATAAAGGAGAGTAGCAGCCATGTGTGTATCCAATGGCCCCCAAAGCAAGCATCCTTATACAAAAATATAATGAGATCTTCAGATATTCTTTCTCTTCAGCTGGCTGGTTGCTGTCTTAAGTTTTCTTTTCAAACCATACCCTTGTAACTTGAATAAAAATATTCTGGGTAGAGTATG
The DNA here is from genome assembly GCF_951640355.1 of Cnephaeus nilssonii. Lineage (NCBI taxonomy): Eukaryota > Metazoa > Chordata > Mammalia > Chiroptera > Vespertilionidae > Cnephaeus > Cnephaeus nilssonii. Next base: position 50,060,197 of record NC_137079.1, on the reverse strand, counting down.
TTGGATAGTTGTCATTATTGTTAATTATTCTAATAATTGCCAAAATATTATGTCCACTATCAAAGAAGAAATCAGAAATCAATAAGGAAATTGAAATTTCCAGTAATCTCAACAGTGCCATTTGTTAGACACCTTGTAATAAGTATAAATCTCCACACATGGAAAATTCTTGCTACCTTGGTGTACCCTGTACCTACAGTGCTTTATTCATTTGTCTTTATCTTCCAGACTTCTACTTCAAGACTTAGTGTAGATACCACCTTTTCAACTAAAAATGTTCTTGACTTTCTCTTTAGTATACTTTGAGTACATTGAATATTTTTCTGCAGTGCTATTATCCCTATACTAGAGGCCTGTTGCATGAAGATTCGTGCAGTAGGCCTTCCTTCCCCTGGCTGCCAGCACCGGTTTTCCTCCAGGACTTGAGCTGCAGCAGAGCCAAGCCTTCAGCCTGCAGGCTTGGCTCTGGCTGCAGCAGAGCCTTTTGTCTTCAGTCTTCACTTGGGCAGAGCCTTCAGTCTTCACTCCATGCCTGCATATGCAAATTAACCTGCCATCTTGGTTGGGTTAATTTGCATACCCACTCCTGATTGGCTGGTGGTCGTTATGGAAGTATGGTCAATTTGCATCTTTCTCTTTTATTAGTGTAGATGATTAGTCCTTCCATATTACCAGATACTTAAATATTGACATCCCCTGGGTTTCATCATAACTACCTAAAATATTCAGGCTTTTTTTTTTTTTTTTTACTTTCCTGCCTTTTCCCTGCCTGCTGTTTTTATATAGAACAGTGGTTCTCAACCTTTCTAATGCCACGACCCTTTAATACAGTTCCTCATGTTGTGGTGATCCCCAACCATAAAATTATTTTTGTTGCTACTTCATAACTGTAATTTTGCTACTGTTGATGAATTGTAATGTAAATATCTGTGTTTTCCGATGGTCTTAGGTGACCCTGTTAGCGGTTCTCAACCTGTGGGTCGCGACCCACAGGTTGAGAACCACTGCTGTAGAGCCTAAGACCATGGTTGGGGGTCACCACAACATGAGGAGCTGTATTAAAGGGTCGCAGCATTAGAAAGGTTGAGAACCAGTGATTTAGAAGGTGTCTCCATTCTTTGTACTTTCCTCCATCTCAATTGTCATGCAGGTCTCATCTCCTCCATAAAACCATTCCTCAACGTCCGAGATTTTTCTGATCCTTCATTTCTTGAAGCCAATACAGTCATTACTGGTTATACCACTTGTCTGGCGCATTGCATGCACTGCATGTTATTGTTCTTAAGTGTTGTTAATTGCATGTTTTGCATCTTCAAATAGTTTGGAAATTTAAAGCACTGGCAAACACTGGCTCTCAATAAGAAACCTTAAAGCCCTGGCTGCACAGTTGATCTGTGGATGTTCTTTGGATCTACAAATCTTTTAAAATTATACATAAGAAAATGTGTATATGTACATTTAAATATACACCTTTTTTCCCCAAAGGAACAGTGTCTAAAAATCTTTATAAATCTAACAAAGGTATCCATGTCTTAAATTCATCCATCTAAAAGATTAAGCATAATGATTTGCAGTCTTTCTTCCTCCATCAGGCTTACAAATGGAATGCAGTTACTAAGTATCTGTGATTGATTCCCCATGTTCCAGAGCCTCAGCTTGGACTCCTGGGGAATACTAACTAAGAGTGGAGAAAAAAACAGAGATAGACCAAGGCTAACAAAAAATGCAATAGAGGCAGGAGTTAGCTCAAATCCATATTGTACTTGTCTCCTATTGGGAGAATTAACCATATTATATTATTAAGTATATTTTTAAACATTTATTTTAACACAAAATATGATATATATATATATATATATATATATATATATATATATGCTTAAAACAATATGTATAATTTAAGGACCAATTATAAAGAAAAGCCCCATGTAAATGTCATGAAGACCAAGTTATAAAAAATTGCCTATGCCAGGAGGAAGTCCCTTAGAAGAGCATATACATAGAAATCCTCTTCTTTTCTCCTAGAGTTAATATTTATTCTAAATCTAGATACATTAAAGTAGAAATAAATGAAAATTGAAATATGCCATGATCATGGATAGGGAGATTCCTATTGGGATGTAACTGTTCATTGATATCTTATTTTTCTATATATTTTTCATGTGAACTCACACCTTGACTCTGCAATATCCTTTCTGGGATGTTGGTATCATAAGCAGCCTTAGAAGACAGAGATGGAGTATCTCCCTCCTGAGCAGAGGGAAGGTTTGTTCACTGTCCAGTGTAATAAAGATAATATCTCCTTCCTGAGCAAAGGCTAGTTGGGCTTATTGTTCACTAAGACAAATGTGTTTCACACCAGCATTTGTGAAACTGGCAGGCAACCTTGATATTTTACTGTAAAATAAAATTTCAGACCCTTCATGGTTCTTAACAATTTTATCTCATAAAAATATTAATTTCCCATTAATTAACATGTAGACTCAATGTAATACCAATCATATCATAAAATATTTTTGTTAAACTTCAAACATTTATTCATATATAGTATAAATAATATACCCATCTAATTTACATATGTATTTTAAAAGACTAGAATAGGTAAGGTATTTCTGAAGAAAAAAGTTGAAGGTTTTTATCTACAAATTATCATAATTTTTCATACAGCTTATGGATAAACACAATGTGTAATTAATTGTTGCAGGCAATGGAGAAAAAGACATTAGAACACAAAAAAGAGCCCTTGCTAGATTCATACTTGTATGGACACTTGATATGTGAAAAATATGTTATGATAGATAAATGAGGAAAAGATAGACGTTTTAATAAATGGGGATAGTACAACTCCATATCAACATAAAGATGAAATTGATGTCCTACACTATAATTTCCAAAAATTAATTCCAGGTTTATTAAAGACATAACTGTGAATAGAAAAAAAATATGTTTTTTAAGCAGTTAACATAACTAATATTATCATGAACTTATTTGAAGTTGGGCAGGATTTTTTAAACAACATACAAATCATAAACCATTATAAGGAAAGTAAAACATCCAGTAATAATAAAAAATCATAAACCATAAAGGAAAATATTTATAAATATAACTATTAAAAATAAAGGTTTTGTTCATCAAAAGACATTATTGAGACGTTAAAAACAACCCACCAAATAGAAGGCATTTGAACATTTAAAACTTAATATGTGTATGTGTATATATATATGGTTGTTTCAACCTTTCCATATACACATATATGTGTACATATATATAACCTCTCCATATATACACATGTGATATATGTGTGTATTACTATACACAGGATGCAATTCAAATTAATAAGGGTAGAAAAGGGAAAATGAGAAAAAGCCTTCAACAGATACTTTTTAAAAGGAGCTGGTTAATGGCCAACAAATATATCAAACAGGATTCAAGGCTGATATAATTTAAAAAAATCTGAGTATAACAAATGTTGTGAGTTATACCATGTAGAGCAACAGAACCCTCCCAGTTGACTGAGAAGAGAGTAAAAAATGGCACAGTGACTTTGGAAAACAGTACAGCAGTTTTGACAAGCCAATAATATTATATGATGCACCAATACCAATTGAAGATAGGTACCCTGAATAAACTCTAGCTGTCTTGCAAATATGCACCACGGTGTCAAAACAGTTTATAACAGCATCTACACTAATAAAAGAGAAAGATGCAAATTGACCATACCTTCATGACATCCACCAGCCAATCAGGAGTGAGTATGCAAATTAATCCAACAAAGATGGCTGGTTAATTTGCATAAGCAGGCACCAAGCGGCCAGGGTGGGGCTGGACACTTGTGTCATCACCATGGTGACGACACAGGGGTTCCGCACCACCAGAACTGCCCAGTGCCTCTGGGCAGCGTGGGAAGGTGGGGCTGGAGTGGAAAAGCGGTGCCAACAGCCAGGGAAAGGAAGGCCCATTCTTGCATGAATCTTTGTGCATCGGGCTTCTAGTTGTTTATAAAAGCCCTGAACTGAAAATAACTCAAATTTCCATCAACAGTAGCACGGAAATATAAATTGGTATATATATAAGGTAATACTTTGAACCAATAAATCTCAATAAAATATAGCTACACAAAATATGAATTAATCTCACAAATATACTATGTTTGAGAGAAAGAAGCAATGCAGAATACATAACAGACAAGTTCATGTATATAAAGTAAAAATAAGCCACAAGTAAATTATATTATTTGCCATATGTGCATGCATGTTATACATATGCAAACATATATATAACATGTTTATATATATATATAAAACAAAACAAAAACATATATATATATATATATATATATATATATATCAAAAACAAAAACAAGACTATATATATAAAACATTTGAGACACTGACCAAACTGTAGAATAGAAATACCATTGCCCAATGTGATATTCATTCATTGTTGGGCATCTGTTTCATTCCTGATCTCAAAGAAAAGTGTCATGTCACAATTGATATGATGTTTGTTATTGGCTTTGGATATAATTATTTTCAGATTATAGAAGTTCACTTTTATTTCTAATTTTCTAGGAGTGTTTTTAATCATGAATATATATTGCAGTTAATCAAAAGCTTTTCTTCATTCGATGTGACAGAAGTGATATTTTTCTCCAGTTGTATCAGATATGTATTACAATAATTGATCTTGTAATTTAAAAATCAATCCATTATTACTGGAATTAAACCAACTATGCTATGAAGTATTTTCTTTCAGTTTGCTAACATTTTACTTAAGACATCCATTTATGTCTGTCAATTAGAGTTGCCTGTAATTTGCTGTCCTATACTGTCATGCCATTTATTGGAATAATAATTAGATAAGACTCATAAAATGATTAGTGATGTATTCCCTAATTTTCTATAGTCTTCAAAAGTTTGTATGATAGGTATTATGCTTTTCCTTTAGTATTTTTAGAGTTTTCACGGAAAATTTTGTGAGCCCAGAATTTTCTTTGTGGTAAAGATTTGTAATGTTTCTGTTCTTTATTAAAATAAATGTTACAGGCCGAAACTGGTTTGGCTCAGTGGATAGAGCGTCGGTCTGCGGACTGGAAGGTCCCTGGTTCAATTCCGGTCAAGGGCATGTACATTGGTTGCGGGCACGTCCCCCGGTAGGGGGTGTGCAGGAGGCGGCTGGTCGATGTCTCTCTCTCATCGATGTTTCTAGTTCTCTATCCCTCTCCCTTCCTCTCTGTGAAAAATCAATAAAATATATTTAAAAATAAATAAATAAATAAATGTTACAATCAAATTATTTATTAACTGTTTTATCCTATCTAATAAAGAGAGAATATGCTAATTGACCCTCACACTGTCGCAAAATTGGCGGCGCCCACAGCCAATAAGGAGAGAATATGCTAATTGACTGTCCCACCCTCAAAGGTGGTGGTTCCCACAGCCAATAAGGAGGGAATATGCTAAATTAACTGCCCGCCCTCAAAGATGGCGGCACCCACAGCCACAAGATGGCGGCACTCAGTCCCCTCAGCCCTGCTGGGGCAGCAGGTGCGCAGCAAAGCCAGGCCCACCACCAGGCGGGCCCCACTGTTCCACGCGCCTGCCTCTGGAATCCCCCAGTCCCTTAAGCTCCCCAGCCGCACAGGGCCGGCCCGAGGCACAGGCAAGCCTTGGATGTCGGCTGCCCAGCTGCCCAGCTGCCCAGGGCCAACCAAGGCTCAGGTAACCAGGGCCGGCCGAGGCTTGCACTGCTGGCAGTGGCAGCAGCAGAGGTGTGATGGGGGCATCGCCTTCCCCTGATTGCCAGGTCACCTCCCACCCCTGAGAGCTCCCGGACTGTGAGAGGGGCAGGCCAGGCTGAGGGACCCCCCACTTCAGTGCATGAATTTTCATGCACCGGGCTTCTAGTAATTGAATAAATATAAATTAATTTTATTATAAGATTTTACAGGTTTTCTACTTTATCTTTATTCTTCTCTATTTAAAGTTAAATTTTATTTCATTAATAAAAATAGTTGTTATGTTTTATTTTTTCAGTCTTGTTTTTGTTTTTGATATATATCCCATTCTTGGCCCTAATGTTGTATATATAATAAAGTTCTGATCAACTTTCTTACAAATTTATCAAATTTTTATCATTCAAAATAGTAATGTATTTAAAATGTTTGTTTATGTATGTTTGACTTTATTTTTGTTATTTTCTGCTGTGTTACACATTAGTTTATTTTTACTATTTTTAGTTTATTTTTGAATATTTTCAGACTCTTGACTTACATTTTATTTTTAACACAATTTTGTCTTCCTAATTTACAACATATACATTACATATGACAACATTTATTTTTTTTATTGAATTTAGACAGAGAGGAAGAGGGGAGAAGGAGAGAGAGAGAGAGAGAGAGAGAGAGAGAGAGAGAGAGAGAGAGAGAGAGGCATCAATTTGTTCCACTTATTTACGCATTCCTTGGTTGATTGATTCTTGTATGTGCCTTGACTGGGGATCAAACCCACAACCTTGGCATGTTGGGATGACATTCTAACCAACTAAGCTAGCCATCCAGGGCTCCTCTTGGACACTTTTGCTATTTATTTATTTAATTTTAAAGATTTTTTTAATATTGATTTTCTTTACAGAGAGGGTAAGGAAGAGGAAAGGAGAGAGAAACATTGATATAAGAGGGAACATCCATTCGCTGCCTCCCACATGCCACCTACAGGGGATGGAGCCAGCAACCCAGGCATGTACTTGGTTGGGAATCAAACCACAACCTTTCAGTGTCCACAGCTATTCTCAACCAACTGTGCCACACTGGCTAGGACTCTTTTGCTATTTAGTCTTCTCAAGATATCTCTAAGTATTATTTTTGGTTTATTACAATTACTGTATATCATTTTATTCTATAGCAGATTGTCAAAATTTGCATTTATGAACATCAAATGATTCGTATTTCAAATTTGGTGTATTGCTGTTGATATTGCTTACTGTCAAGTCTCATTTGTCTATTAATAATACAGCTATAGTACCTTATACTTTTATATTGTATGCATATATAGTAGCTATGTCTTTTGTAATCATGAAATAATTGTGTTATATTTTTAATTGATTGACAACAGTTATCTCTTAGCTGGAAACTTTAATGCCTTCTTTAATACATTTATTATTATGTTTAAGTCAAACCTACCAACTCTTTGTACTCTTTATTTGTCCTCTGTACACTATTTCTTTTATTTAAATATATTTTTATTGATTTCAGAGAAGAAGGGAGAGGGAGAGAGAAATAGAAACATCAATGATGAGAGAGAATCATTGATTGGCTGCCTTCTGCATACCCACACTGGGGATTAAGTCCACAACCTGGGTATGTGCCCTGACCTGACCGAGAATTGAACTGTGACCTCCTGGTTTATAGGTTGACATCCAACTACTGAGCCATATCAGCTGGGCTATATACTGTTTCTCTTCCTATACCTTTTATATAACTTTTACCATTCTATTCTTTTATCAAAATATTTTTCTATAAACTTGAAATCTTATCTAAGAAATTATAATATTAATATTTAACCTATGAAAGTCTAGTTTTAGTGTATTTATTAATCTACTGGGCCAAAAATATAAAAGACTTCTGATAACTTTAGCAGAACATAATGCCTAACTCAAATGAACATATTTTATATTTATTTTAAATTATAGTTTTATCTGGTTTATTATAAGGATACATTATTTTCTCATATCTACATTTTTATAGTAAGTAATATTCTCTTTCCCTGCCTTTTTTCTCTTTCTCTTTTTTCTTCATTATTTCTTTCTAGTATATTTTCCTAAATCTCTGACTATTTTGTGGAAATACTTTCCTTCTAACAGAGATACCTTTTTCATATATTTGCCTTAGTTAAGATCTGCTTCTGTCAAATTTTTCTCAGTTTTTAAAAAATTGAATGTTTCTTTAAGTAATCATAAAATTCATAATTTTTTTTACTGTTTATAGAATTAAAGTTTGGTATTTATTTTCTTGCAGCATATTGATGTATCATTTGTCTACATTCTGATTTTTATTGCTTCTGAAAAGTCAGTTATCACTTCCTTTATATTGTTACTCCTCCCTTTAATTGTATATGTGTTTCCTTTGAATTTATCTGGATCTTTTAGTTGTCTATTTCTTCATTTTGCTCTTACCTGTGTTGGTGTAGATTTTTAAATGTATCGTTCTTTGGATTTCTTGAATTACTTCAATCTTCTGACTGGTATCTTTAATCAATTTTGCAGAACTTTTTGTCAATAACTCTTGTGATATCACTGTTGCCCCATTTGTCTCTCTTCTCCTAACTATAGTAAAACTTGTGCAATTCCTACTTGTTCTCTCTTTGCTCTGTTATTTATTTATTTTTAAGGACTTGAGCTGTGAGACAGAGGACTTTTCTTGTTCTTCACAAACTCTGAATCGGCCTGATACTTTAAACCTCACTTAATTATTTCTTATGGGTTAGGAATTACAGGAGTGGAGGACTGAGACAGTGTCTCCAGAAAACTCAAACCTAATGATGCATTGTTTGGGGAATGTTGACATAAACTGTGAGAGTAAATAAACCACAACTGGTTTTGCAGGTGCAGTCCAGGTGGGCCTTGGCAGATGATATTCAGCTGTGTGAGTTGTAGCTCTTATTCTCTGAGCTGCAGCTGATATTGTAGTTTCAACTAAAGTAGTAAATTACCAGGAGGCATCATTAACTTGCAATTAAGATTCACTTCCAAACAGGTGGCTATTCATCTAAAGATTTAAAAAAAAATACAGCTAGAGTCCACATGTTTTAAAGTGTGCGCTGACACGTACCGATTGTGCACAATTCTTGAGCCACTGGTAATACATTTATGGGAACAGCTAAGTAGACATAAAATCATCCATCTACCTTCCACTCATCTTTGGAACATGCTAGCCTTCCAAATGTGGAAAGCAAAATGTAGACCCTGTCCCCAAGAAGTTAAAACATAGGTCCTCACTTATTAAGTGTGGGCTACACTCCATTCAAAGAGGGAGGCATGAAAAAGAAGGGGAAAAAGAGAAGCTTTAACGTTAAAAAACCTGACAAATACTATCTCAGCCCAGTGATCAAAGTTAACATCAACAATGACAAGTCATGTTTTGTAGTATGTATTCTTCATATGATGTTGGAGAGAATGTCACTTCTTCTCTGTGACCTTCCTTCCCAGTTTACTCATGAAGTAAATATGAACTAAACCCAAAGTCAGGAACATACTACAAAATACCTAACCAGTACTCTTCAGAACTGGCAGGTCATCAAAAACTAGACTTTGAGTAACTGTCACAGCCAAGAGGAGCCTAAAGAAACATGGCAGCTCAACATAATTTGATATCCTGGACAGGAAAAGAATATAAGTACCAATTTAAGGAAACCTGAATAAGGACTTTAGTTAATAACATATCAAGTTTGGTTCATTAACTGTGACAAACGTATTATACTAATGTAGGATGTTAATAACACAGGGAACATGGTGTATGATATATGGGAACTCTCTGTACTATCTTCACAATTTTTCTGTAAGCCTAAAACTATTCTAAAAGAAAAAGATAATTTAAAAAGCATGGTTAGAGTTAACGCTAACATGGAGCTTCTGATTCGGTAGACACATTTGAGCCTGAGATTCTGCATTTCTGACAAGCTTCTGGTGCTGTGCATGCTGCTGGTTCTGCTCACCTGGGCCTCATGCAGTTGTTCTCAGCATGGTCTCCAAGCCAGCAGGGTCAGCATCACCTAGACCAGTGGTCAGCAAACTCATTAGTCAACAGAGCCAAATATCAATAGTACAATGATTGAAATTTCTTTTGAGAGCCAAATTTTTTAAACTTAAACTTCTTCTAATGCCACTTCTTCAAAATAGACTCGCCCAGGCCGTGGTATTTTGTGGAAGAACCACACTCAAGGGGCCAAAGAGCCACATGTGGCTCGCGAGCCTCAGTTTGCCTACCACGGACCTAGACTTTGTTACAAATGCAAATTCTCCCTCCACAGGTCTACTGAATCAGAAAGTCCAGATTGGGCTCCAGCAATCTGTTTTAGAGCAAGTCCTCCTGGGACACTGACCTCTGGAGACCAGGCTTTTCTTCTTGACTCTCAGCCATGATACAGGACTCCACATCCACCACCAGAGGCAACAACCTCCCATAGGCTTCTTCACCAGCAGCACCAGTGTGCTGTTCCTGGTTAATGGCATTTTTCTTATCTTCTAACAGCTCCCCCTTTGGCTGTTATTTTGTCAGCTTCTGACAAAATGTCTTTAAAATAGATTCCTTTTTCCATATTATTTACATACAACATAATATTAGTTTCAGGTGTGCAACATAGTGATTTAACACTTATGAAGTGATCAGCATGATGAGTCTAGTAACCATCTTAATCCTCTTTCCCTTTTCTGCTCAAGCCCCTTTCTCCCGCCTCTTTGGCAGCCATCAGTTTGTTCTCTGTATCTATGAGTTTGATTCTGTTTTGCTTTGTTTGTCTGTTTGTTTTTAGATTCTTCATATAAGTGAAATCATATGGTATTTGTCTTTCTCTGTCCAATTTATTTCACTTAGGTCCACTCATGTTGTTGCTACTATGTTGATTTTATGCCCCAAATAACTTGCTAAAGTATATTTTTCATATTTTCTATTATATTTTGGTTCACCAGTAGAAAATAATAGACTATGCAAATAATGTGAGTTTATATGTCTTTCCAATCTCTCTATAGTCTTTCCTCATTCTTCTTCTTCTTTTATTTTTCCTCATTTTTCTGACTAGTGCCCCAGTATGCATTAAATAGAGTCACTTATGGTAGGCATCTTTTGGCCATTCTTAATTTTAAAGGAAATGTCTTTACTGCAGTGTAAATATAGGTAACTTTTATCACCTTAAGGATGTTTCTTTCTACTCCTAGTTGTTGTTGTTTTTTTTAATTATCACTGAGTGTTGACATTGATCAAATATCAGCAGTCTAATAGATAGAGAAAATGGTAAGATGCAATATGGAAAGATATAATGGCCATGTGGATGCTCATAGAATACTACCCTTCAGGGGAGGCAACTGATGATTAGATTAGATGTATAGCATTGTCTCTTCTTTATGTTTCTTAAATTCTTTTCTACTTTCTATATATTTTCTCTTTTTGTGTTGCATTCCAGATGATTTGTTGATATCTATATTCCACTTAACAAATTTTCTAGCTTGGATTAATCTGCTGCTTACTTTATTCATTGACTTATAATTTCCATGATCTTTTATCTCACTTCTAGAAGACCAACTTTCCCTTTTTTGTATTTGCTTCATCATCTTGATTTCTATTACTTGCTCACAATGTCAATCCTTACATTTTTTTATAAGTATACATTATTTTTATTTTACTTATTTTATAGTTCTAATATCTGAAGACCTTGGAATTAAATTTTGTGGATTCTACCCCTAATCCATGGGAATTTTAGAGGCCTGTGTCAAGACCATGTTCATCCAGAGTTTGCCTTTGTTACTGCTAGGCTCTAACAATCTAGAATATTTTAACATTAATTTATTTGATTGGGGTTTAACGAATATAGAAGTAGTTAAAATTTGGTGAATGGAGGACAGTGATGTCCACATTTCTCTAATGAGTTGAGTTGATCCTTCAAGGTCATAAAACCTGGGGATTAAGTGGGCCTTCTCTTTCTTCTCCATCTCTTTTCTCTCTCATCAGAAAAACTGTATCTAGTATTTAAACTCAAAATTTCCTTCGTTGGCTTATTCAAAGTCTTAAGCTGGGGAATTGGTTACAAAGACAGGAATTCTCATTTAGTTCTTACACTAAGCTACCTTCGTTTATAATCATCCTCCAGTTGTAGAGTACACATGCCATAGATCAGCTGACCTTGTTTTCTAGGACCTTAATTGGACAGAATTGGAAAAAGCCAAAGGAGCAAGGTGTTACGGACACTTCTGGAACTCTTTCAAAAGCTGTGAACTCTGTAGCCAGAAATAAGCACACAGGGACAAAAGCCTGCACTTTCGCTCCTTGGAACACATCCATCTGATCAAGGTTACCATCTTGTTAAGGTATTTCTGCTCTTAGGAGCAAAGCCAAATGCACTCTGTCCCTTTATGACAGTTTGTACATACTCAAGGCCAAGATCAGATTGAAGGTTTGGCTGGGCTAAAGGTTTAGTGGCTCCATCACATGCTTCTTAGTATGTCATCCCCAGCCATTCGGAGGATGAAATCTCTGGAGGGTAGGGTTTTTTGTCTGTTTGTTCATTTCTCTATGGCCAGCACCCAGGTCAGTTTCAATACTTGTTGAATAAATAAATGCCTCCAGATCCTCAGATTTTATTCATATTTTAAAAGAGCCAAAGAAATCATAAATAGTTGGCCCCCTTTCACATATCAATAATGAACATGATGGATAAACATAAAGATTTCTTCAGAATCATAGAAACCAAGTCTTTTTTGACTATTGGTATCCAAAACAAATAGGATCTTTATCAATATTCATATAAAAGTTTCTTTTGTAGAGAACCAATCTATGGTTTTAGCCTTGGGGTGAATAACAATGATGGAAATCTCTCTGAAAGGCTGGTAGTAAAGATGCATGAAATACATCACAGCAATTTTATATTTTTTAAATTATCTTTGTCTCTCTCTATATATTGTCTGCAGTTAGTCTTGTGGTTGCCAGAAAAAGGAGGTTGTGGGGAGTGAAGAGGCCTAATATATGGTGATGGAGGATGATTTAACTTTGGGTGGTGAGCATACAGTGCAATATACAGATCTTGTAACATAGAAATGTACACTTGAAACCTATATGATCCTATTAACCAATGTCACCCCAATAAATTTAATAAATGAATGAGTAAATAAATGGAACAAAAAAGTATGAATCTTTAGGTAAATGTTATATCTGGGAAACTGATGCTAGAGTATCTTGAGCTCCAAGTCATGCTTCCTGTTAACTCTTAGTCATTGGCTGCTGTCACTAGCAGTTATAGGTTTCCTCTGCTTTTTGCAAGTTTGCTTTACACTATTTCACTTTTACAAAAGACCTATACTAGTAGTTGTTTTCACTACCCAAAGTAAATCAGAAGGATATTTTCCCTTATACAAAAAAAAAAAAAAAAAAAAAGGAAAAGTGAAAAGAGTGTTCAGCATTCATTTTGCAGGGAGCCATTATAGAGACAGTGTGCACCCCAAGCAGTGAGAGTGGCCCCACCAAGCTCCTTCCCTGGGAACTATTTCCAGCATCTCAGCATCCAGCACCACAGCTTTGAACAGTATCTGTGAGCATCTGTGCTTTATCTCAACTGGTTTTGTGCATCCATTAGCAAGATGTGGCTTAAGGTAATTGCTTCTTTGTTTTTTATGCCATTTTGGCTTATGCAAGATTTCACAGGAACTCTCTACTTTGGATAGTGTTTGTGGGGAGGATGTGCTGGGGGGAGAGTTTTTTGAAAGACTGCCATAGACCACTACACTGATTAGGTGGTTTAATTTCCAGTAGGACCTATTGAAGCCCAAAAGTCTTGCTCCTTGACTGGGGTTTTCACTGTGTATAAAAACTGGGTCCTTTAAACAACTTGAACACTTTGTATTATTCTATTTTTTTTTTTTTTCAGTTATTGACTCTGAGAGAGATGGGCCTGATAATTTTCTACCTTTCCTACTTAGGAGCTTTGATTTCGGTAACTACATGGGATATTCAGGGAACAATGTCAGTTTCTCTGTGGACTCTCAGCATGAAAACATCAACTTTCTGTCTTCAAACATTCATCAAAGTCTTTGGCCAACTGATTATACCCTTTGTGTTCAGGGCTTTTATGTACTTGTTCATTTTTCTATGTGCTTACTAGATTGCAATTTACTTTGAGTGGGAGAGTACTCAATAGATTTAATTTGTAAATGAAAAGACCACAGTAAACTCACTTTGGTAGATTTCCTGAATTTCTTAATTTTTCCAAGTTTTGTTCTTTGAATAGAGAAAGCCAACACTTGTCTCAATAAATTTTCATTTACTATCCTGTATAACTACTATGATTTTTTCTAATATTTCCATTTGAATGGCTCCTTCTCATCATGTAGGCTTTACTTTAAATAGCACTTCTTCTGTCTACCTTTCCATGTTAATTCTCTCCATAAATATAAACCTGTATTACTTTGTTGGTGACCTAACCATTACCTAAAATTATTTTTAACTGTTGAAAATAATTTCTTTTCTCCTTTCACCACTATAAAAAACCATGAGCATACTTACCTTGTCTGGCTTGTTCATCATTTCATCCTTATAAGAGCTATTTAAAGTGTACAGTCAGCATCAAAATCATTATTGAATGAATAAGTGAGTGACTGAGTTTAAATTCACAGATTTGTTTCAGAAAGAGGTACAAACTTAGGGTGACCATAAGTCTCTGTTTATCTAGGACAGTCTTAGTTTTACACTGTTGCCCAAGGTTGAGTTATTTCATTATTATGAATAGCATCTCTTTTTATTTTCTGATTATCTACATTAGACTAACTTGTATACTGGCAAGGTTGAATGTGAGGCACTCTGTTTATTCTCTTCCCCTCAGGATCACATTGGGCTCTGCTAAGGGTCTAGTTGACTGGGAACAAGAGAGGAAAATGGCTTCTACTACTTGCATAGTAGAGGAATGTTTTATTTTAACAGTTATTATGTAGAATTTTCTAAAATTTCCTGCTTGGAATTTTCTAAAGCTTTCTACTATTGTTGTAGTGATAGTCAGTATTTTTCTGATTGCATTAAGAAGTGTTGCAACAAATAACCAAAATTGGAATGCAATAATTCACATTTTGAATATAGTAAAGGGGTTATTTCTCATAAGAACTAAGCCTAAATGCAACTACTGCAAAATAAACTTAGATTCAATCTGTCAAACAAAGATTAAAAATGAATGAGGGCAGACTTTTGTACTTTAATTTTGTGTGGAATTTAGTCTGTATTCAAATTTGGCATATTTGTATGTTGCTTGCATTATTTCAGGATACTTTATGCGGTTCATAGTGATCATTTTACAATGCCCTCTGATGTAGCTGTGTGTCTTTTTTTTTTTTTTGTAGCTCCTATTATGACCATTTGCAGATTATTTGGATGGCAAAATGAAGTCTACACAACTGGCTCCCAGGTACTTTTGGATCACAGTAAACAACTTTCTGAATCTGAAAACTGGGGTCCCTTTATATGTTACCTCTCAAAACATGGTTGCTGTCTTAGAAATTGACTTCGAGTTAAACTTGAATGCAAGAAATAGTGAAGTTCAAAGTAAGTTTTAACAAAATGGAAGGTATTTTTTTCTCATGTAAATGAAGATGGGCAAAAGTTGGCAGAAGGAGGTTGAAACTGTAGATCCCATCTCTCAGGAACACATGATCCTTCTAATTCATCACGGAGACATCCCTGTGTGTTAGTTTCATTATCATGGTCTTGGATGGCTGCTGGGGAT
The DNA here is from genome assembly GCF_951640355.1 of Cnephaeus nilssonii. Lineage (NCBI taxonomy): Eukaryota > Metazoa > Chordata > Mammalia > Chiroptera > Vespertilionidae > Cnephaeus > Cnephaeus nilssonii. The sequence goes on along the minus strand of NC_137079.1, from coordinate 50,044,727 downwards.
TCGGTTATTTCATCTGTATACCAGGAAATAAAGTGGAAAAAGAAAAAGGAGCAATGGGCCAATGTAATAACCAAATGTTTTAATGATCACTTGCTTGGCTATCTGGCCACAAATTCAGAGAGAGAGCCTGGGAACTGTTGTCTTTAAAACAGGTAGTCATTTGCTCTCTTAAAAAAAGGGAGGTCTTAAGAAAAAAGGGAGCCCGGAGGTCCTGGTTCTATTTTGGGTCAGGGAACATACCTGGATTGTGGGCTTAATCCCCAGTGGGGGCCAGGTAGGCAGCAGCCAATCAGTGATTCTCTCTCATCATTGATGTTTCTGTCTCTCTCTCCCTCTCCCTTCCTCTCAGAAATCAATAAAAATAATTTTTATAAAAAGAGGAAGAAGAGAAGTTAAGGTAGACAACCAGCAGTTCCCACCACAGTTTATAGACCACATGGTTTCATAAAACAATATTTTGGTGGGGGGTGAATGGCAGGAACCTAAACATCCTTTTCTTAAGCTATAAATGTAAAACCTTCTGGCTTCTTGATACATTGTGGGGTGGGAGATGGATCTGTTTCTGTCTTTCTAACACCTTTCAGTTCCTTTTTATGGAATAGTAAACCTAACTGATAAATATAATATTCTTTGGATCATGTTTTTATTAATGTATACAAAATACTGTTGTTAAAGCAAGAAACACACGCAACTTAGCTAACCTCATAAAGTACTAAGAGGGGCATTGTCATTTTTTCTACTTTTTGCCCCCAAATAATAAACACAATGGGGAAGACACCTATTTGCAAACTTCAGAAACAACTCAAAGGATAGTAAGAGTAATTGGTATGTAAAATTTCCAAAGTTCACTTAAGTCATATGACAAAATTTGCAGGTTATCAACCAAATTTAATTCTGGATTAATTTCAGTTATTGGTGATTTGAAGTTTTGAATAAATAAGAATTATAAGACATTCACAGAATAAATTCTTGGTATAATGCAAACAGAGTCATACACCATTAAATTTCAAATGAATATAGAAAAAGAAGCATAAGCAATTAAGAAAATCAAATCTGAAAGCAATAAAAAAAGCATATTTATGTTAATTTGATGCTGTTAGTTCTATTCCATAATAGTCATAGCATAACCACTAAAACACTTATGGCCAGTTTCCTAAACTGAAGATTATATCTTTAAAATTACATTTCATAAAAAAAGTTGTTTTAAATGCATAAATCAAAGCCTTTATTTACAAATGAATGCCTTACTCCTGGATATGTGTGATGTTATGTGGCTTCTTGCTGACCATCCCTATGGTAATTCACACTCTCCAGCATCTATAGCACAGCTGTGAAGTCAGTAGGAAGTCATTCAATCATTTGTAATTTTACACATCTGTCAGTTAAATCTGAACATCAAATGCAAAATTGTACACAGAGGGACATTATGGAAATTTGTGACTCTCCCTGGAGGGTGTTGGATCTATATACCAACAAAAGATCCATAAATGAATCTTTCCATCCATGAGATATATATTCCTTTTCTACTAATGCTATGCTAGCTAAGAATTTTCAAAACAGAAGGGGGTTCTGTAATCAGGAATAAAATGAAAATGGAGCCTTCAGATTAAGTTGTCATCCTCTTTAAAAAATATGAGATTTTTGGGGTGCAGTGTGGAATCACAATGGTTACCACTCTTTAATTTTAAAAGTTTTATGTGGCCAGAGTAAATAAATTATAAATTTAACATTCTTCACATCCATATGAGTTTGCATAGATGGTTTCAAAATGATCTGGGCATGTCAGAGAATTGAGGCCATATAAGACAAACATACCTCACATAGAACATGTGGACAAATTTCAGAGGGAAGGTGGGGATGATTAACCAGGAAACTTATATGTATATATACATAGCCCATGGGCACAGACAATAGTGTGGTGAAGGCCTGGGGTGGGTGCAGGGTGGAGGGGGTCGATGAGAAAAACACACAAACAAAGAGGACATTTGTAAGATGTTCAACAATAAAGATAAATTAAAAATAATAATTATAAAATGAAAACAACAACAAACATACCTCACTGATCCTGCAAAATTACTTGTTGTTAGTGTGATCCTTGTAGTGTCACCTCCACTTCAGAGAGAATAGTTCTTTAACTGCTGTTCCTATTTAAAAGTTTCAAAAAACATATACTTTAAAATTTTGTTTTCTGTATAATTATGAAAAAATACGGATTATTTACCTATAATATAATGATAATGAGTCAGCTTGTTTTTCCTGAGCAGGATGCAAGGGCGATTTCTTTTCCTGGTTCTTGTCCATATGGATTCGAAGAATGAAGCCACAGACAGGAGGTGGTAGATGAAAAGGGTGGAAATTTATTGGAAGCAAATACAGACTCCCTCGTAGGGAGGGGTGTCCCAAGGCAGTAACCCACCAAGCTCTTTTTTTTGCTAAAGTTTATAAATGCTACAGTTCTTTGTTTCTTCATATTCCCTTCTGATTGGTCACTATATCAGCTTCGAAGCCCAAACCCCACATGGTGTCCCCTACTTACTCTCCCCCTTCAGTGATAGAATTCTCTATCTCCTGTGAAAATCTGTTCTCCTCTCTCTCCCATTTGTCACCATTTCTCTATCCTCTGTGAAAGTTTGTTTCCTCTTACTCCCCATACCCTGTGGCTTTTCCCTATCTTCTGTGAATGGATGTCTTCCTCTCCCCTTATCCTGTGGCACCTTTTTTTCTCTCTGTGAATGTATGCCTTTTGGCAGCTCCAAACCCTCACCTATGCCTTCCTCCCCCATGGACCCACTTTATTCCGAAAATTCTATAAACCTGCTTATTTTATCCCTAAAACTCCTTTCAATAACACTTTCAGATTGCAATCATTTCAAAATTTAAAAGATGCCTGGTTCTCAATATTAAAATTTAAGTTTTAAATAGTTTTGATATATTGACTCTTCTTTTCTGTTTGGTTCACCCTTATCTGTAATTTTTTAGAATTATGTGATAAAAATACCACAGACCAGAAAAATGTGATTAACATTCTAGTCTTCTGCTTCAGTGAATTTGTTCTTAGGTTAGTAGTTTACCTTTGATGATCAATTTTTTCACGTGAATTTCAAATGTAATAACAATAGCTCTTAGGATATTTGTGAACAGTAAATGAGATAGCATCCTAATATATAAAAAGCCAGGCACGGTCACAACTGAAACAACCGGACAGATGACCGAACAGAGGCTGCATGGGGCAAAAGGCCGGCGGGGGGTTAGTGAGGGACAACCAAACCACTGAACAGCAGGCTGTGTGGGCAACCAGGCCAGCAGGGGGGTTAGTGAGGGACGACCAAAGATCTGACCAGCAGGATGCATGGAACAACCAGGCCAGCTGGGGGGTTAGTGAGGGATGACCAAATGACTGAACAGCAGCATGCATGGGGTGACCAGGCCAGCATGGGAGGCAGTTGGGGGCAACTAGGCCTGCAGGGGTGATCAGGCTGGCAGGGGGGGCAGTTAGGGAGGATCAGGCAGGCGAGCAGGTGAGCAGTTAGGACCCAGCGGTCCTGGATTGTGAGAGGGATGTCCGACTGCCAGTTTAGGCCCAATCCCAGGGCAGTCAGACATCCCCTGAGGGGTCCTGGATTGGAGAGGTGCAGGATGGGCTGAGGGGACCCCTCCCATGCATGAATTTCATCCACTGGGCCTCTAGTATATATATATGTTTACCCTATTGATAAGTAAACTGCTAGTCTCCTTCCCCTATTTAATTAATATCTTGAAACACAAAAGTACTTCTAATAATGAAGAGTTCTTTTTTTCCTGTTATCTATTCAAAAATTTGAAGACTTTTTATACCCCAACTCACCCCTATTATATTTGTAAACAAGATTGAATTTTGCTGTACAATTTTCCAGTTATGTATGAAAGCCCTTTGTATCTGTTATTGGTGGATCTGAATTTCTTCCCACTCTGCTGTTGTATCTTTATTACTTGTGAGGTAAAGCCAAAGTAGGTTAAGTCTGACACTGATTCCTATAAATCGGATTTGGCAATTTGACCTTTGTGTTATTTAAGGTTAGCATTATATCCAAGACTGCCTTTCAGCCCTACCTGGTTTGGCTGAGTGGGTAGACATTCAGCCTGCAGACTGAAGGGTCCCAGGTTCAATTCCAGTCAAGGGCACATGCCCAGGTTGTAGGCTCAATCCCAGGTAGGGGGCATGTAGAAAGCAGCTGATCAATGATTCTCTTTCATCATTGATGTTTCTATCTCTCTCTCCCTCTCCCTTTCTCTCTAAAATCAATAAAAATATATTTTAAAAAAAGACTGCCTTTTAGACTCATGAAATATAACAGTACAACATTTGGTGGTGGTGGTGGGGCAACAAAAAGGAAGGAATGGAAAAGAGGCTTATTCTTTTGAATGAAATAATGCAGAAACTGTTTTAAGACAAATTATAAAAGGACAACTGAGACATATGTGTCAAGGATATATTGACAGAAATCAGAGTGTGTATTAAGAATAAAATAATTACCCAGAGATCTGGTCAAATCTCTTGGTAAATACGCTAATGACAGATACTTAACAAATGTACTGATGGTGTTTATTAACAGAATATGCCTGGTTTAGCTAGGATTACTTATAACAAACAAACCTGTAGTTCATAGAAGGGGAGAGGTGTATAACTCCCTGGAATATGTCACACAAGCTGTCTTATATAATCCTACCTAATAAAAGAGTAATATGCAAATTGACCACACCTTTGCTACACCCAAGCCACGCCCACCAGCCAATCAGGGTGAGTATGCAAATTAACCCAACCAAGATGGCGGTTAATTTGCATACATAGGCGCCCTAAGCGGACCCTCTGCGACAGATCGCAGGGACCTGGGGTCCACTCCAGCACCAGATCGAAAGCTTCCCACGGAGGCTTTTGACCTGGTGCTGGAGCAGACCCCTGCAATCGATCACAGGAAGCTGGGGGTTGCTTCAACCTGGTGCAAGAGTGGACCCCCTGCGATCGATTGCCTGGGCAGGGAGCTGGGGGTCTGCTTTCAGCCTGAGCAGGAGTGGACTCCCTGCGATTGATCGCAGGGAGCTGGGGGTCCGCCCCTGCCCAAGAGGCTTTCGGTCTGGGCAGGCCTGGGCAGGGACTGAGCCAGTGATCAGAGGGAGCTGGAGGGGCCTGCCCAGGCCTAAAGCTTCCACTAGAGGCTTTAGGCCTGGGCAGGGCCTAGCCCTCGATTGGTGTGAACTATAGAGGAAACACCTTTTCTGACTGCACATTGGTTAAGCTTCCTGTATGCCATTGGTAATATTCTTAGTAACTTGGGTAATAAGAATCCAAAAAGGTGATCTAGGGTTTTTCCACCACACTTCTGGAGAAAAAAAATGAAGGTCTGCTGCTGGAGGGCTAAGAAATGTCATATCCTGCCCTAGCCGGTTTGACTTAGTGGATAATGCCTCGGCCTGCTGACAGCAGGGTCTGGGTTCGATTCTGATCAAGGGCATGTACCTAGGTTGCAGGTTCCTTCCTGGCTGGTGCCCAGATCAGGGCTCATGCAGGAGGCAACCAATCAAAGTGTTCCTCTCACTTTGATGTTTCTCTCTGTCTTTCCCTTTCTCTTCCACATTCTCTAAAAGTCAATGGAAACATATCCTCAGGTGAGGATAAAAAATAAAGAAATGCATATCCTATGAAAGACACATCTTGAAAATGCCTAAAGAAAGTTGTAATTTTTTCTTGGTGAAGGGACTGGAGTCCGTGTTGATGAAAACACCTTGGTGGCTGTGGTGACTGACAGTGGCTGCAGCAGTGGGGTGATGGGGCTGGTGCCTTCCCCTGACCAGCCCAGGGGAAGGGAGGCCACAAAGGGAGGCCAAACTGCGGCTTAGGCCCGCGCCCCATGGGGCGCGGGCCTAAGCTGTCAGTAGGATATCCCCTGAGGGCTCCCAGTATGTGAGAGGGTCCCCCGACCCCCAGTGCACGAATTTCTTGCACCGGGCCCCTAGTCTTATATAATAAAAGCATAATATGCAAATCGACTGAACGGCAGAATGACCGGTAGGCGGGGGATGGGATTGGTGAGCAGGCAGCGCAAGGCCAGCCATGGTGCGTGCCAGTGGGCAGAGGGAGGGACAGTGATGGGGGGGCAGTGGTGACCAGTGGCGGCAGAGGGGCAATGGGGGGGCGGGGCCAGCTGCTTGCTGGCCAGCGCTGTCCCCTGATCTGCCCGCCCAGTCTCCTCCTGCAGAGGAAGACCAGACTGCAGGTTAGGCCCACTCCCCTCAGGGAGTCGGGGGAGCAGGTCTAAGCCATCAGTTGGAAATCCCCTGAGGTTCTCCCAGACTGTGAGAGGGCATAGGCCAGGCTAAGGGACCCCCCGAGTACATGTATTTTCATGCATCGGGCCTCTAGTTGATATATAAAATGGGTAGGTTTCATTATAAAATAGCTATTTTCATAGAATTAATGATGGCATATATCCCTTAGAAAACTCATTTATTAAATCTGAAACTCAATACTTCCTAATGAGTATAAAAACGGGAAACTTATATCTTTGTCTAGGCATATTACTTCTTCACCTAGTGCCTCATGACTGCCCCTGTCTTTGAAATTATATAGTTTGACATTATGTGACTTGATGATCTGAAATTTATGTTATATCAATGTATAATTTCTTGAAAAGCTGTATACATTCAACCTGAATGGCATAAGAGTTAAATGAAGAATTTATATTTTGGTTTGTTTTCTTTTTTGAGGAATGATAAACTGTTGTTACTAAAGGAAAGCCTCAAGGATACCACCTCCAGAATCTAAGTTCAAATCTTGACCTCTCCCATTGAAGTGCATGACTTTTTGTTTGTTTTGTTTTCTCAAGGGGAAGAATGGAGTTTAAGAGATTTCTTATCGGAATCACTAAACAAACATATAATTCACTGAGTCTATTTTTTTTTTTATGTTTTGATTGTGTGATGGGAGACTATATCATTTTCCCAAGTAATAAAAGGAATATAAGAATCAACTTTATAAAACAAAGAGTTAGGACAAAAGAACATTTGACCAAAAATAGAGTGCTTTTTTTTTTTTCTTAATTACTGCCATTTAGCAACATCCAAGCCACTTTTCCTATTTATGAGGTTTTTTAATCTTGCTTCACAAAATTTCTCTATATCCCCTTATTTCCATGGCATTAATTTCCATATGGACAGGTTGTTCAACATTCTTGTCTCTTGATTTGTTTAGCTTATCAACTAAATTATTATTTATTTTCTACTTCTCCTGAGCCCTCAATTGTATGCCATATTTTTAGACCAGTTATCATAATAACACCATTTGTGAAATATTCAATTGAAATATTTCACAATTCAAAACCCTTTTCTATATTTCTTGTTCATTTATTTTAATGAAATTTAAAAATCTCTTTGCTGCAATTTCAAAATATTAAAATTATAAAATACAAAAGTATATTCTCATAATTTTTGACCTAAAATTTACTTGGTGGTAAAAACCTGACCTGATTTACTTTATTCATCTTATTTTATAAATTACTAGAGGCCCAGTGCATGATTAAATCATGCACATGTAGAGTCCCCTACACGCTTTCGCTTTTGATCGCGGGGGAGCCTGTCCGCTGGTGCACCAGGCCTTTCAGAAGCCTCCGCCGCGCCTGATGCCAGAGCGAACAGGCACCCAGCTCCCACGCTTTCACTTTCGCTTTCACTTTCAATCACGGGGGAGCTGGGTGCCTGTCCGCTGGTGCACCAGGCCTTTCAGAAGCCTCCGGCGCGGTGAAGGCTTCTGAAAGGCCTGGTGCCTGATGGTCCGCGGTGGGACGTGAGCTCGCTGCCCCAGAGGCCCCTGGCGGTGCGAGCTCAGTGTCCCGCCAGCCCAATCGGCCACTCCGAGTCCCGCCCCCCCGTGCCTGCTGGCCAATCGTGGGCATAGCGAAGGTACGGTCAATTTGCATATTTGTCTATTATTAGGTAGGATTATTTCTCTCACTTCATGTGACTGCATATGTTTGGATGCAGAAAAATAATTATCTTTGATTGTCTAGTCTTTCCTCAATCACTATTGGAAATGTTACACAATAAAAGCCATGTAAATTGACTTAACTCTAAAGTACACTGAATTGTGACAGACATCTGGTCCCAACAGTTTCGGATAAAGGATTGCATACCAAGAATCCAACATTTATTTGAACTGGATGAGGCAAAATCCTTGAATTCAGCCTATTTTTAAACTATTACCATTCATCACCTTCCTTCTATTCCTTAATGTCCTGCTTACAATAATAACTCCATTATTATAAAGAAAAAGTTGCAAAGACAGCAAATTTTAAAAACTGTAACAACACAAGACAAACAACAATCCCTTTGCATTTTTCCTGCCTGCATGTCCAAATATGTAATACACTAGAGGCCCAATGTACGAAATTCAGCAAGGGACTTGGCCCCCGCCCACCGCAGTGGCCACCTCAGCCCTCGCAGCCCTGGCTTCCTCCGGAAGGTCGTCCAGTCTAATTAGCATATTACACTTTTATTATTATAGACTAGAGGCCCAGTGCACGAATTCGTGCACAGGTGGGATCTGGCTGGCCCACCTCAATGGGGGCCCATCAGGCCAGGGGGTAGGGGCCATGGGTGGTTGGCCAGCTAGCCCCACCCCCAATTGGGGTGTTGGGGTCCAATCAGTGGCCATACCGCTGGAGGGGGACAATTGGGGCCCGGATCAGGCTGGTTGGCTGCCACAGTGCACATCATAGCTACCAGTCATTCTGGTCGTTCTGGTCATTCCACCATTCCGGTCACTGGGTTTTTATATATACAGATTTGCTTTAATTCATCACACACCCTCACCCCCCCCCCTCCAAAAAAAAAAAAAAAGGCATCACTCAACTCATTCCCTTGTAATGATAAATGTCCTATACCAAGTATTTCCTAATTGCTTTATTCTCTTTCAAACTCACACATTCTCCTCAGTCCCTCTTACGTAATTACCAGATGATTATACATCCATCTATAATTGAGGTAATTGAAGAATTCAGATAGGAAATCCCACACCTTCCCCCCCCCTCCAAACCCTTACTCTGCCTCATTCAATTCCAAATTCCTCATAGCTTATACTATCCTGAAATTATTTTATTTTTTTTCTTTGTTTACTTGATTATTGTCTATCTTTATTCTAGTCAAATTAGAAACTCTAATGTAGGAAGAAATAGCTTCTGTCAGGAATTCCTTCTGGTATCCCCAGATCTGGAATAGTGTCTGTCACATAGTATGTATTTGAACAAATCAAGAACCTAATTTATTATTGAAAAGCCATTTTATTTTAATTTACTAAAAATTGACTTCTAGTTATAGGTGAATGAGTCTAATTTAATGTAAGTTTTTTTCCCTTGTGCCAAACAATTGAGAACAGATGCTTTCCATTTTGCCTATCATTAAAAAAAAATGGCACATGATAAAATAAGTGATATTTACTTTTCTTGGAATAATTTCCATTTCGATTTAATTAAATTACCTGAAGCAGCACAGCATTTTCAAAATGTAGAAGTAAAAATATTTGGATGCATCTCTCATACTAGATTAAAATCCTCCTATTTATACATTTAACACTTTATAAACCTACCAGATATAGAATTTGGTTCTTTCTGTTTGATTAGGTATTTTACTACTGTTTATGTGAGAAACTTGATTAACCTTTTTTTTTTTCCTTTGGTCAGGAATCACTTATTTCAGATTAGACTCTTCAAGTGTAAACACAAAGTCACTAAGTACTTTCAGCACACTGTGCTTGTCACAGGTCCTTCCAGAGCTCATTTTTTGTGTTTGATTATATTCATTGAAGAATCAGAAAAGGGCAGAAGGAAGAGTAGAAGAAAAAAAGGATGAGGATGATGAAGAAGAGGAGGAATTATGAAGACAGCAGAGAAGCTAAACGCATGCAATCTTCAACTTCAGCTTGTATACTACTATAATAGAATCATGAAGTTTCATCTCTCTCCTCCCCTTATATGCTATTCTTGGAAAAATATGAGCCTTAAAGCACATTTTAGGAAGTTTTGTTATTTTTCCCTAGACTTTGAATTAAGGGCCAACACAATTTCATTTTGCATAAAACTGCCACCCAGGGTCCAGATTCTTCCTTTACTGCCCTTTCCCCCAGTCAGTATCTCACATTTTCCTCTCATACTTCTCTCCAGGTACCTTGGATGTCCTTATTATTGGTTTACACTTTAGATTCAAAGTATGATTTGCCCCCATTCTCTACGAAGACTGCATTCTCTCGGTATCTTTAAGCCCTACTCTAAGATGGAGCCTTAGAGTAAAATTGTTTTAATTACTTTGTCCAAGCCTAAGGAAATAGAAGGGAAAATGGAAGATTCAAAAGTCTCCCTCCATTCGCACATATCCAGTTTTTTGACCAAAAAATAGCAAGGTTGGGGATTTTTTTAATTTTTCATAGGAAACTATTGCACAATTAGGGATCATATAGAAAATATGCTGCTACAAGCCAAAATTATATGCTTATTTCTTGGAACAATTAAGGAATAGAAGAAGCTATACAACAGTACTGCAGATTTCCCTTATTAATTTCTAGCTATCTTCAAACACAGAAACAATTACAACATGTAATACAATGATTTTCTATAATTCACTCCATCTGGGAAGCCTCCCCTGGAAGCACCCGAAATTTCCTCAGAGCCCACTGCTTGGGTCTTCCAGGGACTTTACCATATTTCATTGCTTTGGATTACTTATCCGTGTCTTCACAGTGTTAAATGATCTTTGGTTTCAGTGGGTCTTTTGATCTAAAGAGCGCCAACATCTGTAGAATGGTTAAATAATCAAAACTCATTTTAGCTTTCAACGATTAATTAATTCTCCTCACAAATATTTGCCTAGGCATAAAACCACCTGCCTAGGAAAAATAAAGATGTCTTAGAGATGTGTTGGGGTCCTAAGAAAGCTTACAAGTGAGATAATAAAATTAGTTCATTGTAAATTAGTGAGTACAAAGGCAGGAGAATGTGGACAAATGTAACATATTGAGCTGCGATCTGTCCAACTTTATACCAGCTCACCAAAGTAGATTTTACTTTATAAAGTAGGCATTTTATCCTTAGTAATGAATAAATGGACTCTCAGAGAATTAAAGTCAAAATTGGAGTTCAAGTCTTTAATTTGCTTCTGGGTCTATCCAGTGGTGGTTGGAGGTGAAGTCTGAGAATAAATTTTCTAATAGAAAACATATAGAGTAACTTAAGTTACTTCAAAGAAAATGTAATCATCAAAACAACTATTGAAATTCCTAAAATTGTAAAGATTTGAGTGACAAAAATATTGCAGTAGCACTGTTTAATGGAGGATTATTCAAAAACTAGAGGCCCAATGCACAAAGATTCGTGCAAGAATGGGCCTTCCTTCCCCTGGCTGCCGGCACTGCCTTTGCTCTGGCTGGAGCCGCCTTTTCACTCCGGCCCGGAGCCACCTTTCCACCTTCCCACACTGCCCAGAGGCCCGGAGTGGCTCGGGTGGTGCAGAACACCTGTGTCATCGCCATGGCGATGATGCAAGTGTCCCGCCCCGCCCCCGGCCACTCAGCACCTGCATATGCAAATCAACCCGCCATATTTGTTGGGTTAATTTGCATACTCACTCCTGATTGACTGGTTGATGTCGTGAAGGTATGGTCAATTTGCATATTACTCTTTTATTAGTGTAGAATAGAAGTCCAGTGCACAAAAATTTGTGCACTCCAGAGGGTCCCTCAGCCCGGCCTGTGCCCTCTGGCAGTCTGTGAGCCCTCAGGGGATGTCTGACTTATGGCTTAGGCCTGCTCTCCATGGGGAGCAGGCCTAAGCTGCAGTCTGGCCTCCCTCTGTGGGAGGCAACCAGCGGGTCGATCAGGGAACAGTGCCAGCCGGTGAGCAGCCGGCCCCGCCCCCTGATGGCCCCTTTGCCGCCGCCAGTTGCCGCCACCCCCCCATCACCATCCCCTCTCTCTGCCCACTAGCAACCACCTTGGCTGGCCTGGTGCACTGACCCCACCCCCTGCCAACCAGTAGTTTCACTGTTCGGTCAATTTGCATATTAGGTTTTTATTATATCTGATGAACTAAAATAAAGGTGTCATATAATCTACAAACAAGGACATAAAGAGCTTGTGTCTGTTAGATGATAGCAATTGATCCCCAAATGTTTAAATGAAATAGGTTATGACCATGAGTCACCTGGGACTGTGTAGTGCCAGACTTATATGGAACTGTTTATATTTTCTTAAAAACATTTTTGAAAGTATATATTTTTATCCTTTATTTATTAACTTTTAAAAATCAATGTAGATAGCCATTCACAAAAACTACTGAACCAGGACAATTACTTGTACAATTTCTAAAACTTTGTTAAGTGACAAAATAGAGTAAATCTATGTCTAAAATGTCAGGAACCACATTTTTTCCTCTCTATCTCCCTCAAGTCTATGTCTTTATTTTACATTCTTTTTAATATAAAAATAATAAAATCTTATTGTTTGCATTCCTAATACTAAATACCCTCCATTGTCACTGACAAGTGTTTAAATAGAAATTTTATAACAATCATTGCAAACCAGGCATTCACAGTCTGTTCATAAAACGATTCTCTATAATACTAGGCACCATTAAATAAGCCACTATAAAATGCACAGCTCTCTTTTTAAAACTATGGTTAAAAGTAGTTTTAGGTTAAAATTATATTAAAAGTAGATATAAGAGATATATCAATTTATTATTCCTGATTAACTTTATGCAAATTTAAAGCATTGTAGGCACAGAATTTAATCCAGATTGGATGCAAGATGAGTTAATTATCTTTATTGTCACTCCAGAATGATACTAAGATAAGAGCATTTTCAAAATGTCATTCATTAATTCTTTCTAATATATATTTTTATATGTAATTCAGTGTGAAAATGATTCCACACAAAAATTTGAAAATGCAGTCTGTGACCAAGAAAAATCTGTGTGTGTGTAAATCTAAATAAATGTTGACACTATAAAACTGAAATATCCCCATTAGTGATAAATATAAGATAAAATCAGAAGAAAGGACAATTATATAAGTAGTAAAAGACAGAAAAGGTCAAATTTTGGATATAGTATTGTGAGGGTATTGAATTATTTGGAAAGAGGGTGGAGAAATTTATTTCAAACTTTTAGTAAAATATACATGATAATTTTAATATTACCCACTTACAAGTTACATATAGAGCATATAACTTAAGATTATATGCTCTAAAATAAACATGTAATAAACATGTAATCTATTTAACACATAAGAGAATATAAGAACATGGAAATAGAAGGTAATATGAGAGAAATAAATCCCAATATACATTATTTCCATATTAATGACAATGAAAAATTACTTAAAATTGAATAATAATGTGAATACTACTCATAAAGATTGTGGGATATAACCTAAATAGTATGTAGAGGAACATTTACACTTTTAAGAACTTGTATAAGAAAAAAAATTTTATGTCACCTGATTACATTTGAAACACTATTTGGCTAAAATATTAATAGAATGGGAATCAAATTTAAAAAGCAAGAATAAAGATAGAACAAACCTAAAGAAAGAAATGAAATTTTAAATTAATTTTTGGAAAATAGCTGAAATAGAAAGCAAATGCATAGTAGAGATGATCATCAAAGTCAATGATAAAAAGAGCAACCAATGTTTATGAACAAAAATGTTATGATGTTATTGTTAAATTAATTTTCTTCTAATATTTCTTTGGACACATGTGAACCTTTAATATTCTTCCATTATCTTACTTAATAATAGACAAGCATGTAAATTGACCATACCTCTGCTACGCCCACAGCCAATCAGAGTGAGTATGCAAATTAGAAGGCCAAAGATGGCGGGCGCTCAGCTGCTCCAGGCGCAGAGTGGCCAGGCAGGGGAGGATGCCTGCTATGAGAGGGAGGGTGGTGGGGGAGGGGAGGGGTGGGTGAAGGGATCTACAGGAGTGGCACTCCGGCCACAGCGAAGACAAGACTGCAAACTCCAGAGTCTGCAGCGAAGACGAAGATGGCAGACTTGGGCCGGAGTCTGCAGCAAAGACGAAGACGGCAGACTCCGGCCAGAGCGAAGGCCTGGGTCCCGGGTGCCAGAGGAAAATCGGTGTTGGAAGCCAAGGGAAGGAAGGCCTATTGCATGAATCTCTTCATGCAACGGGCCTCTAGTTAATGCTATAAAACATACAGATATGTGGTTCAACACTTGATATATATTATTTCCTTCTATCTTCCTCCTGAATCAAAGTAATAACTTTGGTGTGATGTGTCAAGGAAACAGAGAAACCACAGTACACAGTGTTAGAAATAAAAACATGGATCTAAATAGAAATATCATAACATAAAATTTTAGCCACTAAAATAACCTGATGTTAATATAAATATTGAGAAATCAACCAATAAAACAGAATGGAGACTCAAACTCAGTTTTTGTATATGACAAGTATATAACTTTAACAAGTTAAAGTTTGGACAGTCTCACTGTAGTACTGAAAAAAATTGTCAATAATATAGATTCAAAGTGTATCACAATCCCAAGTAATATATTAAAATATTTAGAATGTATTAAAGATCTATATTTGAAAAGAAAAGAAAATATGTTTAACTTTGTATATGTACAACTAGGAATTATCTTTATTTCTTTACAATTATGAAAATTTTATTAAACAACATAAAAGCAAAACAAAATATTGATAAATTTTATTACATCAATATTTTAATTTTCTGCACCTCAAAAGATATTTTCAACACATAAACTATATTATTATTCATAAAACATAAGAAGAATATATAAAAATAAGAACTCTAAATAATTCAACTTTTGTGTACACACTTAAGAGAAAATTTCACACAAAGCAAGAAAAGTCATTATTTGTAAAAATAAAATTAGGAAGAACAGACTAATATTTAAATAGTGTTTTATATCAGCACTAGAGGCCCAGTGCATGATTTAATCATGCACCTGGTGCACCAGCGGGCTGGCTGTCCGCCGGTGCCCCAGGCCTTCCGAAAGCCTCCGGCGCTGCGGAGGCTTTCTAAAGGCCTTGCGCCAGAGCAGACAGCCGGCCAGGTCCCCCACTTTGGCCTTTGATCGCGGGGGACCTGGCCCGCTGTCCGCCGGTGCCCCAGGCCTTCCGAAAGCCTCCGGCAGCCATGGTACAGACGCTGAGCTCGAGGCGCGCGAGCTCAGCGTCCTGCTGGCCCAATCAGCTACCCTGGCCACCCTGAGTCCCGCCCCCTGCGCCTCCTGCTGGCCCAATCGTGGGCGTAGCGGAGTGATGGTAATTTACATATTACCATTTTATTATGTAGGATAATGGAATAGTCTTCCTCAATAAAATGGAAAGTTCTGAAGCCACACATATCAGTGTGTTAAGCAGTGTCATTTAATCAACGTTAAATTTAAAAAGCAGGTTGAAGAAGACATACAAGTAAGATTTATATATAAAGTACAAAGTATAAAACATGATTAGGCTATGAATATGAATATAAAGAGTGGATTTTTAAAAAGTTACAGGAATGATATAAAGCAAATTTGGACAGTGGTTACATTAGAGGGAAAGAGGAATGCTATCAATCCAGGAAATTAGGAGCTTCAAATGTACATATTTAGTTTAATTTTTAACTAGTAGTCCTGCACATGATTCCATGGGCCAGTAGCTTGCCAGTAGCTCGCTGCCGCCCTCTAATAGCTCTCCGCCTGTTGCCCCGCCCTTCTGTATCCCCCCACCCACTCCTCCTGGCCTCCCCTCATAGCTTGCTGCCCTGACCCTTCCTGTAACTCTCCGCCACCTGCTTGTAGCCAGCAGCTCGCTGCTGCCCTCCTGTAGCTCTCTGCCTGCTGCCCCACCCTCCTGTAGCTCCCTCTGACCCCCTGCCTCCCCCCTCATAGCTTGCTGCCCTGCCCCCTCCTGTAGCTCTCCGCCACCTGCTTGTAGCTTGCTGCCCCACCCTCCTCCTGATCCATGATCCGGTTGTTACAAAGTCGGTCATTATGCTTCACGGAGTAATGACCATTTGCATATTACATCTTTATTATATAGGATGGATATTAGTGCCTTAATCTTAAAAAATAACTGTTTCTAATTTTTGGAAATTTAAAATATGATATAATAAATTTTGAACTGGACAAGTTGTCTTTTTGTGATATTCTGATTAGTGTTATAAAGGTATACATGAAGCCCCCTATCTGATGCAAACACTTTGTTATTAAAATTATATGTTATCTTTTGTCTTTTTAATAGTATCCATCATAACAGATGTGAGATGCTATTTCACTTTGGTTTTGATTTGCATTTCCTGATGATTAGTGATGTTGAACACCTCTTCATATACCAGTTGGCCATTTGTATTCTTTTGAGAAATGTCTATTGTTTTATTTATTTGTTTGTTTGTTTGTTTGTTTGTTTGTTTGTAAATCCTCACCCAAGGATATTTTTTCCATTTATTTTTTGAAATATTTTTTTTATTGATTTCAGAGAGGAAAGGAGAGAGGGAGAGAGAGGTAGAAACATCAATGATGAGAGAGAATCATTGATCGGCTGCCCCCTTCATGCCCCCTACTATGTATCAAACCCACACCCGGGCATGTGCCCTTGACCAGAATCGAACCCAGGACCCTTCAATCTGCATACCAGTGCTCTATCCACTGAGCAAAACCAGCTAAGGCTTTTCCATTGATTTTTTTTTCTTTATTGATTAAGGTATTACATATGTGTCCTTATCCCCCCATTGACCCCACCCCCCCAATCATGCCCTCACCCTCACCTTCTGTTGTCTGTGTCCATTAGTTATGCTTATATGCATGCATACAAGTCCTTGGTTGATCTCTCCCCCTTACCTCCACCCTCCCCTACCTTCCCTCTGAGGTTTGAGCATTTGATCAATGCTTCTCTGTCTCTGGATCTGTTTTTGTTCATCAGTTTATGTTGTCCATTATTTTTTAAAAAGAGCAGATTGGAAGGGGAGAGACAGAAAGAAACATGGATGTGAGAAAGACACATCGAATGATTGCCTCCCGCATGTTCCCCTTTCTGGGGCAGGGATCAAGCCTGCAACCAAGGTACATGCCCTGGAATGGAATTGAACCCATGATCCTTCAGTCCATGGGTCAATGCTCTAACCACTGAGATAAACATGCTAGGGTGGTCTATTGTTTTTATTTGAGAAACATCTATTCAAGTCATTAAATTATTTTCTAATTGAGTTATCTGGGGGTTTCTTGCTATTAAGTTATATGAGATTCTTATATTAACCCCTTACATTTGGGTATTAACCCATTTATCAGACATATGTTTTGCAAATATTTTCTCTCATTCCATAGATTTTCTTTAAATTTTAATGCTTCCTTTTCTGTGAAGAAGCTTTCTTTTTTCCCCTTCAAGATGGCTTTGGCTATCTGTGGTCTTTTGTGATAGATGGGTAAGTTTATGTGTTAAATTGCCTGGACCACAGGGTGCCCAGATATTTGGTCAAACATTATTCTAGGTGTTTCTATTCATGAGATTAACTTCTAAATCAACAGATTGAGTCAATCAGATTGCCCTCCCTAATACGAGTACTATGTCTCATTCAATCACTTGAAGGGTCAAATACAACAAAAAAGTTGACCTTCTCTTGAGTGATATGAAATTCCTCCTGCCTGACTATATCAGAATCATGACATGTTTGTTTGTTTTTTCCTTCTTCAAACTCATATTGAAATATTGGTTCCTTCTAATGGCCTTTGGACTGGATTTTATTAGCTCCCTTGGGTATTTAGCTTATTGGCTCACCTTTAGCTTACTGACTCACCTGGGAACTTGTCAACCTCCATAATCTCATGAGTCAATCCATTATAATTTTTTTTCTATCTTTCTTGTAACTAATAAATTATGTATACATAGGGTTTTTCACAATGAATAAGAATTTTAATGAATTAGACCTGTTAGGAATCACACTGTGATTCACTGTGGCTTGACTCTGAATATATTTATAGAATGAATTTATGATCTATTCAATATAAATTTCCAATTCCTTTTTTTGTTGTTTAATAACCACTTTTAAAGAACAGCATAACATAGCTGTTTCCTGAAGAAAAAAGTAAACTAAAAATTCTCTCTGCTTTTACTTTAAAAAATAATAATGACCCTGGATATGTGACTCAGTCTGTTGAGCACCAAAGGGTTATAGGTTTGATTCCTGGCGAGGGCAATGCCCAGGTTGCAGGTTTGTTCCCTGGTAGGTAGAATTGTGTACAGGAGGCAACCGATTGATGTTCTCTCTCTCTCTCTCTCTCTCTCTCTCTCTCTCTCTCTCTCTCTCTCTCTCTCTCCCTCTCTTTCTCACTTTATCTAAAATAATTTTTTAAAGAGTGAAAAAGAATAATAATTTTATATTAATATTCTCATTAACCAGATAGAACTAATCACTTTTAACATTTAGGAAATTTTAGACATTTGTTTCTATGTCTTATTCTGTTAAAATAAATAAAATAATGGGTTCAAATTTGTATTTTTTAAGTTTTATTTTGAAATAATATGTATTCAGAGGATATTGCAAAGAAATGTACACATTTACTTCACAGTCTTCACCCATCTCCCTTTGCTATTAATATATTGCATAACTATAGCACAATATTACAACCAGTAAACTGACATTGATATAACCCACAGAATTTATTCAAATATAATTGCACTAATATGTTTGTGTGTTTCTGTAGCTCTATGCAGTTTTATCATATGTGTAGTTTTATGCTAACTCTATAGCTACACCTATCCCTTTGTCCCCAATCTATCAAATCTGGCAACCACTATTCTATAATCTGTTCTAAATCTCTATAAGTATGTTATTTCATGAAAGTTAAAAAAAATAGGTTCATATAGTGTGTGTCCTTTCTGAGATTAGCTTTTTTACAAGAGGTATATTTTTCTTCAGGTACATCAAGGCTGTTGTGTATATCTATATCAATGCTTTCTCTTTTTTTTCCAGAATATTTAGTATTTTTATTGAAAAATATTAATCAAGAACTTAAAGATAGAAAAATTGAAATCATGGAGTCTGAACACAGAAAGAAAAAAAGTGAATAAAGCCTAAATATGATGGGATACCACTAAATAGGTCTATGTATGCATAATGGAATTGTCAGAAGGAAAAGAGAAAGAAGCAGAAAAATATATGAACAGTAATGGCTAAAAAATTCTCAAATTTGAAAAAAACATGAGTTTTTACACAATTAAAAAGATCAAGGGATGTAATTTACTTACAGTATAGTTTTCCTTACATGATATTCTTCTACTATCCCCCCTTTTATTATTTAAATATTAGGAGGCTTTTGGAAATTTTATAATGTAGTCTTGATAGCTTTTAAATTTTAATTTTTTGAGCTAAAATATGACTGCTTTAGGTTCATTACATGTTATGCAATTTTACCATGAGATGAACTGCCAATAAAAATTTTTGTTAACACTTTAGGAACAGCTTTTTGTACAGTACAATCAATTTTTCTAGAATATTCACTTATTTCAATTAGCCAATTTAAATTACTCTGAAAACTTGACTACTATTCTACTGTCAAACTCAACACTCTAACAACAATCTTATTTTACCCTGTGTATATTAGTGGAAAGGATTATTTGCCTTCTTGAGTAAGCCCTGAGCATTCCTGGTACTAGGCTGGATTTAGATATCAAAACCCACTTCCTCACACCATGGGTACAAGACATCTCAAACCAGTCTTGTTGCAGTGAGAGTGCAGCTGCTGTCGGCCAAGTCTCTGTCTGTTACCTGGGTCCCGATTTGAGCTGTGCATGGGAAGCGAAGCAGCCATAGGGGCAGGAGACCTCCCTCAGAAAATTAACTTTCATTTATAATGCTAACAGCAAGACACCCATAAAAAACACACATGGTGTCAAAACAAGCCAGAGGAAAATCATTTGGGCAAAAAATGAAAAAGGATCCCAAGTCAAATTTATAGAAAATATTCCTTTATTAACTTTTGGTCGAGAATATGTTTGTATATTTTCAGAAAACAACTCCAAGACCATGTGGATTCCTGCAACAGAGAGGAATTGACAGGACTGCTCCAGCCATGAAGACAGAAGAGAAACAGCCCAGAGATGGAAGACGCTGATAATGCCTTGCCATACTAGCAGACAGCAGCTGTGCATCACTGAAGGTTGCCCAGGACCAAACCAGAGACAGTCGGACCTGCATCACCACCATTTGTCCACCATCCAGAACTGAAATATCATTGCTGACATATACACATAAGGAACTGTTTGACATTGAAATTGGGACTCAAAAGAAGTGTTGGCCCAGAAAGAAACTCACTACAGACTGATTCATTTGCCTGTCACCATAACCATTATTGCTTGTCTCATTTTCAGTTCTTATAAGTGTATTTCTTATATCGCATGATCTTACGCATCTAGGGGAAATAATGAACAACATAAACTGATGAACAAAAACAGACCTGGAGACAGGGAAGCATCGATCAGACTGTCAAACCTCAGAGGGAAGGTAGGGGAGGGTGGAAGAAAGGGGGAAAGATCAACCAAAGGACTTGTATGCATGCATATAAGCCTAACCAGTGGTCATGGATAACAGGGGGGTGGGGGCATACATGGGGAGGGGTTTGGGATGGGAATGGGGGGATGAGGGCAATTATGTGATACCATAATCAATAAAGAAATTTAAAAAAAATCAAGGGACTCTAAGAAAGGTCAACACAGAGACCCATACCAGACACATTATAATTAACATTGAAAGATAAAGACAGAGAATCTTGAAAGCATCAAGAGAGAAGTAATTCACAACATACAAGTGATCATCAATAATAGTAACAGACTACAGTGTATTTTTCAACAGAAACCATGGAGGCTAGAAGGCAGTAAGATATAAAACTTAAAGTGCTAAAGGAAGAAAACAAGAACTCTATATCCAGCAAACTGTACTTCAGAAATCAGGGTAAATTTAAGACATTTCAGATATATGATTGTTGAGAGAATCGATATTAATACACCTGTCTTATATGGCTGAAAATGGAGTCTTTCAGGCTGAAATGAAAAAACACTAGAGAGTAACTTAAAATCATATAAAAAATAAGTATGTACAGTAAAGGTAAATGTGTGGGCAAATATAAAAGCCAGCATTATTATACATTTTAAATCTACTTTTTATTATCTAAATGATTTAAATTAAAAATGCATAAAAAGAGTTACACTTCTATTTTATTGGGCACAAAATTATAAAAATGTAATTTATGACAACAATATAAAGGGGGATTGTTTAGGAATAGAGTATTTGTACTCTATTGAAATTAAGTTGGTATCAATTTAAACTAGATTGTGATGTTAAATATAATGCCCACTCTACCCACAAAGAAAGTATCCCAAAAATATACATAGAAGAAAATGAGAAGGGAATCAAAATGGTTCCCTACAAAAAAGAAATCACCTAAACACAAAATAAGGCATTAAAGGAAGATTGAGGGACAACAAAGTTAAAAGTTAAATGTTATGCATAAAACAAACAGCAAAATGGCAGAAATAAATCCTTATCAGTAATTATTTGAAGTATAAAAGTATTAAACTCTCCATCCAAAGGGAAGCGATAGCCAGAGTGGATTTGAAAATCAAACAAACAAACAAACAAACAAAAACATACAACTAGAAAAGTCTCACATTAGATACAAAGAGAGGTAACCAAAGAGAGGTGGGGTAGCTATATTGATATCAGAAAAAAAGACACTTTAAGTCAAAAATTAAAACAAGAGAAAGAAAGATAATACATATTAGTTAAAGTATAAATTCATTAAGAAGATATAATAATTATAAACATATATTCACTAAACATGATAGCCCCCAAATATATAAAGCAAACAAGACAGACTTGAAGGTAGAAATAGATGGTTCTACAATAATAGTTGGAAACTTCAACCTACCACTTTCAGTAAGGATAGATCATCTGGTCAGAAAAAAAAAATGAAAATAGAAGACGTGAACAATATTATAAACCAAGTAGGCCTAATAATGTCCACCCAGCAACAGCAGAATACATATTTTTTTCAAGTGATTGTATGAAATATTCTCCATTATGGACCATACTAGTATGTCAGACCACAGAACAAGTGTAACTGAGTTTTAAAAGATTGAAATCATGCAAAATAGTCTTTTCAATCACAATGGAATCAAACTAGAAATAATTTACTGTAATATTCTATGATTTAAATTTTTTAAATATGCAAAACTACTCTCTGATGCTGCAAATCAGAATCTTAAAAACCATTGAAGATAATGACTTCAAGAAGTCATAAGGAAAGCTTCTGAGATGCTCATAGTGTTATAATTCTTGACCCAAGATACATGTATGTGTTCACTTTCTATAACTTCATTGACCTCTATACTCATAATTTGTGAAAGTTTTCAATTTATGTTATCTTGGAATATAAGAGTTTTAAAAAAATTGAAACATTAGAAGCCAGTCTCACATATAAATACAGACGAAAACATTCTTCTCTTTTTTTTTCATTTTTATTTTAGAGAGAGGAAGTCAGAAGGAGAGAGAGAAACATTGATCAGTTGCCTCCCACACATGCCCAGCCCTGGGACTGAACCCACAACCTGGGTATGTGTGCTGACTGGGAATCAAACTAGTGACCTTTTGTTGCGTGGGACAATGCTCCAAACAATTTAGTCACACAGCCCAGGGTGACAAAAACATTCTAAATGGAACATTAGCAAATAAAAAACAAAATACTACAGTACAATACTACAAAACAATGTGATCAAATGTTTATTCATGTAAGCTTAATTTATAATTATGAGATTTAAATATAAGTCACTAAACAAATTAAAATATGTTAATGAATAGAGAAAAACTATTAGGTACTATTAAACTCCGCCTCAATCAAAGCCAAAATTTAAAAACTCAGTGGATTAAAGTGTTAAATGTGACAGGTAAATTTTTAATAACTTCAGAAGAATGTTCAGGAAAGCATAACACCTATGGGACATAGAATGTCTTAAACAAGACACAATGATAATCTTAACGAAAATGGTCAATAAATACAACTACATTAAAATAAAAATTATCTAACAAATATATCATGGAGAAATTAAAGGTTAAGCTGCATCTGGGAGAAAATATTTGCAACATAACGAAAAAGAATTATTTTTCAGAAAAAAGTCTTAAAAACAAATTAAAATGAGAAAATGGCATAATTGACAAATGGGAAAATACATTAATAGTTCACAACAGTGGAAATATTAAATGAAAATTTACAGGCCAATTTTTAAAAAATGTGAACAGCCTAATTTCTGTACATACACCAAAATTCAAGCATATTTCTTTAAAGGAACTGATCCAAGATTGAGTTGAATCCAGCAGCCACCCACTGCCTGTAATTGGTTGTATAGGGTATGCACTAAACTGCTTTATCAGGCATTAGGAGACAAAGTAGTGTAAATCTGTGTGGATAACTAGGACTCTGGATTTTGCATTCTAAAAGCACATAGGTGTTACAAAATAAACTGGAGAGAATGTGGGGGGAAAAGGTATGTACAGTCACAGCATTGGCAATGACAGACCAAAACTGTAGTTGGTTCTGACATACAGAGGGCTCCAAGAAATGTAGTAAATTGCTTAGGATGACAACTAGTAATTCACAGGGTCAGGATTCTAAATCAAATCTATGCAACAGTAGAGACTTTGCTATTTCATATGAGATACCATTAGAGGACAGGAATCTGATTCTGATTTTGCTATTTTTTGACATGGTCTCACTTAAAGACACAGATTTAGAAGGCTTCTCATTTTAACATTTCCAAAGCAGAATGCTTGACAAGTTAGACAGCAAGCATATATCTCATTAGCTCCTAGCAAATGTCAGATTCATTTACACATTCAGAGAGTTGATACATTTCTGGATGTTTTCATATAAGTAACTATTTTCTACCTAATTTTACTACACCTGGAAAGTTCTGTGTTTGTTTGTGTGTGTGTGTGTGTGTGTGTGTGTATGTGTGTTTTAATTATGGAAATTCTATCTTCTAATAATTTCAGAAAACATATACTCTCCATGAATGTGTGCAAAGTAATCCATGAATATATAAGATATATTTATGAATACATAAAGAGTAATATATAGTGCTTCTCTACCTATTCTATATGCTACATACTCTATACATTCTTTACTATATAGTATATTTATAATCTATACAACTATACTCTCTCTATACTTTATGCCATATTATATTTTCTATATATTATTATTTATATTCTATTTTTCTGACAGTTGGAAGAGATATCCAGGATAAGGTTTCATGACTATAAACCTGCATCCTCTTATAATTCTGATCAATATCTCACTTCCTAAGCATGTGAGAAACTGTGATAAAAAGACAATGCTATAAATTCATTATTTCCACAAAATCCATCAGTCTCTTAATCACTCTAAAGATAATTAAGTTGCTTTTTTATCATAACTCTATTTACCTATTCACTTTTTAAAAAGAAGCAATAAACTCATAGACGAAAATTAAATTGCTAACAAAAATACAACAGCTCAAATTAGATTGAAGATTATCTCATACAGTTGAACAACTTAAATGCCCCCAAGGCATAGGAAGTCAGTAGCTTTGCTTTGTGAAGTTTCTTTGGTGTGGAGAGCAGCTACAGCATTGGGACAGGATCAAGCCTCAGATTGACTTGTGGCAAAGCCACATACAAGTCCCAGCTTAGAGGGCAATGCCCTCCCAGCACAAGTATAGCCAAAGGCTATGTTTGTATGTAAGCTTGACCTTATAGTCAGACCCTGCAGTCCTAGGTAGCTAAGGGATGTGAGCTGTGGGAGGTGTAGCAAGTGCTGCCAAAACAAAGCTTGATAGAGATCAGAGAATGGAAACAACAGGAAAGAAGCAGATTTGAAACTCGCAAGAACATTGTAAACATCTTTCCCTTGTTTTGCTTTGTGTTATCTGACTATAAAATAAAGATCCTGCTTACAGGCAGGGTCACTGTTTCCTCATCCAGGAACAGTGATCCACCAGGCCCCAACTATATTCTCTTGTCTGTTTTCTTTAATCCTTCACTGCCCCTCCTCAGGTTCACCACTGGCCATGCTGGACGCGGTTCACTTTGGGGCATTTGTTTTCTTCCCATTTCATACTCCATCATTCCCACAGATGTTGTCTTCATCAGTATGGTTGATGTTACATTTCTACCACATGGACATTTCAGTTATGCAAATGGTAAAGGAGAGGAAGACCAAGATAAAAAATCGTCTTTTAACCAAATGACTGCCCATTTTTGTTCATATTTAATTGGTAAAAACTTATGCACAGAGCTGTATATGGCTATAAGTCTGAGGAAGAGAAAAGCAGTTCACAGCTGTGCAGCCTTGGGCCCAGAAGAAGAGGGGAATGTATTTTGAGGTAAAACTAGCAGACTGCTAAAGTCTTTCTTTTCTATGGCCACCATCTGAGCGCACTCTTTCCCCAGCAAATTGAACTCATTTTCTCCCCAAAGGATGAAACCCAAGGTTCTGTCCTATTGCCACATTAGCTCCAAGTCCAGAAACTGTGACTAATAGACATGTCCATCCATATGTTAATTTGTGGATACTGCAATCTGGCTCTTTACAAATGAATAGAAAAATGATTTGCCTTCTATACCCACCCTCACCTTACACAGATACATTTGGGTTTGCCCCAACATTTATGACTCATGAGCAAAAATAAAATAGGAGGCTTAGATAACATGTACTTAAATATTTAAAAATATAAATCATAAATCAAGCAAGTGGGTTGTTAAATACAATAGTTTCTGCCTACTTTGACAAATTCATTATTCTCAGATTCCTTGTTTTGCCATGTCAGAATGTGGCAACTACAGGGAGGAATATTCCATGCTCCTAATCCCTAGCCATGGCTTTTCTTCTCTTCAGATCCTTTTCTTATGGTCAATTGTATGATACTTCAGCCAGCAAGTCCAAACTAAATTCACACCTCCCATGACCAGCTGCCCCTTAGCTAGTTCTTAGACTCAAACGAAGGCCACCAGTGGAATTGGCCATACTCAGGAGGGTAAAAAAAATAAAAATAAAAATAAAAAGTCTGTGACAAACCAGGAAGCCGATGTGTGGCTGTTTGGATGGGGCATTCTGGAGTCCTGGGTATCATCAGGAGCATGGCTTAGAAGTACAGCATGGGTTCCAGCTGGGCATAGAGCCACCTGACCTGCGGAATCTCACCTTGAGCACTGGAACGAGGCTAGGGAGGGAAGGAGTTGGGCCTGCCAAAGTGTGGAGCCTAAGAGAGCAGCCCTCTTGCCTGGGTGTAAAGTTGTTAATGGGAATAATATGTGATGGCAGAGACAGAGCAAAATAATTACAATTTAAAAATTCATTCAGAAAAATAGAAACAAGTCAGTCAGTCCATTATAATGATTAAATCCTGGGCAGAAATGATAAAGGCTGGCTTTGTTGAAAGTTGAAAAAATTCATTAGTTAGACTCATTCTGATCTGTGAGGAAAAGCATCTTGTCTTCAGTCTTCCTTGGCCCTTGGCTTTGCCTCCTTGTAGGATGTTCTTGCTTATGTCCACAATCTTCTGTGGCTACCTCTGAAGAAAGAGTACACGTTCTCCTACAAAATTGTATAGTTCCACAAATTACTTCTGCAGTTGCAGTCTTAGGAGCCTGAGAATTGTTTGTGGGACAATCAGATTTCTGCAGGCCAGTCTTGTGATTTCTTTGTTATTACTCTTTCAAAAATGGATTAGGCTCCTAGTCTCTCTGCTTCCATTCAGTACCAGTGTGTCAAGAACAAATCACAGTATCCTTTTATGAATATTGTTCCTAAATATGACAAGATTTTCTTCTGTGTGCCCATTCTCCCTAACTCATTTTAATGGAGGTAACTTAAAAATATTTGATAAATATTCTGAAAGACATTTTTATCTTCCTGCTGTTGAGGATTGCAAAATGAGTTAGAATTTCCTACCCTTCAAAGACACATATTTCTGGACTTTCCCTTTCTCCTTGTTTTGAAAGTAAGTGAAACCTTGCCTGAGGTTATCTCTCTATTGTAATAAGTTGCATAAAGTAGCAAGAATCAGGCAATATACATTCACATTACAGCTCCTTACAACAATTTCCCCAGAGTTACGGGCTCAACAGCCTTATGCTGTTTTAGAGATGCTCAAAGACAACAGTTTACCAACTATGATGACATAACAAAGGTCACCAGCTTTCCAATGTTTATGGGTCCATATTTCCAGACCACTAATCTGATGTCACCTAGTTTAGGTTCCTGTTAAAGCAATCCACTTGAGATATTAATGTCTGTTTTATTTTGACTAAAGTTAAGCTGCGATAGCAAGAAGCCCCCAAATATAATTACAAAAATAAAAGAACTACAATTTCTAGGGTTGACAACAGCAAAGTGCAGCTATATGCCCAGGAAGACGCTGGGAGTGTACTTGGGATAAACAACTAGCATAGCCACTGCAACTTCAACAACTGAAATGCCACTTCTAGGAATATATCCTAAGAAACCTGAAGCACCAATCAGAAAAACATATGCACCCCTAAATACATAACAGCCCAATTTACAATAGCTAAAATTTGGAAACAGTTCAAGTGCCCATCAGCTGATGAGAGTATAACAGCTCAAGTGCCCACCAGCTGATGAATGATGACTGTGGTACATTTACACAATGGAATACTACATGATGGTAAAAAAGGAAGGAACTCTTACCATTTGCAACAGCATGGATGGACCTGAAGAGTATTATGCTAAGCAAAATAAGCCAGTCAGAAAAAGACAAGTATCACACAATCTCACTTATATGTGGAATCTAATGAACAAAATAAACTGATAAAAAAAAATAGATCCAGAGACATAGAACCATGAAAAGACTGATGAATTTCAGAGGGAAAGTGGGATTGGGGGGCTGGGGAGAAGAGATTAACTGGGGAATTTATATGCATATATGTATCGCCCATGGACACAGCCAATAGTGTGGCAAAGGCTTGGAAGGGTCGGGTGCTGGGAGGAAGGGGTCAGTGGTGGTGGGGAGAAGAAACAAAGTGGACATCTGTAATATTTTCAATAATAAAGATAAAATAAATACATTAATTAATAAATTACTTAATTAAAAAAAATTGAAATGCCACTGTCACTCCAAAGAGTACTCTATAAATATCAATAAAGGTCACCTAATGATTAAGTCAATAATATCCTTTTGCCCAAATACCTTCCCCTAAGCTCTTTTTGTACTCTTTCATTTCTCCTTCTTACAATTCCTCAGCATTTGACAATAACTTCTCAAACCTTGAACATCTGTTCTCTTTTAATTCTTCAGATATTCAATTCTTTAACCCTTTCTCTCTTTTTCACATCCCCTCCCCTCATTTTGACAAGCTCTAGATATCCTTTGCTGTCTACTTTTCTTACTCTATGTTTTATGGTCAGTCTTTAATTTTTATTTCTATGTCCTCAATTTCTCGTCATAGTTCCACTCCCCATTTCTGTCTGCATGATCTTTCTGCAATATATCCTACTTTTCTAGTTTAACTCCCTACTTTTTCTTCAGTACCAATTGAAGAACACTGACCATTCTTTCTAGTTCAGTCTCTGTATCATTTTTCATGGTATCTTTATTTTTCATAATATCTTCTTTGTTTTACTATCTCTTTTTGTCAACATTTGACACATTCTTCAATGTTTATGTCAAACCCTACAAATAAAATGTCCATAGGAACTCAGTCTTATATGAAGATTCTACCCATACAACTCTGTATCTTCTTATGGGACTCTTATTTTAATAAGATCATCCTCCCATAAAATGAACTGTAGGATATTAGGATTTGTCAGACATCACTCCAGGTGCCTTCTCATTTGAGTTACATGCTCCTTTTCCCTGCTCCTACCTCTGGTTGGTGTGCCCATTCAGAGCAAATACTTTCAGAGCCCTCTCAATGTGACATTGACATCTCTGAAAAGACACCAGTGGGGACTTCAAGTTGATCAGGCCAATTTCCTTTATGTCTCTACAATTTTAGTCTCCACAATAGCAATGTACAAGTTTGTTACAGGTACAATTTTTGAAGTGGTTAGCATAAATCAGAAAAATTAAATAGTAGAAAAACATTTCAGAACTGTTCTAAATCACCTTCATACACCATGAAAATTACATACAAGTAGACTAACACATTCAATATAATTGCCTATGTGGTCAAGTCCCAATTTCAAGGCTTGCTTTTATTTCTTCAGGTTCTCCATGTTATGTCCAATTTATTCATTTTCTCTTAGGTGATGTTTCCTCATTGGTTTGATTTGTCTATATGCTAGCTCTTCTGTTTAATTTAACGACTACATTTTCCTTACAGATTTTTTTTTCCATTTTACAGAATTTGTGGTATGTCTGATCTTTTATATGATGTCCTTTCCCCTCATAGTTCCTAGTCAATTTTTCACTTTGAAAACTTTAAATATGCTTATTTTAAAATCTCTTTCATTGTACCCTGTTATCTCTGGTTCCTTATCAATTATTTAATATGTACCAGGAAAGTTGTTTTCTGTTGTACCTGAGACCCTGGAATGAAAAGACTCCCTAAAAGATGTTTTATTTATGCTTTGTAGTCCATATGGATTGTCTAAATTTAGACCACTTTTTAAAATTAATTTTTGACCTGAAGTTTCTACAACTCATTTGTGTTTTATAAGCATCCTGCTTCCTCATTTTATATCTGAGACATTAGGATAAAAATCTATAGTTTCATTTTAAAGATGAGCCAGCATTTCCTCAATGCTGCTCCAAGGCAAGATGCTCAGTTTCAGTTCCCTATAGCTGAAAGTGAGGCTCTATGGCATGGCCATCTTTCTTACCGGGACTTTCTTGCTGGTCACCTTTTGATACCCACTGCAGTGTTACCCTTAACTCCCACTCACAGTTATATATATACTGGAGGCCTGATGCACGAAATTCATGCAAGAGTAGGCTTTCCTTCTCCTGGCTGCCGGAACCAGCTTCCCTCTGGCACCCGGGACCCGGGCTTCCCTCGCAGCCCCAGCTTTGTCTGGAAGGTGGTCTGGAAGGACATCCAGAAGGATGTCCGGTCTAATTAGCATATTACGCTTTTGTTATTATAGATATACTTCTAACTTGGAATTATACCACAGGTATATAATCTACATATATTTTAGGTATATAATCTCTTTTATATGTTTGGAGAAGAGAGAGCTGTTTTAAATATAATTTCAGAGTATCATATGAACTTCAAGCCCCAGGCTCTTTAAATATTTTATTTTATTTAATATTCACAGCAATTGTTGATCAAGTATTGTTAAAATCTCTTTTATAGATGAGAAAACAAGGCTTAGATTATTGAAACGTGTCTAAATTAACACAAAGCATGATTTTAAACCTGGGTCTTATTAACAAAAAAAAGTTCAAGCATATAATGACAGAAATAGTAAATAGTAAGTTTTTTATGATTGCTTTCACTTCAGAGCTCTTTAGGAATGCCATACGATGATGATGATAAGAATGACAACAATAATAATAACAATAATTTATTCTACAAATATTTGAACACCTGCCTTGTGCAAACATTGTTTGAGGTCTGGGGACACAGTATTTTTAAGAGAAAAAATGAGCACTAAAAATTAAACATACCAGTGGTGCTTTAGTAAACACTGTAATGAGTTGTAAATCAATGCTATTAAGGAGAAAATCAGTGGAGACTAAGAAATTCATAGGAAACTATTTATGTAGGAAAGTCAAGAAAGCCTTTGAAGAACAAAATAAACAAACAAATAAAACAGAACCGACTCATAGATATAGAGGTCAGACTGATGGTTGTCTGATGGGAGTGGGTTGAGGAACTGGGTGGAAAAGGTGACAGGATAAAGATATACAAATTGGCAGTTACAAAATAGGCATGGGGATATAAAGTACAGCATAAGGAATATACTTAATAATATTAATATCTATGTATGGTGCCC
This sequence comes from Cnephaeus nilssonii, assembly GCF_951640355.1. Taxonomy (NCBI): domain Eukaryota; kingdom Metazoa; phylum Chordata; class Mammalia; order Chiroptera; family Vespertilionidae; genus Cnephaeus; species Cnephaeus nilssonii. The sequence continues at coordinate 50,013,689 of NC_137079.1, read as the reverse complement.
ACTGCATAGGTGCCAGACTTCATGGAGGGATCACTTTGTAAATTACGTAAATGTCTACCCACTATTCTATTCTCAATTGGAACTAATATAAAATAATATTAATTATCAACTCTAATTGAAAATTTAAAAAACATCTTTGAAGAGGCGAAGTAGATAAGATGACTTAGCTATCTGAAGAGGTTGAGGCAAGGGGAAGGTCTTGCTGTCACTGGGAACTACATACCTCAAGTTAGAAGATGATGACAGGAGACTGGAGAGTCTGCATCAGAGTGAAGTAGGAAGGAAGTAGACCAGAAAGCACCTGGAGTAATAGGTGGAAGACAGAACATGTAAGCTGAGGCAAGGAATTTGGATTTTGGATAATGCAATACAAAAGCCATTAAAATGTTTAAGCAAGGAAGCTAAATATGACCTAAATTATGTTCTGAGAAAATCATGTTTCCTGTTCTGTGGAGAATGAATAGAGAGGAGAAACAATAGGAGTGGCAAGACTAAAGAAGATGCTGTTACAATTACTTAAGTGAGAAATGGAGCCTGGACTAAGGTGATATCAATAGAGATAGAAATAAAAGAGAAGATTTGAGTTATATTTTGAAGATATAATTGGTAAGACAAAGTATTAATATTTTTACAAAGCTGAGTTAAATAAAAAAGGATTTCTTTCTCACCCCTCCCTATAAATAATCTCCATCATATCTTTTCTTCTTGCCCCTGGATAGTGTATTTGGATGCAAAATCATTCTTGATTATTTTCACATATTAGAAAACTTATTTTTCAATATCAAAATAAAACCGCAGCTAAGATCAGTCCCCAAGTTATTACCTATTATCCAATTTAAGGATGTCCCCTTCTCTGGCTCAAGTCTGCCTGTCCTGAGAATTCAGCTGAGCAGGGGGGAAAAAATGCACTCTCACTTCTTGTCTGCCCACTGCTTCTCCCCACTTGACTGTGCTATCTCTGGCTCACCTGGGAGGGAAACTGGGGGAGAAGTGAGACAGAGGGCAGTGAAAGTACAGCCTGACTGTTGTTTTTGTCACCTATCATTGATGTCCTCAGGGTGGGAAATACACTCAAATGTTATTTTTATTCTTTTATAGGGTACATTGTGGCTTTTTGGAGGCAAAGTTTCTCTGTTTGGGAGACCTCCAACACTACCATTTCCTTGCTAATGTGTTTCTCTTTTAAGTTAACCACTGGAGACGTAGCTTTTGATTCTTCTCTAGAGCACAGAACCCCAGTACAGCATCTTTCCTGCAACACGGTCCCTACGCTCTCCCACCACAGGTGAGATCAACTAAATCAGTCTAGAGCCTTGAGGTTTTCAAGATAAAAGAAGATGCGAGTCAAGTCTGTATGTGCCTTGGTCAAACTCTACAAGGGACAGGCCATATGCGCACAAGACCCCTCGCAGCATACTTCTCTTTGACACAAGTCTAGACAAGCCAAGATTTGTCCGTTAAGGAAGCATCAGCCCTAGCCGGTTTGGCTCAGTGGATAGAGTGTCGGCCTACGGACCAAAGGGTCCCAGATTCAATTCCCATCAAGGACATGTACCTTTGTTGCAGGCTCTTCTTTGGCCCCGGGGCCCTGGTCAGGGTTCTTGCAGGAGGCAACCAATTGATGTGTTTCTCTCACATCTTTGTTTCTCTCTGTCTTTCCCTCTCTCTTCCACCTTCCCTAAAAAATCAATAGAAGATGCCCAGCTGGTGTAGCTCAGTGGTTAAACTTTGACTCAGGAACTAAGAGGTCACTGGTTCGATTCCTGGTCAGGGCATATACCCAGGTTGCGGGCTCGATCCCCAGTGGGGTGAGTGCAAGAGGTAGCCAATCAATGATTCTCTCTCACCATTGATGTTTCTATCTCTCTCTCCCTCTCCCTTCCTCGCTGAAATCAATAAAAATATATTTTTAAAAAATCAATGGAAGAAAGGAAAGAAAAGAAAAGAAAAGAAAAGAAAGAAAAGAAAGAAAAGAAAAGAAAAGAAAAGAAAAGAAAAGAAAAGAAAAGAAAAGAAAAGAAAAGAAAAGAAAAGAAAAGAAAAGAAAACATCAGTCTGGAGTTGAGATGCCAGTCTTGTTTCCTAGCATACAACCCCTTTCTGTCTCATCCACTGTTTTGAAACTCCCTGAGCTAGTCCTAAAATTAGGAAACATTCCCCACCATCATAGAAAACAAAGAAAGGTAAAATGCTGATGATTCTAACAAGTTTTATTTTTTTTAAGTCTCTCAATCCACTGAAATAATTAGTCTTCTCTACATATAGTTAGAAGTGAGTAATGAGCTAAGGATGGCAGGTCTAATTTTGAGACACTTTTTTGCAAATACTGAACATATATATGTATTTTTAGCATCTTATTTTTTTAACAATGTTCATCCCTTTCACCTATCTTCTCAGTTTGGAGACTCGATAAAATTATCAGAAATAGTAAAAAAAAAAAGTTATTTAATATTATGATTTAATCCTCAAATTAACTTTATAATTTAGGTTAATGTTTCATATTTTTCAAAAGGGAAAAATGACAGACAGGGAGTGTGAGTTACTTATGCATATTTACATAACTACTATGTAGTAAGCAAGTAAGCAAGCATAAAATGAGATTACTCAGTTATTCTGACAAGAAGAAGATAACTCAGAATCCTACAAACTTGAATTGAAATATTACTCTGATTTCCCTGGAATATGGAGACCTATGTTTAAAAGTATGCTTTATTTGCTTAAAAATCATGTGGTCTCAAAGCGAATGCTTGTTTTACTATGCATATTGCTCATACAAAAGTAAAAATTGAACTTATGTGGGATTTTTTTACTTATATACTGAGTCTACTTTTCTGCAAAGATAAACTATTCTTGACTTCAGAGATATCCTATTCCATAATCTTACATGTGCTTTCCTCTAAGTAGAATCCAAGAGAAGCAATATTTTCTTAGGCCTTGACAAGTGTATTTAATAATAACCCAAACTATAATTTAATTTTATCTGATCCTCAGAAAGAAGAAAATATAATTTAATGTTTATCTGATTAAGCATTTGGAGTTCTCAAAAAAAAATCAGACATTAAAGAAATGATCTTTTATAGAGGTTATCTGTAGCCCAGGTTTATCTAGTATTGGCTTTTTGTGTTCTTTTTTGAAGAGGGGCTGGAATTTAATTCTCCAAGGCTGTATGATGGCCAATCTAAGGGGAAAAAAGTAAATCTAGCCATTATACAATCTTTGTCTGTTCACAAGAACGCAATGTTCTGATCTGAAATCCTCACCACCCACTCTCGCATGTCACTAGAAAGAAAACGTCTGCTGTAGTGCTAGAGAAATACTTGTTCTGCTAACCAACAATCATATTTTTCAGAAGCCCTAGACAAAGAAAAATATAATTTATACTATTTGACCATATGTATCTTATTTTCTTCAAAGTATTTGTGCCTTGCAGTCCCAGATGATGCACTAAAAGCATCTCGTTTTCTCTTTTTGTTGAGAATATTTCCTTCTCTCAGTATGTAAATATCCTCATACACACAAAACTAGAAGAAGCTGTATTATAGAAACTAGCCAAGACTCACTGTTAGGTCTGTATAAAATTTCCAGTCCTGCCACTTAACAATCAACACATTAATGACAGAATATCTTTTAGAGCTGTAATATCTTCATTGGTAATATGGAGACAGCAATCGCTATCTCTTGGGTTTACTGTGAGTATAAAAATAATAACATTTTTGAAATTGCTTTGCAAACTATAAAGAATTTGGTATTATTAAAATATTTAAAGAAAGTAAATTGCATATTTTTTAAATTTTTTTAACTATTTCTGGATACGGAGGTATCATTTTGTGCCCTAAACCAGCAGTGTACTTAATGGGACTTTAGTGGTCTATTTCCAGGGAATAACTTTCACATGGGTATTATTCAGTTGCATATAATGAAATGTGATATATAATAGAGCATTACACATTTAACTTATCATCTGGGAAATTGGAATTGTCAGTCCCTAAGAAAATAATTAAAACCCATGCTTCCACACAACTATATTGAAATTCATTTCGTGGGTAAAAGATACATGTGGGAGGGAAAATGTTAAAATTGCTTTCTCTTTCCTTTATGTTCAAGAATAAAATCTATTTCCTGGAAGAATACAGTGTAATGTGTAAGGAACAACAAAACTGTTGATGCTGTGCTTGAAAATGTTATTTCAGTTGCAATTAGAAAATAAGAGAACATTCTGGAAAATGTTCCAAAAAGTAAGTTCCAAAAATAACAACAAAAAAGCTCTACTTGAAAGTGTGATATTTAGTGAATTACTCATCCAAAGGACCCTCAGCCATTTAAAGTTACATTATTTTATACAGCTCCACAAAAATTGAATTATCTCAATGATTAAATATCCTTATATTCTTTCATTACTCCCAAAATGTGTTGTCTTTCTCCCAGGACTGTGGATAACCCAAGGGTGATGGGGTCATGTTGAATTATAGTATGTTTGGCTTTCTCTCCAATTTTACTTCAAGTAACTTAGGCCTGGCTACAAAGAAGTGTTCTGGGTTGTCTCTTGGTCACCAGTACTTTACTGTAATTTGTAGTATTAAAGAAATTAACATATAACATAAATTTATTTTGAATTACATAAGTAATTGATTTGACAATTAAGTTAATTTAGTAAAGAAACAATTAGTTTTCAAATTCTTGGTTTTAAACAAAACCTATAGCTAAATTTAGTCAAACTATTGTTTTCTTGCTTACTAGTTTATTTTTAATGCACATTTTGTATTTCAAACCCAGTAACTTTCACTCAAAAGATTTATTGGGTTATCCCAGAAAACAAAATTATATTATAAAGTTTATACCATTTATTCAAGAAATTAAGCATTTCCTGTAAGTCGAAATCTTGACATCCACATATCTAGATTTTAAGATTTCATAATGATTACAAGCAAACATTGAATAGTACAGATCAAACAGATATTCAATTTATAATGGAAGGGAACCCTATTTCATAAGCTTTTAACCTCTCCTATTTAATTACTGGATCTTTGTAAATGCTCTCAATTTGGAAAGCGAGAAAAATAATTATTTGGCATTACTTATAGCAGTAATTATTTTCGTACTTGTCTTCTGTATTAAAACACACATACACAAATGCAAACTTCTCTCTAAAGTACTGTTATCAAGCTACTAACCCACTTTTCTTTACCATCGACATTTTAAAAAATATATATTTTTATTGATTTCAGAGAGAAAGGAAGAGGGAGAGATAGAAACATCAATGGTGAGAGAGAATCATTGATTGGCTGCCCACTGCACACCCCACACTAGGGATCGAGCCCAAGACCTGGCAGGTGCCCTGACTGGGAATCAAACAGTGACCTCCTGGTTCATAGGTCAATGCTCAACCACTGAGCCATGCTGGTTGGGCACCATTGACATTTTTTAGCAGCTTCCATTTCCACATCCACACCATAAACAGAAATTGTGATTTTTTTGCAAATTTCTTTCCACATTTTCTACTTCAATAGAAATTACCTATTAAAGCTTAATAAATTTGAATTAACAAACTAAGTTCTCTGTCCTCATTCTTTCATTTTCTCTGTACCTTTTTTTGTAGAATTTCTATCTAATTAGACTTCTATGACACAATGCAGAGATTTATTTCATCTATTTTTTTTTTTAGATATCCTCTCAGGAAATGATCAGATTTAGCTAAACTAAGATGGTTAAAAATAAAATTTGTGGTTGTAGATCACTTTGGGTCCAAATAACCCACTAGAAGAAAAATAAGGTGTTTATAGTTAGCCAAAAAGAAGCTTACAGTCGAGTCGTTAGTGAGCAAAAAAGTTAGTAATAACTAAGAGGAAGGTCTAAAAGGACAGATGGAGTGCTGATAGCAGCAAATTTTGCTTCATTTCTATCAGACTTAGCTTATCCCCATTTAAACAGTTGAATTAATTTTCATACAACTTTTATAAAGTCCCCCATTTCTGTTTTCCTTTTTGCCAAAAGTGTGATCATGAAACAGATTTTAAAAAAAAAATCACACACTGATTTTATGGTTTGGAGAGCTCTATGATAATGGTACATTCAGTAATGGAGGTGGGAGGGTGTCAAAAAAGGTTCCAGAAAGTTCTGTTTTTTAATAATGTGGACATCTTGTACCAAATGTAAAAATGATGTTACCCTATTAAGTCAACTTCCATGGCATTCTACAATCAAACTTGTTCTTAATACTTTCCTCCCAGGTTATTTCTTTACATTGAAAAGAGCAAGACAGGCAGAAACCGGTTTGGCTCAGTGGATAGAGCATCGGCCTGTGAACTGAAAGGTCCCAGGTTCGATTCCGGTCAAGGGCATGTACCTTGGTTGCGGGCACAACCCCATTAGGGGGTGTGCAGGAGGCAGCTGATAGATGTTTCTCTCTCATGGATGTTTCTAACTCTCTATCCCTCTCCCTTCCTCTCTGTAAAAAAAAAAAAAAAAAAAAAAAAAAAATCATGAAAAGAGCAAGACATGTAACTTGCATACACTGAAATTAAGCAAGTATCTCCTCTTAGTTTTGAGGATTTCCCAGCTATGATCCTTGATGACTTCTATATTAAAATTTTCTTAGGCAAATTATAGTACCACACATGCTTCAAGCTATTTACATAATTAAATATCAGTTATCTCTGTTAGTGGCCAAGAGAAAGTGAGAAATAATAATAAGCCCACATTAAAGAAAAAATACAATTATTAGAAAAGAAGTAGTCTCTACATTGAAAAGAAAATGATGCCTACAATATAACTGAAAAACTTTCTGTTGGAAACTTTCAAAGATAGGTCAAAGAGGGATCTGGAAGAGAAGTATCAATTTAGATGAAAAGAATATAATCCCATGTGTGAAAAGATGAAAGAGTATGCCATTCAAGGGAAGCATACAGTTGAATTCATTTGCTTTTAACATAAAAATACCACAAGAATTTTTTTTTTCTGCCTAGACATTTATTTTTCTTTTTGGACATGCCCAGGTTCCTATTCTTTCTTCTGACACTAAAATTCTATGCTGATGGTAACCCTGACACTGTCATTTGATTGTTTAGGTCACTGAACATCCTAGCATTTGTTCTTATCTAAGGTATTTTGCTGAAACTCTTGGAAATAAATTTTATGGCTCAAAAATCTGCAAATACTTAATAATCCATATTGGTATCATCATGTTCCAGTAAAATCTGGTACATTCCCAATATATTCTGAATATTAGCTATAAAAACATTTTACTGGATTAAAAACACTTTTTATTCATTAAATTCTATCAATAAAATCAGAATTTTAGATAAAAATAATAGATCTATTTTTTTAACTTTACTACTCACTTGATACTCAAGCTGAGGCATTATCTCTGGGCTTTCATCTCATTAAGCGTTTCACAGTTTATCCTTCCAGCCTATCTATGTATATTTAATTTCATTGTACCTTTTCTACACAATTTACATCTTTAATAAGGCTGTCTATGTTCTTCTAATGCTCTTTCCAACCTCTCAACATATACCATAGCATCTTTTTTCTTTATATTTTTTTCAGCCCATATTTTTACCCACTTTCCTAAGCTCCTGTATTAAATAATGTTGGCATAACACAAATTTGCTTTTCAAATCATTTCACTTAATAATGGATTATCATTACTTTGTTTTTATTTAGCTGATAAGGAAAGTAGAAATAAGAAATGCTCTTTCTTCAGAAAATATTAAATTATTCAAATTAAATTCCAGTAATTTGTTGATGAATGTCTGTGACAAGTATATTGTGTCTCTTACTTTACTTTTTTCAAATGTGATCATATAATATTTCCAACTAGAAACTTATCAAGTACTGGAAATCAGGATCAGGATTTCCTGCATATAATAATTTTGAAGGCACTTTAAAATATATATATCATTTTATTGATTTTAGAGAGAGAAGGATAGGGAAATAGAAATGTTGATGAGATACATCAATCAGCTGCCACATGCATGGCCCCTACTGGGGATTGAGCCTGCAACCCCGGCATGTGCTCTGACCAGGAATAGAACTGGTGATGTCTTGGTTCATGGGTTGATGCTCAACCCCTGTGCCACACCAGCTGAGCAATTTTGTATATTCTTAATAAACATTCCCTAATGGGATGAACAATAATGTTAATACAATCTGGCACATAAAAATTTAGAATCATTAAGTATTTTGCTTATTTCTTCCAAATTTAGACAAAAATAATTTCACTGTACTTACTTGGTAAATACATATATAGTTCTTTTCATGTTCCAGGCAATGGGCTGAGTGCAAGGAATATAAATATACAATTATAGACATTTGTTCAGTAATTGTCTATCAGTGCTTCGCTAGTGCCATCGGAGTCAGTGAAGGAGAAAATACCTGTCCCTTCTGGGATCACAGCCTCCTCACATGGAGAGACCCCAAGACAATCCTTCCTGTGTAAATAAATCAGAATTTCAGATTTCTTAAAATTTGTGTGACACTGAAAACTCCCTGATATTTTTTATCCATAGCTAACAAGTTACCTGGGAAATATTAAAGTAAATATTCTCTGAGTATAGGCTTATAATATTTTATTCACAATAACAAAATATAAAAATCCAGTATTTTAAAAATATTTGGCTTCTTTGCAAACAGAACATGAGCTGACATAATCTTTATAATTGTGATTTATCTCTCTTACTGTGACTCATATACTTTTGGGCATTTTATTATGGGGTACTGCCTCAGAATTTATTTAGAGTGCTACATAATACTTAGTATCCATACTGCAATACCATTTTTTGCATCATGTATATATAAATATAAAAGTAAATATAAGCAATGTAAATAAACAATAAAATAATGTTTATCAAAAATATAAATAAAATATATTATTGTTTTATTATATATTTATAAAATATCCTATATAATAAAAGCCTAATATGCAAATTGTCCCCTCAGGTGGTCATTCAACCAAGAGACCAAGAGTTTGCATGCTATGACGTGCGCTGACCACCAGGGGGCGGCACAAAACATGGCGGGTGGCAGTGGAGCTGGCAGCAGGCGGCAGTGGAAGTGCTGTTGGCTCCAATGGGCCCCAATGAGAGCGGGACTGTGGCGGGATGGTGAGCAGGTGGCACCAGGTCACGGTGGTTGCAAGCAGGGGTCTGATTGCCCCACTGATCACCCTACAGACAGCGACCAGCGGTGGCAGCAGGGGATTGGACCACCGCCCGGCTCCCAGGTGCTGAGGGATCCAGGTGGGGGGGCCGGGCCCGATCGATCGCCCCACAGACGGGATGGTAGATCAGGTGAGGAGGTGGCACCAGGCCAAGGCAGGGTGCCAAGAGGGGCTGCGGGGCTGCAAGGGGTGCGAGCTGGGGCCCGATCTCCGCAGGCCACCAAGAGGGACCCCACCCGTGCACGAATTTGTGCACCAGGCTTCTAGTAATATATATATACACACGCACACACACACATATATATATATATGTATATCAAAATCCATGTGGTTTAGAGGGACTCAAAATATAAAAATTGGTTTTCTTTGTTTATGAATGAGCCATGGATTACAACCTGCCTAAATAGATCTTTCTTTGAATTTTCTTCAGGCATGACAACCTTTGACACATCATTATTATTATTATTATTTATTTATTTATTTATTTGCTAGTTCACAGCTGTCAGTTTCAAGACGAGGATCAATTGCAAGATGGGCCCGGAAAGCATAAAATATTCTGAGCAGAAGGACTGAAAGAAGGCAAAGTTGCAGCTATTTTAAAAATTGACTTGTAAGCCAACTGTGGGCCCCTTTAGTGGCACAAACTGAAGTTGTTGATGCACTGACTCCTCTTACTTGAGAAACACAGGGACACTCAGGGAAAAGTATTTTCCTTCAGTTCAGTGGACTTCAGTCCAAAGCTGGGGTGTGACCGAACAAAGTGACTTTTTACAGATAGTCACTGTTTTTCCTCATCATCTTTCCCGTCACTGTTACGTTGTCATTGTCCTGACATTTATTCTAGATAAGAAAATGCATCAACTTTTCACTATCTAAAAGTATTTCTGATTTTTAAAAATTTGTCAAATTAAACTACCATTGCATTAGTAAATTTTAATTAATAGATCATTTCTTTAATAAAAAAATGTACTTTGAATTGCATTCATAAATCCTTATTCTGAATTGTATTAATCTAGAAAACATGTGTATTTCCTTTACTGTCCTCATCACTGATAAATTTTAGGAAACTCTAATGGACCTTGTCTGTGTATAAATTGTCTAGATTACATTCTGTTTTTATCCCTGTTATATAATGGAATTTAAAGATTTCATTTTCTTTCAGCAAGTTGCAACTATAACTTTTCTTTAAGAAAGAGAGAAAACAGAACTACTCCTTGCGTTCTTTAAAAAATTAATCTTGAGAATTCAATTTCTTTTACCTCTTAATGTCTTAAGTTTCAATCATCTCTTTCATTTTTACAGGACAAGAACAGCAGTTTCCCTTAAATTGCTAAGTTCTATCTAGTTCAATACATTTTCTACCTTAGGCTTTTCTTGAGCATTCTGTGATTACCAAGTTGTAAAAAAGAATAAAAAGAGACTTTTACTTCTTGGCTGGATGAAAACAATAAGTCATCACTCTCTGGCTTATTGTCAACTTTTAGCAAAGGGGTACAAACAACCATTGTCTCTTATGATCCAACCAAAAATGTCCAGTGTCAACTAAAACAGCACCTCATTCCCTTTCCATACTTCATCCTACCTAGGCCTGACATTTATCTTTAATCTAAATAATTCCAACCAAATGCATGAAAACCCAGGAAAACCTGCCAGAGCTTTTGTTTATTTTTGTTTTGGAGTGATGGATTGTTTGTTTCTTTAGGATTTTTTAGTAGGTGATGATATTGCAAAATATGATTTGGAAGGTAGAATTTGAAAGTTCATTGACAATTCTTTATGTAAAAGCATGTTAAAGAACTAAACCAAACTGTGACCTTCAAAAGGGCAAGAACTGTAATGAGTACCCAACATTTTGGCAGCATAATTGCTGACAATGCAGAGTACACAAAAAATAAATATTTCATCAATGAAAGAAACAGTCCTGGAGAATTTGATCATATTTTTAAAGGATCTCTGAATTTTGTCATATCAGAAATCATTAGAGAAAATTAGTAATTTGTTTTGGAAAAATAAGGCAGTGGTTGGTAAACTCATTAGTCAACAGAGCCAAATATCAACAGTACAACGATTGAAATTTCTTCTGAGAGCCAAATTTTTTAAACTTAAACTTCTTCTAACGCCACTTCTTCAAAATAGACTCACCCAGGCCGTGGTATTTTGTGGAAGAGCCACACTCAAGGGGCCAAAGAGCCGCATGTGGCTTGCAAGCCGCAGTTTGCCGACCACGGAAATAAGAAAAAGGTAAGGAAGAATCCATAGCAGTTTGCAGATGTATGAAGTTATTTCATGTAAAAGATGAAATGAACTTGTAGCTCTTCAGTTGGACAGAACTGTGATAAAGGACTAGACATTTCAGAAAACTAAACTTTGGATAAATATGAAGGAATACTTTTCTAAAAAGTAGAAGTATTTACAGTATAATAATTTGCCAAGTTATATACTATATCAAGCTTTATAACAGAGAAAGAATAGTCACCAGTTCATGCCTAAGAAAACTTTCCAGGGTTGGTTTCAATTTAAATAATTTCTAAGGTGAATCTATTGCATTGAGATTTTATAAATAGTTGATACCATTATTTAATGCCAAACAAGAAAATGGAATTATTATAATTCACTAAACTTTTTAAATCAACAAAGTGATATAATCAATGAACTGAATATTTTGTAGAATGTACTACATTTAAAAATATTTTTAGCCTGTCTCATGTGGCCCAGTGGTTGAGCATCAACCCATGGACTAGGAGGTCATGGTTTGATTCCCAGTTAGGTAGGTTCATGCCTGAGTTTCGGGTTCAATCCCCAGTAGGGAGCGTGCAAGAGGCAGCCAGTGGATGCTGATGTCCCCTTCTCATCAATGTTTCTATCTCTTTCTCCCTCTTCCTTCCTCTCTCTGAAATCAAGAAAAACATATTTTAAAATATTTTTATAATTTATTTTAAATAATTGCCTAGAGTTGGAAAAGCTTCACAGCTGTGAAAATCAATTAGTGAATGCAACTCTATTTAAATGGCTAGTAAAAATAAGAAATTTCACCTTGACAGTGTTCAAACTCGGTAGCAAATTGCAAATCTTTGAGTCTCCTGTCAGTTCTCTCTCTTGCATTTCAGACAAGGGTCCTGAACTTAGTCAACATTTTCTCCCACAATAGTGCCTGGACTAATCCATTTGCTAATTGGTGTGTTGTTGTTTTTTTCATATATTTATTCTTTTAAGCTGGTGACATTCACACACTATTAATTCCCCTTACACTTGAATTAAAAATAATTGACAATAATGCTTGAGTATTCAACTGTACTGAAGAAGTTGCTGTAACCTCTTGTCATCATTCTTATCTGTCCTTCTGGAGCTCATATTTCCACGATATATTTTGTCTTGCCTCTGTCACTCAGAGTTACAATCTGACAGAGCCTTGTTTCAAATTGACAACCTAATTTCAAAGAGATGGTGATAGATGATGCCTTTTGTATTTCCAGATCAACTGAATTTTCTTTATCAAAATTCATACAGAAGTTTTGGTGACGCTGGTAGTGATTGTGTCCTTGTCTCAGTGAATCTGCATGAACTATATATTCTTATGCCATGAAACTCAAGCACTGATATGTGACCTAATTTCAATAATCTGTGAACAGATGTGGCCTTTTTCAGCCAAAGCATTTTAAGAGCCCGCACACGGTTCCTATGTGCCTCTGCCACAAGCTTGCGATGTTCTAACCAGAGGCTACTCTGTCAGCCTTGGGCCTAAAGTGAAGACTACATGCAACTACTATTCAAACAGCAGTCAACCCCAGAGAGAATGGTACTAAAGGAAAATTGTCCTTTGTGGTTATGGGCCACTGAGATTCAAGGGTTGTTTGTAACCACATATTCTATTATACGCTAATTGATGCAGAGGCATAAAGTTGAGAATTTTTCATCCCAGAAGTATGGAAAAAATTACAAACTGTGTCTGGCAAGGAAAGGATGTGGAGAAGCAAAAGTGGATAGAAAGAGATTCTATTTGGATGATCTGAAAGGGAAGTCACGGGGTGAATCCAAAGGAATTCAACTTTAGTTGTGTCCAAAGTAATTTTCAAGCACCTTAATGTACAAACTCTAATTGTAAATGGAAAACTGGAACTTTATTTGCTCATTTATGTGGTTTAACCACAGAATAAATGTTGAGCAGAAGAGGAGAACATGTTGCTATAGATAAAGATGTTAGGATGAGGTTTTTTGGCTTCAGGAACAGAAAGGAAGTGACAGCTTTAAGGACAAGAACAGGAAGAAATAACAGAATTTTGAAATGTTTTGGATGAACAGCCTGGATGTGGGAGAAAAAAAAAAAAGAGTAAGGTTTGATAATGATGCCAAGGTAAAGTGATTGAAAAATGAACATGCCACCAAATGGTGCAAAAAAAAAAAAAGAACACAGATAAGGAAACACAGATGAACACAAGAAGAAGAGAGGATGGCAGATAACTTTTGCTGGTGTGCAAGCACTTTGCATAATGAGTGTATTATGGTAATTACCATGTCGTTTGTGGTATTACTTTTCTCTTTTGTATATAGAAAGGAAGGGAAGATCAGTACTTGGTATCACTTTGAAAGCATTTATTTTGTGCAGCAAAATAGCATAACACTTGAAAGAATTTATGTATATATAACAAATTAGCTTATGGATAAGTGGAAATATTTTTTAAATTAATGAAATATTAAGATAATATCAAACTTCATTATTTCTTAAGGCATCATTTCTAAAACATTAGTAAGAATGAGATAAATTGAAGGTGTTTAGACTGTTGATCTGAATTAATCTGCATAGTTCCTTCTGTGCATTCAATAATCTATATTCCTATTTGAAGTTAAAGATAAATGTTGCTTCAACAGATAGATGATAACCAGAGAAGTAAAATAATAGTCAGAGGGGAAAAGGAGAAAGTCTAGAAGGTTTTTTTTTTTTATGACTATGATTTGATGACACTAATACATAAAAGCAACAAAATACTAAAATACAATTAATACAACCAAAGTAGGTTAATGGATGGATGAGAAATCAATGACTCTACATGAAGATGCTTCAATAAATTCATGATAATGCTTCCATTTAAAATTTATTTAAGAGAGACTTAAAAACTATGCAGTTTCCCTTGCAATTGGTATTGAATAATAGCTGTGATTACTAGTGGAGATAACTGATTTATCTCTCTGTGTTTAAAGCAGACACTCCACAAAATTAAAGAAAACTTGTTTATTCTAATAAATTCTTAGGTATTAAATGTAGGCATAACTTAAAGTAAATATATATTGCACTTTTCCTGTTCTTGCTCTAGTACATGAAAACTATACAATGGTGATATATATATATATTTTCATTTCAGACATATTTACATGGGCATTGATAAACTACAAACTCTATTTCTTTTCCAATGTCCTCAACCACCTCCATCTTTACCTCATGAGAATACTACACAATGTAAATTCATGTCTTTCTTTATCTGTGAAAATTAAAATTCCATAGTAATTCCACTAGGTCATTAATGTGGATATCATTAATACAATAATATGACAATACTTTGGTTTATTTAACAAATTAGTATCTTCTGTGTATATGTGTGTGTGTGTGTGTAGTTACAATTTGATACATGCCAAAAAAAAAACCCTCCTGTGGTTGCTAAACTATTTTGTAAAACTTGATAAATTATGCTTCTACTCCATTTTAAGTCAATTTTAATTGATAAATTATGTCTAAACATTTGATTTAAACATACTATTATTTTGATCAACAATCCATTAGTAACTTATGACTAACTAATCTAGTTAAGTTGTCTGTATTCTGAAAGATAATATATTAAGACCATTATAAGTTAGTATAAAATAAAATAAATTTTAAAATTCACATTCTAATTAATAGAAAATAAGTAAAAATGCATACGATAAATTCAAGAGCCTTATTTAATTTTTGTAGTATTTCCAATTATATGCTATTTTTATTTGCA
This sequence comes from Cnephaeus nilssonii, assembly GCF_951640355.1. Lineage (NCBI taxonomy): Eukaryota > Metazoa > Chordata > Mammalia > Chiroptera > Vespertilionidae > Cnephaeus > Cnephaeus nilssonii. The sequence continues at coordinate 49,998,557 of NC_137079.1, read as the reverse complement.
TAACCATAATCACATGACTCATTAATCATATGGACAAATTTTGGCAAAATTATTTTGTTTCTAATGAGGATATATATCAGATGTTTAGGTATTAATAATAAATGCAAACTCATATCTGGCAAATATTCAACATTTTATTTGAATTAAATTTAAAAAAGGAGACTGGGAGATCATAATGGTTTTTTCAATTTTTATTTTTTTAATATATTTTTATTGATTTCAGAGAGGAAAAGAGTGGGACAGAGAGATAGAAACATCAAGGATGAGAAAGAATCATTGATTGGCTGCCTCCTGCACACCACCTACTGGGGATCCAGCCCACAACCCAGGCATGTGCCCTGACTGGGAATTGAACCGTGACATCCTGGTTCATAGGTCAACACTCAACCACTGAACCATGCCGGTTGGGCTGTTTTCTTCCATTTGATGAAGGATTAAACAACACAATCTTCTATAAAATGTAACTTACTATGAAACATCATACATATATATGTCTCATGCCTTTTATATGACTATATAGATTAAAATTTCTAAATCATAACAGTGATATTACAAAGTTTTGTTAGTACTAAAAAAGTGTACTTAAAATTATTTTGCAATTTGGTGATTATAAAATGTTTCAGATATTTTTAATATTCCTTTATGAAAATCCAGTAATCAATTTGACATAAAATATATTCAAATATTTTTGTTGTAACAACCAACCACTTAAATTAAATATCATACATTCTTTCAGCCAATATTTAGTTAGCACATCAACAAATCATTTAATTGATTATAAAAGACATCAAGAAAGCTTACTTTCCTTGGAATGAGAGTAATAATATAAAAAAAGAACAAGAATATTTGCATTCAATCATTTAATTGGGGTCACTATAAATGAAAAAGAAATTCAGTACTTTAACAATTATGTGAATTTATTATTCCTGCTTCACTAGTTACTCAATTCTTCAATTCCCTCCTCAGTGTGGCCAACGCAGATCTTAGAAAGAGAATTGTCTCATAGAGAGTAGAGTCTAAGACTGGGTAATATTGAACTGGGGATCAGCTTCAAATCATGAAAAAAGAATCATAAACTAATACATTATCTAATTACAGCATGAAGGGAACTGGAAACATTTGCCCAGCAAATGAGTACTATGAGTCTTAAACGCTTTCCAATTTCCAATGTTGCAATTCCACCATCTACTCCAACCCTCCTTTGTCACCATTATATTTAATAGGTCTCCAAACTAAAAAGAACCAATTTCACATTTAAGATGACCACCAGAGGCTGAAAATCCAGCTTCTTGCTATAAATAGTTTGGATCTTTAATGTTTCCCAGGGAAGATATATAGATATTTTGCATACAAATGGAAAGTGGATATTTCTAAACAAGAGATTCAATTGTGATAGAGTGAATTATATTTTGCAAATATCCACTCCCCATCCTCATCAGGAAAACTATGTTTTCCTGAGAGTATTTTCCATTTAACCAGGTAATTTGATTTGTCTAATGAAGTATGTATAGAAGTGACATGAGCAGAAATACTAAATAAAGTATGCAATTTGGCTTGCTGTCTTGTGCTCCACTGGTCTGCCATCAAAAGAGCATGTGCCATGTAGTCTTGACCCTTTAAGCCTGAAAACATTTGAAAAAAAGACTTGACTCCACATATCAAAGTCAGGTAACTGGAGCCAAGACTTGTCAAGCCCACCCAAACCTACCGTATTTTCTGGCGTATAAGACAACTAGGCGTATAGAAGATTTTCCTGGGTTAAAAAGTCATCTTATACGCCAGAAAATACGTAGTTAAATTGCTGCCTGAAGCACAGACAGCTTATCCAAGGGAACTGCACACAGTGGGCAAGAAAACTAAATGTTTTTCAATATAAACCACTGGGATTTGTGGTGGTTTATTATAGAATACTAGAGGCCCAGCGCATGAAATCGTGCCTGGGTAGGGTCCCTAGGCCTACCCTGCAATCAGGGACATTTCTGCTTACTCGCCAGTTCCTAGTCCCGCCCCGAGGCCGCAACCCACACGGTTCCCCTTGCCAGTCCCCATTCCTACCCCGCCACCACCCACCCCAGTTCCCTGTTCGCCATGTGGGGATTGGAACTTGTGGCCAGGAGGAAGGGACCGAGAGGTGATCAATGCACCTAATAGCAACTGGTTGAGTGGCCATTCTGGTTGTTACACCGTTATAGTCACTGGGCTTTTATTATATAAAACTACTAGAGGCCTGGTGCATGAAATTTGTGCACTGAAGGGGTTTCCCTCAGCTCAGCCTGCACCCTCTACAATCTGAGATCCCTCTTACAATCCAGGACTACTGGTTCCTAACCACTCGCCTGCCTGCTTGCCTGCCTGATTGTCCCTACTGCTTCTACCTGCCAGCCTGATCACCCCCTAACTGCTCACCTGCTGGCCTGATTGACACCTAACTGCTCCCCTGACAGCCTGATCTTGCCCCCAACTGTCCCCCCTTGATCTTGTGATGACATGGGGGCAGCCATCCTGTGATGATGTGGAGACGCCATCTTTTGATGGCATGGGAATGGCCATCTTGTGGCAGCCATCTTGTGACAACATGGGGTGTCCATCTTGTGATGACATGGGGCAGCCATCTTGTGATGATGCGAGGGCGAGATGCCATCTAGGCTTTTATTAGTATAGACTAGAGGCCTGGTGCATGAAATTCATGCATGGGGGGGGGGTCCCTCAGCCTGACCTGCACCCTCTCTAATCTGGGAGCCCTCAGTGGATGTACTACTGATGGCTTAGGCCTGTGGTCAGCAAACTGCGGCTCGTGAGCCACATGCGGCTCTTTGGCCCCTTGAGTGTGGCTCTTCCACAAAATACCACTGCCTGGGCGAGTCTATTTTGAAGAAGTGGCATTAGAAGAAGTTTAAGTTTAAAAAATTTGACTCTCAAAAGAAATTTCAATTGTTGTACTGTTGATACTTGGTTCTGTTGACTAATGAGTTTGCCAACCACTGGCTTAGGCCCTCTCCCCACCAGCAGGCCTAAACCGCAGTATGGCCTCCTTCTGCAGGAGGTGACCGGACTGATTAGGGGAAGATGCCACCCCCATCACCCCGCTGCTGCTGTCACTGCTAGCTGCAGCAGCCACCAAGGTGTTTTCATCAGCATGAACTCCAGTCACTTCACTACGAAAAAATGACAGCTTTCTTTAGGCATTTTCAAGATGTCTCTTTCATAGGATATGACATTTCTTTCTTTCTTTTTTTTTTATCCTCACATGAGGATATTTTTCCATTGATTTTTAGAGAGCATGGAAGAGAGAAGGAAAGACAGAGAGAAACATCAATGTGGGAGGGACACTTCAATTGGTTGCCTCCTGAATGAGTCCTGACCTGGGGCCCAGCCAGGGAGGAGCCTGCAACCTAGGTACATGCCCTTGATCAGAATTGAACCCGGACCCTGTGGTCGGCAGGCCGAGGCTCTAGTCATTGAGGCAAACCAACTAGGGCAGAATATGACATTTCTTAGCCCCTTTAGCAGCATACTTTTGTTTTTTCCTCCAGGAATGAGGTGGAAAAACCCTAGATCACCTTCTTGGATTCTTATTACCCAAGTTACCAAGAACACTGCAAGTGGTGTACGGGGAGCTTAGCCAATGAGCAGTCAGAAAAGGTGTTTCCTCTGCAGCTCACATGCAGAGGCAGGACTTCTGGAGCACCGTGGCTGGCAGGCCCTGTTCTCTGCGGGACTGCACCATCCGTGGCTTGCCTCACCATGCACACAGTCCCCTCTCGCCCACCTGCGCACGCAGCCTCCTCCTGAGTGGTTGTGACGTAATTGTGTCCCAGACAATTTGCATATTACTTCTTTACATATAAAGATTATTGTGAAAATAACTGATTTACTCCAATAAAGTTATTTGTCCATAAAGTATAATATATTTAATGGTAAAGCTTATGTAATGCCCAGATTAAACTTTTTATTAATTGTTTCTTTTGTTTTGTTTCACTATCTTTAGTTAGTAATAAACAGAGTCATTTGGGGGAATGCCATTTCCCTTAAAGAATACCCTGTAATGAAAAATGTATTATTGTTAATTGTTATAATTGTAATGGATTAATTTACTTGTTCAAAATAATGTTCAGTTGATTTCATCTACAGAAGTTATAGCATCATCATGATTATATAAACAATAATTGGTTAAGTTAGTGTAAAACAGTAAAATTAAAATACATGTTTACTGTAGTTCATTTCTTATACAAAAGTATGGATCCTACAATTTAATAGAGCATTTAACAGATGGAGACTGTAGTACCATTATTTTTGGAATTGGCTTACAATGTTCATTTTTGGAAATATTAAATACTGTGATGACTTCCATCTGCAAAAGAACTTTTTATCTAAATATAAATTGTTTTCTTTCTTACAGAAATAAGTTCTAATTGACTTTAGGCAAAATAACTCATCCATACATATTCTCATTTATATCTCATCTAAATTTTGCACTGGCTACATTTAGGTCCTATATATAAAATATATTAAAATGTCTTAAACAAATAAGCTATCTTATTAATGTATTGAAATAAGGCTCATCAATTGGGACTTCCCCCTTCAGTTAGGATTGGCTGAGGTACTTGAGCCTTATCTCTGGTAGAGAAATTATATAGCTTCTAATTAGTGCTAAGATTGGAGACTTCAAGACAGAGAAAAGAGAAATAGTGGCTAACATTAAATTCCAGTATAGTTGGACTTGAAGTGCACATAGGAAAAATTAAATACTGTTATACAACTAGATTGTATAGGGCCTAAAGATCCATGCTAAATAGTATTGCTCTATTGGCATGGAGAAAACATTTAAGTTTTCCCTCCCCCCAAAAAACAAACAAACAAACAAACAAAAAACAAATCATCAGAATTGAGCATTGGGGAAATATATCGGTGACAAAGTGAATGACATATTTTTAGATAAAAACTGGATGCAAAGTGACCTGATAGGAATTATCACTATACAAGAGAAACTAAATAAAAAAAGCTTGGTGGGATTGGAGGTACAAAAGAGGAATAACATAAATTATGTTATTTGATTGACTGAACAGAATTTGTCATCAGGAGTTAAGAGAAGAGAAAAAAATTTGGATTACATTGAGATCTTGGGTGACTGAATTCACCGAGAAAGGACAAGAGGTTGGAGGGTAGATGTGAAAGAATGTAGCTGAACCATTTTTTTAATTTGTATATTTCTCAAACATCTATAATATGAGGAAATTATACTCTCAAAATCTTTCAGGCTTTAAAAGGATTTCATTGATGTTTTCATACACCCAAAAGCATTTAATCCACCCTAACATTATGTAAATGTGAATTTATCCCTATTGTAACTTAATGCCACTTATAATGCGATATAATATTCATGTACTAATTGTCTTAAATAACATTTAAATTTATATGCACAAAAAACAACTTTTACAATTCTGGTTTCACATCTGAACTATACAACTTCTCCAAATTAAATAATTAAATTTTAGATTTTTTTTTTTTACAAATTATACTTAAGATAGAATCTATTAATATTATCTGTCAAATTCTATTTTTATGGTCAATGACCTATGTATCAACAATATTAATACAAGAATATGTTTTGGCACAAAATCACATTGTAAAGAATGAAACAATAAAGTGAGGTAATTTGAACTTTTTTATAAATTTATCCTTAATAATGCACTACTTTAAATATCTTCTACGTTCAATATTGCAATTAGAATGAGACACATATTAAAATTACTTTAAAATATTTTTAAGAAATACTTCACAAATTACCTTCCTCAATAAAATGACTGCAGATGAAAATCTGTCATTTTCAAATTCTCTATCAATAAATAAATTTTTGAGTGATAAATAAAAAGACTTATTAAAAAGTTTCCAACTCATTTCTTAAGAATTCATTATTTGGAATAATACTTTTAAGAGGAAGGGGAAAATGTGATATCTGTTCTTCATATTCCAGTGCATAGTAAATATTTCAGAAAGGAATATGACTTTAGAACTTTTATTTAGGATAAACTGTTAGTAATCAAAAAGTCACTGGTAATTAAGTGATTTTAAAAATCTAAAATGTTTTTAATATACATGTCTGGAATCACATCCCTGTTTTCTAATTTAAATAACATCTTGAGAGTGTAGTATGGAATAGTGAGTATAGAATAGAATTCTATAGATAGAGAACAACTAAGGGCTAAATACAGGTTATGACTTGTAGTAGTGTGTGATCTTGGGCAAAATCTTGTATAGCCTTCCTGCAGTCCAGTCCAACCGCCCCCTCCTCTCTCAACCAACCCCCTGCAAAACAGGAATAAGTACATTTTCTATCCAATAGAATTATTTTGATTAACAAGTTATTTTACATAAAACACTGAAGACAGTAAGAAAAAAAATTAAAAATGTATTTCTAGGCTTCTGGTTTTATTTCATTTGTTTTCTCATGTCTTAAGTGTGCAAATAAACTGACTTGTGAAGTTTTACTTTATATGTGAAGTTGAAATGTTGATGTTGTCAGATATAAAATTATTTTGAATGCCATTGTCATCATAAATATGGAGGAGGATGGGATAAATTTTTAGATAGAGCTACTGAGATCATATATAAGCTATTTTTAAAATATTGTCAGTATTGTTTTTATCTTTACAGCACTGAACATTAAATGAAATATGATAAATCAAATCTACAAATTTGCACAAGTATTTTATACTAAGGTGCTTAAACATGAAGTAGTAACTTGATTAGGAATATTATTTTGAAAAAAATAAATAATACAAGTTATATACAGATAAATTAATAACACATTCTAGAAAATGGTCTAATTCTACTTTTTGGTCAAACTAATAAAATAATAGAATTTATTCATATTGCTATACTATTGAGCAGAAATATCCTGATAACATGAAAATAAAATTGTATGAGTCCAATAGGACACTCAAAATAGACATAAAAGCATAAAAATATTCAAGAAAACCAATTATCATCATATTCCATTATGGACTATTAGATCTTCAGGGTTCCATTAGAAATTCACTTATTTTACTTGCTAATTTTATTTTTGAGCTTCTAAATCTCATTTTAAACTTCAATATCACATTAAGCAGACATCTTAGCATATTTTACTCTTCCTCCAGTGGGTAGAATTTGGAAAAGTGAAAAGATTAAAAAAAAAAGACCTCTAATTTTACCACACTCAAATTTGATAATGTTCTTGAATATATGAGAACTTTTAAATACAATTAGAATTATTAACTCATATATGTTTTTCAACCCTTTTTATATTCTTCTGCCACTATAACATAGCATCAACATCTTGTGCATACGTATCTAATTTTTTCTCAGTTTGTTTGTGTAATATTTATTCCAGTTAAGTATACTCTGCATTCTGCTTTTATTTGTAACCTATCTTTGTTCATGTTCATATTCTATATTCATAATTTTAAGTTAAATTTTCAATATTCTTCATAGTTCCATAATTTCCAAATCTTGTGCCCATTTTAACTATATATTTTATTATCTTTCAACTAAAATTCTCTTTAAACGGGACATTTTTCTTACTGAGGCTCATCTTTAATAACCTTTTCTACTTTTTAAATTCTTTTTGCATTATGAGGGTTTTTTTTTAATGTTCTTTGGTACTTATCTGAATAACTTTCCCACAGTTCCTAGGCTCTTGTTTTCTGTCAAGACTTTGCCTTCTCTTAGGAAAGATTATCTATTCCCTAACAGAATAGAAGAGCCAAATGTAAACATAAGAATACATCAATCTGTTTGATGCTTCTTTGTCTCTGTATCTATTTTTGTCCATCAGTTTATGATGTTCATTATTTTCCACAAATGAGTAAGATCATGTGATGTTTAACACTTTAAACAATAAAAAAAAGAATACATCAATCTATAAGAAATCCATCTGTAGAAATTCTAAGTGAAATTGTTAATACAAATTAAATTACCCTCATAGAAATCTGCAATATTCCATTCTGCTTTAGATCTACAAGTTATGATATTTTAAATACTTTTAATATTGTATTTTATCATTTATTTACTCATTTTATTAGTCATTCACTTATTCCCTAAAACTATTCATTTACTCATTCATTAAAGCTATTTAGCTCTATTTTATACATTAATTTATCTGCTAGAATATATATACACACACATATTTAGGAAGATATTCCTTAATGCAATAACTATTTATCGAGGTAGAAAATGGCATTTGGAGCCCTGATGTTTTTACTCTGTTCTTCGAACACCCACCATTGAGCTCAGTGACAGTTTAATTCTGTCCTTCTGATTCTAAACAGACTATGCAAAACACTTTCACAGAGGGAGATGTCCCAGCTGGATCAGAGCTTAAGCAAGGTGATAATTTCAGTTACACATGGTGTCAGAAAGATACAAGCTGTGTAAGAACACTTGACATAAGATCTACCCTCTTAGCAAAATTTAAGTATACAATATGATATTAGCAGCTATAAGCACTTTGCTGTATAGTTCTTTCACATTTTATTACAATTTAGAAATTCCAGAATTCCACACTATCACTATATAAGACTCTTGGAGTATATTATAAGCTAGTTGCATAAAAGGAATGCTTTTTTGGCTAAATACTATTGTATAATTTGATAAGGTTAGAAAAGGCTAGCCATACGTTGTTTAATAATAAAAGAGCCCGATCATGATAGATGGTCTGCCAGTAATTATTTTTAGTCCAAATCCCATTTTGTTGCTTAGGAAACCTGGCTAATTTAGGAAAAGTGGTTAAATAAGTGATAATGTTCATAGAATCAGGCACTAGAGACAAAGAGTGAAAAAATATATAGGCTTCAACAAGTATAAGTCACAATTGATTATGTATAGCAAAATTGAAAAGCAAGAAGACTACCTTATATTAAAAATATGCACTAGAAAATACATTTAAAATTACAAAAATAGAGAAAAATTACTAATTAATACACAATTTAGATTTATTCATTCCTAAAACTCATGTATTTTGATAACACTGCTAATTGACAAGCATAAGATATAGCCAAACATTTCTGTTTGGTATCTAAGCAGAAAATGTGACATAGAAATTTTATGCACATTACATTCAAATTTTCTCCTGAAAGAGCTAATAAAAATGTTATAGGCTGCAGAAATTAATTTATGGATGATTCTGAAGGCAGAAAAGCTCTAAATTAACCTTGCTTGAAGGAGAACTCAATGTTCTTATTCATTAAGGCTTCCAGCTGTGTTCAAGTAGACTGTGGTAGATGTTCGTCTCCTTCAGATGACAACTCTGTTCTTTTATTTATTTATTATTCTATTTCTCAAAGGATGGGAGGGAATGTGCAGTTGATAAAAAGTATTTTTCTCTCAATAACATCTAAACAATGACATTCAGAAATATTCATCAGCAGGCTTCAGTTAAACCATGTTCCTTCCAAACATATAGGAAAACTTAGCACCTATGAAATCAAAGCAGCAGCAGCCTAAGATATAATGTATGGGAGCTTTTTGTTTTATTTTTGTAATTTAAAAGTTCTTCTTGGTAGATTAGTTTAACCAAGTAGTGTTTGTTAAAAGAATGATACCATTCTATTATAAAACACTATTTTTTGATGGTGTCATTCTTTTGATAAGCATGTCTTTGTGGTAAGAAAAACATAAAAAAAAATTATCCTAGACTATGGTTAATAAAGTGGTGGCAATTTACAAAAGTTTTTTTAAATTTTATTTTTGTGGAGAAACAAGAGACTTCATCTTACTTCCTTCTTTATTATTTGATTCAAAATATACAGGGTGAAGCAAAAGTAGGTTTACAGTTGTTCAAATGAAAAATAATACAATAATTAATAACTAATAATACAAGAATAAACTCTGTGCTTTGTGTACTCACAACTTTAAATCTACTTTGCCCCACCCTGTATTTATATATAACTTAGAACTCTATGTGCCGAGTGTTGTGCTGCACTGAATATAAAGCAGTAAAAAGTATGTTCATGTTCCTGATCATCCAAAGCATACTCAAGTCAGTATGCCACTGGCAGGCATAATTTAAAAATTGTTGTAAAAAATAAAATAAGATAAAAATGTCTGTTTTATGGAATAAAATTTTAAAAATATATTTTTTGACTTATAAGTCTAAATATAAAAGCAACCCACAGTCAATCTCCAGAGCTGATAGGCAATTTCACCATGATTACAATAAGAAAGTAAGCAAGAAAATGTAATTGCAAGTCGAGATATGGGATATGAACAAAATTAAGAGGGAAAAGAGATAGAGAAAAATTGCAGAAAAAAATTAATATTGAGAGATGAGCTAAAGTATTTCTGAGGAAGTAAATTAAAACTGATTCTTTTATTTTAGCAGCTAACTATATTGAGGGATAATTGATATACAATAAATTGTACATATTTACTGCATACAATTGTATGAATTTGGTTATATGCATACATTAGGGTAGAAAATAGCCATGAAAAAATAACTTATCAGGAAAGAACAACCTCTTGTGTGAAGCCCTTCAAACAGGAAAGACTATAACTATGTTTGAGAAAATGGAAAGTGGTCAGGCCATCTAGAACTACTGGTAACTGGTCAAGGAGAAGAATGGTGCAATTATAGGTTTTGTAGATAAGTAGGAGCTTCAACTAAAAGGATCACTTAATGAGTTTAAATATTTTGTCCAGCCAGCATGGCTCAGTGATTGAGCATTGACCTATAAAATAGAAGGTCATGGTTCGATTCCCAGTCAGGGCACATGCCTGGGTTGCAGGCTCAATCCACAGTAGGGAACATGCAGCGGGGAGCCAATCAATGATTCTCTCTCATCATTGATGTTTATTGCTCTCTCCCTCACTCTTTCATTCTGAGATCAATAAATATATATTCTAAGAAATAAAAAATCAAATAAATGAGTTTAAATTTTTACCAAAATTCACTGAAAAGTCATTTTAAAAAATTAAATGGAGCAATATGATTCTATTTTTAAGGGTAATTCTGCATACTCTGTAGAGAATAGATGGCAGAGTACAAGAGAAAAAGGGTGACAAGTTAGTGGGAAAATGTAATAATCAAGACAATATTGACGGATTTAAACAAGATTAATGGCAGTGGATATTTAGAGAAATAGATGGACACAACAACTATAGAGATTGTATATAGACTGACGGAGAACAAAGAGCCACGCATAATCTCAGTCTTTTGGCTTGGCCAACTAGGTGGATCTGGTACCACTTACCGGGTTTGGGACAACTGATAATGTTAAAGATGATGATGTCAAATGGTTCAGAAGAATAGCAAACATTGGTTTTGGTAATCTACTTGTGTGTATTTGATATTTTTAACTAGTGAAGTTTCTGTGGAGGATTTTTATAATGGTTGATGGACAGAGGAGAAGCAGAAGTGAGAAGCTCTTAAGCTGATCAAGAAAAACAGCAAAATTTAGTAGTTTGAGGAGAATTTGGATCTAAATGTTTTAATTTGTTTTTTCCCCCCACTTAGGTTTATATGATGATGGTGATTTGATAGTGATGATGATTGTAATGATGGTGATGGTGATGGTAATATGATGACTATGATTATGTAATTGTTCACATATTGAAATGGCAGTTTTTCTTGTTAAAATTAGAAAACAACATAAAATTTAAATCAAACCCTCATTTTCTCTCTCTTGAGAGAATCTTGTCATTCTTATCCTTCCCCTCCACTAAATAATTATCAGCATTCTTCAAAACTTCAAGAAAATTGTATTTTAAAAAAATTTAGAGCTATTTAGGAAGTCAATGAGTATAGCTTTTATTTAGTTCTGTAGTCTCATTTTATAATTTAATTTTACAATTCAGCAATGATCATTTAAGTTTTGAAATGTCAATATCATTGGCATAAAAAACATTTTTCAGTCATGGACAGAATTTAAAATATATTCTAGCTTTCAAAACTAGAAATGAAAATGTGGTCCACAGGAAATCACCAATTGCTAATAGGTAATTTCACCAAAATTACAACTGTTTTTCTTATTTATCTAATACCATAGTTAGAAAAATAGTTGGCAGAATATGTATCTTCCATAAACCAGAAAACTGAATATTTTGTTTTGAGGTACAGTTTATCTAAATGAGAGACCATCTGTTCATATTGAATGAAATGTAATCTGGCAAGTAGGGCAGCTTTTGAATCATTGTGCTGTGCATTATCATATTGATGGTTCTAAGTTCAAGTTCAAGATCCAAAAACAGTGGTGTTTGTGTGCGATTTTATTATAATAATGAGACATTGGTCAATGTTAAATGCTTATTTTCTTGGTCCTTTGTAATGTATTTTCATTATTTGTGAGTCTTGTTAAACATTAAATAGCAAGACTGAATTAGCAACATAGTCACATATTGGAACTTCTCACTTGTTTGGCTATGTATTTAGTGTAGAGCATTCATTGTTGTTTGTTGGTATCTTTTGTTGGTTCATTTTTTGTTTTGTTTTCTAGTCTAAAAAATATAAATATGTCTTTTGAAAAATAATTTTGACAAAGAGAGCCTTTACTATTCCCCCTCAATTTGACTCTATTTAGGCAGATTTTTCTTGACTACAGGCCCCCTGACATTGCTTTTCCTAGAGCAGTGGTTCTCAACCTTTCTAATGCTGCGACCCTTTAATACAGTTCCTCATGTTGTGATCGCGACCCACAGGTTGAGAACCGCTGCTATAGAGCATAAGACCATCGGAAAACACAGATATTTACATTACGATTCATTAACAGTAGCAAAATTACAGTTAGGAAGTAGCAATGAAAATAATTTTATGGTTGGGGGTCACCACAACATGAGGAACTGTATTAAATGGTCGTGGCATTAGAAAGGTTGAGAACCACTGTTAGAGCTTTTAATTCAGAAAAGTTCAATTATTAATTATCTCTCTGTTCCTTTGAGATATACATCTTCTCCCAGCCTCTTGCCAATTGTGTAACTGAAGAATGTATTTCTGAGAGCTATCTTTTTAAATGTAACCAACAAGAAACACAGCACCCGTATCTCCCAGTTCCTGTGGGGGTGTAGGAGACTAATTTCCATAAGCTCTTATTAAGGAACACAGATGACCTAATCACATTAACCAATGTCCTCCAGTACTTGTCCACTAGCTCACTCCAGTGTTTACTCTCCTCCCTGCCTTTTATTTCAATAAAGTTAAATTCATTCTCTTTTTCATATGACAATAGTCTCATCCCCTATTGCAATATTCTTGAATAGAGCCTTCCTTGTCTGCTTAACTCTGTCACAAATTTTCTTTGGCAATGTAAATTACCTGTATTCTCCACGGACATTATTTTTAGGAAACCCACTGTTTGAGACAATAAACTTTCCTACCATACCCCAGTTCACCTAGGATCTCTCTCTCTTATTTTAAATTTAGATTTTCTTTTTGGCTTAAGGCTAAAAAAGAAAAAAAAATCATACTATCCTTAAAGGCACCTAATGTATTTATATTTTACTTTTATGAAAAATTGTATCTGTCTATATCTGGGAAATTTAATTAACAAGATTTAAATGCATAAAGTATTGAATAAATGGTCAAGGAATTAAATAAATACATAAATGAATATAATTAAATGACATTATGGCATCAGTTATTAACCAACTACATATAATGTTTTCAGGTACTCTCATTATTTTTCTCTCTCCCTCCCTCTCTCTACTAGTATGTAAAGGATATTAGATTTTAATGTTCTTAAAGATCAAGATTATATCTTATATTTTTTGTACCACTTCTGGATGGAGTAGATATTTAACAGTTAAATGGTTGCTGAAATGAACTGTTAGCTACTGAAATAAAATTCATTTATCTCTTTTGCCTTCATTATATATCCTATATAATAAAGGCTAATATGCAAAGTGTCCCCTTGGGAGTTCAACCAACTGGGAGTTAGATCATTCGCTATGATGTGTGCTGACCACCAGGGGGCAGCATGGAAAAAAGGAAGGCCCCAGCCAGCAGCCAGAAAACCCTGATCAGCCCTGATTGCCTGCCAGGCCTAGGGACCCCACCCGAGCACAATTTTGTGCACTGGGCCTCTAGTTTATTATAAATAAAACAAGTTATGTTACCCAGTATTGAATCACAGCAATTATCAATAAAATTAGGTATTAAGCCTTGAAATTCTAAAGTAGCAAGTCATATATTAGAAGACATCTTTTAAGAATATTTGTAATAATAATGACTCACCTTAATGTAGTGTATAATACCTGCCAAGCACTCTTCTAATTGTTTTATGTTAATCCCATTATTTAATCTCCACAGCAAACCTAAGAATGATTATTGTGAGAAAATGCTCCCCTGTCCGAATTCAAAGGACAGACTCAGAGACAGAATTATGGCAAAAATGAGATTTATAATAATAGTCTCAAGAGCTTGGGTGTCCTTGGTCATAGGCACACAGAAATTAGCTAGCAATGCAATATTTATCCTATTGTGTAAGATGAGTTCCTCCTCCAGTTCGTTATTGGCTGAGTGTTATGGACTTTACAGTCTATCCCAAATGCCTAGGTCTTTTTGTCTCCTATTGAGTTATTTTAAAAAATGGACTGAGGCCTTTTCTAGTTGCCTCCACCTCCCTTTGTCTAAGGGAATTTTCCTGGAACATATGCTAACAGCTACATGCACAGCTCTCATACCCTCTCCCCACCCTCCACATCCTATTTGCTCTGGGAAATTCAGTAACCAACTGGCCACAGGCTGTTTCTTTTCTAGGACGATGAATCCTAGAGGCATGTAGTCTACCGTTATAATTATTCTATTTTACAGACAAAGAACTCAAATCCAAGTTCACGGTCTGATACACTTTGTTCAATTTCACATAGTTAGAAAGTGACAGACCCAAAACTTATAATATGATTCTCTCTTTCGAAGTCTGTTATTTTATGTAATTTAATGTTGTATTATGTACTACCGAATACTTAGCTTTTATATTTACTGCTCTCAAGGCACTTACACAATTTAACCTGACCCTGAATCCCCTGAAAATAACAAATGGAAACTTTCTTTAGGTCAGTTGCCAGCACAACCAATAGCATGACAAAATACTGATCCTATCAGATTGAAGGAAAGCATGCAAGGGCCACCCATCTCTTTTTTTTTTGAGAAAATCACAGCAGCTTCAGGTAAAATACACAATGGACAAGTTGTCCAAGGGCCACCGACAACCCTATTGCTGTTGATGTGAGTGTTGGATGTAGGGGGCCAAGTGTATACTCCCAAAACAAAACCCCCTCTTATTGCTGTGAATAAAAATTTTTGATTGGCTGGGTTGGGAGGAAAAGCACAATCTCAGATACATAAACAACTATTGTTTCGTATCTTGGTCAACAACATTAAAATATAGGCCTGACTCGGTCATGAGGTGGTTCATATAAGGGGGTGCTGCAAACAGAGTATTGGTCTCAGGACAGAAACTTCACCGAAGCAAGTGGAAAACAAACAAACACACCTGCACCTAAATGGAGTTTTCCTGCTAGAAAACATCAGATTTCTAACTACTGGGTTGTTGAAAAAATTTACGTGACATTGCAACCTAGCTAAATATCTAAAAGAATGATTTTAAAAAAAACACCTGATTGATAATGATGAAAGTGAGGCAGTAGAGTCAGAAGCTGGGGAAATTCCTTGACAGATGGAATGGGGAAACTGAGAAAGATGGCTGAACAAACTGACAGCAATTTACAGGCAGATAATACTTAAACGGTCTTATCTTACACATTCCAGACTAGGCAGGGACAGACCCACCTCGTTCTGGTGTCTGTTCGTGACATTCTTTGAAGGTGAAACGGACCAGAGAATGACCTATATACTCATTTTGATGCATCAGCATATTAAGGTACACACCTGGAAAGCTGATGAATATTTTATTGAGATCCTTCCCTCCCTTAAAATTCCTGCCTTTAGATAATAGATAAAAACACTTAAGGTAAAGGATTCAGTGTGCAGGTGCATGCTAGCATGCTCTCTCTGACTGTACAGCACACCCATGCATTTCTTCTCTAGGCTAATATCTTTGTTATTTTTCTCCTATGATCTAAGGGTCTCCATGAGACTTGCCACCAGGGAAGCAGTAAGCAGCAGCAGTTCATCCTGAGCTAAGCCCCTGAACTGATTTCTAAGAGCCATTCTTTTGCTTCTGTAGCTTGTTTCCTGAGTCCACACAGTCCAGCTGGCTCACTTCTCTACGTCTCTGACTTTCTTTCTAACAGGCCATGGCATCTCTCTGAACAGCCCACTTAAATCTTCTCTTCAAGTGTACTTTCCATTTGCATCCTAAGTAAACTTCCACTTGTGCTAGGGTTTTTGGCTCTGAATTCTTTCTTGCCTAACTCAAGAACTAAGAATCAACATCTCTGGCAACAAAATGGGCACTGAAACAGCCTTATGGGCAAAATCCAGGTATCTTGTCAAAGTTGAATAAATAGAAAGTTAAAACAATAAATGACACACAAATAGGTATCAGAATTCTATCCTTCAGTGGGCTCTAGAAAACATATGCTTTCACAATCCATTTCTATTTTCTGTTAAAGAGAAAACCACAGGTTCAAAATGGTATCACTTGTGCTACAGCCCCTAATACCAAACCTAGATTTAATACCTGACCTAACTGCTCTTTCAATTTCTCCTAGAAATATAACCTTAAACAACTTGTGCAGAATTTTCTGGTCAACACCATAAAGTAATCTCTCAGAGGTAAACCTTCCTTATCCCCAATAGTAAGAAGAGGCAATCTGCATGATAAAACCCTGAAGTTCCCTTCAGCCTGAAGGAAAATGTCCTGGTCCAAAAATGATCTGTTCTTTTCTTTTGTTAATAGCCTCTTTGCCCCACCCTTCTTTCTATAAAAACCCTACATTTCCTGCAACTTCTCTGAGCTCCCTTCTAGTTGCTGGATGGGATGCTACCTCATTCAGAAATCTCTTAATAAAGCCAATTAGATCTTCAAATTTACCTGGCTGAATTTTTGTATCAATGCTCTCTTTTAAGTGTAACTTTCAATAGATAAGAACTTTAAATAGTGAGCCTATTCCTTGTGCATTTTGTACTTATATTTGGCTAAAAACTGGCATGTTGACTTACCTTATGAAAAACCTCTTGAAATGTCATAATTATGATACCTGTGTGGTCATATCTGTGTATACCAGCCATTGTAAATAAAGTGACTTGCTCACTAGGTCACACTTTTATGAATAGGATAGTCATAACAAGATTCTTGAATAAAATAACTTATTTCATTCTCACTTTTCCTTGGGGATGTCATCAAAACAACCTGTGTTGCTTTTGTTTTAGAATTATAACTATTTCAATGCTATCTGGAAAGCAAACTAGTCATTGTCAATACCACAGTGACTTTAAGTTTTAACTTTTCTAGAATACTCTTGTTTTATCTTATTATTACTGGTTCTAGTAATTTAATGTACAATTCTCACCATTTACACCTTTTAAATTTTAGTTATTAATTATTATTTTATTTTTTGGTTGATTCTAACCCAAGGATATTTTTTCCCCATTGATTTTTGAAAGAGTGGAAGGGAAGAGGGGAAGAGAGAAAAACATTGATGTGAGAGAGATACACCTTAATTGGTTGCCTCCCACATGCACCCTAACCTAGGCCATGGATCAAATCTGAACCTCAAGTACATGCCCTTGACTGTAAATCAAACCCGAGACCCTTAGGTTCTCAAGCTGATGCTTTAGCCACTGAGCCAAACCGGCCAGGGCTACTTTTTTGTAATGCATTGAATATTGGTGGAAAAGTTTAAATACTGTAATAATTCTGATTTTCACAAATAATTTGTACGAAGGAATTTAAAAGCAATTCCAAAAATATAGGCAATTAATTATATATTATTAACTTCATCAGTAGAGATAAGTATAGTGTAAAGTCTGAATATAACATGACTTTAGTAGTATAAATTATCTTGTGTTCATTAAAATTTCACATGACTTTAAGATAAAAAGTATTATTTTTATTGTTAATGTAAAATTTTTATTGAAATATAACAAAGAAAATAAGCAAAAATTATGTGAACAGTTCAATGTAATTTCATAAAGTTATTATTGGTTACTAATGTGGATTTTGTAATCAAAGTAAACATGATAATTTCAAGAGAAACTTAAAAAGGGCTTATTCAAAGTAATGTCCATCACTAGCTACACATTTCCCCCATATTTCAGGTAATTTGTGGATAGCACCCCAATATAACTTTTCTTGTTTTGAGGCAAACCATTCTGAGACCCCAATTTTCCACTTCTTCCTATGTTTTGAAGTGCTGCTCAGAAAAGTGCCTGTGCCATTGATTGGTACAAGCAACGTTTAATCTTTCTGCAAGTTGTTTTTGAGTTTGACACGCATCTTCATCCAATAATGCTTGTAATTGTTGGTCTTCAAACTTTTTTGGTTGACCTGGACATTCTTTTTCTTTCACATCGAAATCATCACTTTTAAAGCATTTAAACCAGCGTTCACAAGTATCTTGAGATGGAGCATGTTCACCATAAGCTTCCCAAAGTATACGATAACTTTTTCTTCAAAATAAAGTAATTAATTGAAATTTCCCTCAAATGCTCTTTTTAAGTGTAAAAATATCTATGATGTTAACACCTTCAGAAAATTTGACATATGAAGTTTTGAAGCTTGTTGTCAATACCACAAAGTAGCATACATATCAAATTGCATATATATAAACATATGTGTAACTCCATCTATTGAAAAAAATCCACATTATTAACCGGTACACCTAAGTATATAACTAATATCCAAGTGAGAAGTAGAACATTATTAACATTACAAAATTGTTCCCTTTGCTCCATTCTAATCATAAAACCCCCATCCTAAATTCAAGCACGTTAGATCAATTTTCCCTTAACTTGAACTTAATGTAAATGGGATCTAAAGTATGTATTCTTCAGTATCTGGATTACTTTGCTCAACATTATTTTTGAGACATTCTTCCATGTTGATTTTTGTAGTCTTTATTTCATTATTCTCATTGCTTAATAGTATATTATTACTGTACACTATAATAATTCTACAGTAAATAGGCATTTGTGTTGTTTCAAATTTTGAATATTATAAAATAGAGCCATTTGGAATGTCTTATGTACATCTTTTGTTGAATATATGTTAGACAGATATCAAGGATTGATATTTCTGGATCTAAGTGAATTGAATCTAAATATTCTGCTTTATAAGATACTGCCAAGTGGTTTTTAAAAGTGAATGCACAAATTTATACATGCTTAATAATACTTGCTACTTTCTGACTTTTTCTTCATATTCATTATAGTGGGTGTGTAGAGGCAGCATCACTTGGGGTTTTAATTTACATTTTCCTAATGAGAATGAAGTTGACAGTTTTCATATGTTTATTGACCATTATAAAAACATCTCTTGTGAAGTGACTGTTCAAGGTTTTGATCTTTTCTTCTGTTATCTTATTTGCTTCTTTCCAATTGATTCTTTTTCATAGATGCCAGTGTTCTAGTGAAATATCCTACTTTTTCCTTAATTTTCTTTAACATTTATAAAGCTGCTTCAAAGTCCTTGTCAGCTATTTTCAATATGGGAATCACAGTAGATCTGAGTTTACTGTGGTTTTCTTTTTATTTTGCTCATGCTTTTTTGTTGTGCTTGGTAATTTTGTTTTAATGATAGATACTGTGTGTTTTATTAATTAACTAGAGGCCCAGGGCATGAAAATTCATGCACTGAAGTGGGGGTCCCTCAACCTGGCCTGCCCCCTCTTATAGTCTGGGAGTCCTCAGGGGTGGGAGGCGACCCGGCGATCAGGGAAAGGCGATGCTCCCATCACACCTCTGCTGCTGCCACTGCCAGCAGCACAAGCCTCGGCCAGCCATGGTTACCTGAGCCTTGGGCGGCCCTGGGTGGCTGGGCAGCCATCATCCAAGGCTTGCCTGCTCCTCGGGCTGGCCCTGCATGATTGGGGGGCTGAGGAGACTGGGGAACCCCGGAGGCAGGTGTGCAGCAAGGCCGGATCCGCCTGGGGACAGGCCCAGCCTTGCCGCGCAACTGATGCCCTGGCAGGGCTGAGGGGACTGGGCGCAGCCATCTTGTGGCTGTGGGCACCACCATCTTTGAGGGTGGGGCATCCATTAGCATATTCCCTCCTTATTGGCTATGGGCACCACCACCTTTGCGACAATGTGAGGGTCAATTAGCATATTCCCTCTTTATTAGATAGGATTTTTTTATTGCTGACAGTATTATAGATGTTCCCCATTTCCCTCCCTTGGCCCCTCACCACCCAGCCCCGACCCCAGCCCAGGCCTTTACCACACTATTGTCCATGGGCTAGGCATATATACATATGTTCTGTGTTTTCTTAACATCTCCAGATAATGTTATCTTCTTTGAGAGATGAATAAGCCTTTCTGTTAAATAAAGTGAAAGCTGATTATCTTAGCGCAAATAGAAACAATACTGTCTACATGGATTGAAGACCCAGGAAAGGTATGAACAACTTATTTTCATTTGACCTCCCATGGGTTTCAAACTCCTATTCTAGTGTCCAGGAGGTCCCCTCCCTTGATTGTTGCCTGATTCTACAATTTTCTCACAATATTGAGAGAACTCTGCCTCATTGTAGAACTTGGCTTAGATGTTAGGTTCCCACCCTGTAAAAACCCTGATTTGCACATGTTCTGCGTGCTTGATCCCAAGTTCCCATCAAAAGCTCTCGGTCCATTGCCAATGACTTTCTGCCAATACAAAGGTCCAGTCTCTGATACTTGTTCGTGGTCATAAATAGCAAAGTCTTCCAGAACAAAAGTGGTTATGATGTCAGCTGACGTCCTCTTTGGTCTCTTTAGTCCCTCCAGATATCATTGCCACTGAAGATATCTGATACCTTCAAAGAGATGATTTCTCTAGTTAATCTGGCTTGTCTAGTTTTTTGTGTTTGGAATACTGCCCTGATGGAAATTACTACATCCAATTGAAAAACAGAAATTTTTAAGCACAATGCATTAAAAATATATTTTCGTATTTACCTATGTATATATTGACATACTAGTATGTTTATGAATATGTGTAAATAAAAGTGCATTGAACTAACTAAAATTACATTTAAATCTAATATTTAGACTTTAGGACCTTAACAATAGAGAGGAAAATGAACATGTGTAATACAGAAGCTATAGGTAGAACTTTTCCATGTGCAAATTTGAAATAATACATAGTCAACTTTAAATGAATACCTATTATGTGGCATGTACACATATTGATTCTGCTTCACTTTTGCATTAGGATAATGAACACTTTTTCTATTACATTATTTCATAACCTCTCCAGGAAATCCCTATTTGTGGGAACAGATCTAACATTGGGGGTAAAAAAGGAAGAAAATTATTTTATCTATCTTAGTGAAGAGAAGCAGAAGTAAGGAACTACAATAAGAGTTAAATCTTAAGCATAGACTGAAATAGGATTGTACACAGGTGAAGTAGGAGTAAGAGAAAACAGTAAATAAACCTGTGCGATGAGAAAATAAATTTAGCTTAAAAAAAAGGAAGGAAAGAAGAAACTGTCTTTATTCAATTATTGTTTCTTCTATGTTGTTAAACTTTATGAAGCTATAACTTTAATTTTCATGTTGACTTGAAACTGGCAATGAACAAATACTAGTATCTTGTGCTTTTTTTTCCCACTCCATATATTTAATTTAAAGTTCAGTCTTATCTTTTACTGTACTTTCCTGCATCTTTACTTTTTCTGATACAATCCTCTGCATCCCTAGTATTTATTTTTCCAAAAATGGTAGCATTCTCATGTGTTATGCTTTACTTATTTCTCCTGTTTGAACATTAATAAAGATATTAGGGAATACTGTCAATGATTATTTTAGGTTTCAGGGCAAGTTAAATATGTCCTACTTTATCTTATAAAGTGTAACCTACACAATTCCCACAAAGTGTTTAATTTCCCACAAAGTCACTATTTGATTTTATTTGTTTTCCAAAAGGAATACTGCCTATGAATTTACAGCAAGCTGTAGGCTGTAAGAGTTAGACACAAAGCCCCTTGTTCTTCCTGATATCATGCTCTTAGGCAGATGTTAAAGCATGTTGTTATTTTATAATCCATCAGTTATTTATTTTTTCTTGTTAGAGCAAACAGCAAGGAGTAAACTTAACCTAAAGTCATATATTTCGGTTACTATTTTGATTTACTTAAGTCACTTAATAATCAAATGCATAATACATATCTCTATAAATGTAATATAGTTAAATTGAACATA
This sequence comes from Cnephaeus nilssonii, assembly GCF_951640355.1. Taxonomy (NCBI): domain Eukaryota; kingdom Metazoa; phylum Chordata; class Mammalia; order Chiroptera; family Vespertilionidae; genus Cnephaeus; species Cnephaeus nilssonii. The sequence continues at coordinate 49,976,282 of NC_137079.1, read as the reverse complement.
AATGTTATCTTCTGAAATCACACGTCAGAAATATAACTATTTAAAATATGCTTGCTTTCAATGTACTGGTTTTTTTTTTACAAAGCCATTATAATACTAATGCTTTACCATTATTCGTATTCTTATGTATAATTTGGAATTGATAATAGATATATGCAAAGGCTATTCACATATTTTATAGTCACACATGATTAAAGTAACAATTTGATTTAACTAATATTTTCATAAAATAAATTATAAAAAGAAATGTATATACTACTTCAGAGTCAATATCTTCATGTTTTCTGTTTACAGATACTGTAGAATAAAGTAAATAAATGGAAGGAAATTTATTGAACTAAGATGTCCTAAACTTTGCAGAAATTGTGTTCAATTAATTACAGAGCATCAGTTTCTTAAATTTCCAGGTATTCTTAATTCACAGATATATTTTATAAGATTAAAACAGTGAGTGCTTGTATAATGTTATTTATAGTTTTATTTTTTGTTTTGAGGAAGAAATCTCACTAAGATCTAAAGTATTTAACATAAAGCATATATTTTTACTAGCATAACAAATGTAAGATAAAAATGTGAAAATTCATGAATACTGAGTTCCAGAATCTGTTTTAAAAACTCTTTCCTTATATAAGAATATCTTTCTTTGACATAGTAAACATGATTTGTTACAGCTAAAGTTGTATTATTAGTCATTAAAGTGAATATAGAATCTGCTTAATGAAGTTCTTATATACAGAAACAACATTTACATCTGCATAAATGGTGCTTGATAATTTTTAACAACAATTTTAATTTTCCCCCGGAAGCAAAACAAAGCATTTTAAAAATAATTAGACAAAAGCTATTTGGTATGCTTTTCCATTTTTTTATTGGTTCTTGAAATGCAGTAAATTTAGTTTATTACTTAAAGTAGAAATTTTCTGATTTTTTTGCAAAGCCGTCCTATTGGATATTAGTTATAGGACTAACACAAAATTTAACCCTTTAACAAAGACAATTTCTAATTAGTGTTTGACTATTCTGGCATACTGAATTGATAGCATTCTCCTCCCCTCTACCCACCCCCCCAAAAAAAATCATGTCACAAAGAGCTTCAGATTGTGATTTTTTAATTTGCCTATGTAGTTAGTTAAGAATCTTGAGATTAAATCATTGCAAACTTAGGGGGAGCCCAAAATCCAATGATTTATCCTTAGAAAAAAAGGAGAGAACAGAGATACAAAGAGGAAAGAAGGCTATGTGGAAATGGATGCACTAGTAGAAATTGGAGTTATGCTGTAACAAGCCAAAGAATACCTGAGGCCAACAGAACGTGGAAGAGGCAAGAAAATATTCTTCTTCGCTAGAGCGTTCAGAGGAAGTAGAGCTAACGCCTTGATTTCAGGTTTCTAGCCTCCAGACCTGTGAGAGCATGCATTCCTGTTGTTTTAAACATCCATATACTTTGTTATGGCAACCCTAGGAAAATAATAAACCTGATACAGACGGCTCTGAAGAGTGGCCTCACAAGAGACACTCCGGAGACGTGTTTTATTAATGTGACCATAGAAATTCATCCCGCCTGTGTATGGTAAGGAACCAATCCTGGACAAACAGAGAAAACTGACCCTGCCAATAGATGTTGGAGCTACTTCCAATGGGACAAAAAGGCAAGATATGGAATTGTATAATCTCATATTCATCATGAATATTTATAAAATAACTATTTCTAAGAACCTAACATACACCAGACAATGTGTACTAATGTTGACGATGAAATCAAAGGGCCAGACTTCCCAGACAGTAGTGAGAATGAGACTCTCAGGATATTTTTAGAAAATGAATTTTCTAAGACTCCCACAGGAGGATGGAATATGGAAGAAGGCTTTATTTTAATAGTTAAACATTTCTCGGGTCCCAAAGTCCTCTGCCCCTTAAGCCAGTCCTGGAAGAGGAGCAGCTGAGAGTGAACATCTTCTGTAAGCCTGTGAAGTGCAGCTTTCAGGCCAGATTAAAGTCCATTAGTCCGAGAGTGGAGTCCCACAGGGCTGTGAGCCACATGCAGCACGGGATGGGGGGTGGCGGGGCGTGCGCATGCCCCTGCAGCAGCAGTCCCAGGAGCCACACACCCTGAGGCCAAGAGAGAGAGGAATGGCTCTTCCTTTGTGTGGGAGTTTATATATTTAGATTTCACAGGCTTGTAGTGGCCACGTCCATCCTGGCCACTGACTCATTTTCAGGTGTGTTGGATGGGTAATTAGACTTCCCTGTACTCAGACCTTACTGGGCACGGGTCTGACTGCCTTTGTCCCGTCTCTTCCCCATCAATGAGCAGGGAACAGACTTGGAGTGTTAAATGCAGCTTTTTGGCAAAGCTGGACAAATGGCAATCCATTTCACGTCTTTCCTGTTAGGTAAATAACAGCCGGGTTATTACAAAGTTATCACTAAGAATATAACAGACTTAAATAAGTAAATAACCAAGAATTAGTCTCTGCTCTTAAGGGGCCTTCAATCTATCTCAAAAAAAAGGAGGAAGTGTACTTCATAGGTGTTATTAACTGCTATGAAAAGAGTAAGCACAGTCTACAATGCCATCAAAAAGTGTTTCTCAACCTTTGTTAACATTGATATTCAAACAAAAAACGTGAAGCGTTGAGTGTGAGTTCTTTGTCTCCCAAAACTGAAGAATGAAGTTGCCGACAAAAAACCATTAGCAGAACGCAAGTTTATTGGGAGAAGCCAGTCCTGGGAAAGGAGCAGCTGGGGTTCCAGGAGCAGGCCAGTGTCCGGAGCTTCCTTTCCATGTTCCAGTGGGGAGTAGTTTAGCATCCAAGCTAAATAAAATCTAATAGCATATGTGTGGAGGCCCACGTGGCCATAGCCAATGGGTGCAAGGATGTGCTCCCCGCCACCGGAATGAAGGTTGGGAACCATTGCCTGCCAGGGAGAAGAAAGAGTGAGAGGAAGCAGGTGCCTTTAGGGGATGGGTAACGTCTTGCTAGGTCCTGGTTGGTCTTTTCAAAGAATTCTGCCTTAAAAACATTCTTGGGATTGGTTATATGACTCACTGTCTTGTGATTGGTTATCTGCCTGTCTTAGCAACATCTATACATTTCAAAGTTTGTCTTCTGCACGTGCCCTTCCTTTCCCACCCAGCTGGGTTATTCTAGTAACTCTGCCCAGCTGGGTTTGGGGGTTCTATTTCTCCCCCCGCACCACCACCACCCCGCCCATGGTCCCAATTCTTGACTACCTAGCTTCCCTCTGTCTCCTCAATATCACCTAGAAAACTTTACAGAAAAATATGAGCTGGTTCTTCTTCTTAAGAATGCTGACTTAATGTGTGTGTTTTTATCTACTGCTTGCTTTTCTTTTGTTTTTAAATGTCCCTAGTTGCTTCAAATGACAGAACTCCAAAATTCTCTTGGAGTTGTAGCTTTCAGGACTGCGTTGTTCTGACCTCTTGGAAATAAGGTGAGAAATGGGTGCTATTCCCTTCTGATACAGGATAGATGGTACCTGGATATTTTGTACAATGGCTAGTAGCTGCTCCCATAGCCAGGTTGGCATGGACTGTTCTGGCAGCAGGCCATGGCGTACCCACAGAGAACTCAGTTATATGATCTGGACAAGCAGCCTGATCTCTCACATTCAAATGAAACCGGACTCAAATCCCAACCTATTTATGATGGAAATCTCGTCTTTCAAGTTTTTTGAAGTATCTAGGAGAAGTCATGTCTTTTGATTATTCACATCTGGGCCCAGGCTCTTGACTTGAGTTCTCTTAGTCCATTAATGTTTTCACTATACCTGACATACATTGTTATCCTAGTTTTATGATACACACCTTTTCCTTTAATCGATCCACAAAACATTTTTGTGGAAAACTGACTTTTTTGAAAGTTACTGTGCCTCCCCCTCCCTGTGTCTCTGTTTCTCTTTCTTTTACATCACACATGCAAACACACATGCACAACACACACACACACTTGTTACAATGTTTTATTAAAAATAAACTTAAAAGGAAATATTAAATAGCATAGGCCAAGTACTGGATATCATAGATATACTTGTTCCAAAGCTCACTGAGATTTCCCCCCCCTTTTTTTTTCAGTATGAAATACCTGATTATCCTTTTCATTAAATCCATTAGCTCTTTGAAATGCACCTGCTTCTATCTCAAACATTTAATACCTTCTCTAAACCTAACTGAAAGCACTGACTTTGAAATTGACTAAGAGTTGCCTTATGGACCTATGTCATCTACAACACAAGCTTAGATTCAGGTTACAAGCTTGTGAATATTGTTTCAGTCTACAACTTTGAAGATCCAAAGGCCTAACTCGAGAAAATGTTCCTGATTGATTGCTTGTCTCTAACTCATCCTTCCATACTGCCATAGTCAGAACAAATGAACTATTGTGCTAGTATTTGCCAACTGATTTCACTTTTCAGAATAGCTTTTCTACTTTCTATAAAACATGTCATTTCATCATATCAACTACTTCAATGACTTCTCTGTGAAGTGACTATACCATGTACTAATATTATTTTTAAGTCTATTTTTAATAATCTCCTTTCATGTCTCAGATGACCAGTGTGTAATTGGCATTTTACAAACATTAGTTCCTGCTTCCTTTATTTGATTAAATCTGAAAATTCAGTAGATTGGTAAAATAAATTTTGAGAAGTAAATTGATATCAAATTATGCATAAAACTCAGAACCAGAGCTATTTAGACCTGATGCTGTAGCGGGGAAAAAATGTCACTATAGGATTTCTGAATGAAGTATGGTAGGTAGGATTATAAACTAGCATATGCAAAATTGTCTTGAAGCCAGGAAATTATCAGTAATATTATTGAAGTGAGTTAGGTATGAGCTAATGAGTCCAGGTCCAGGCTGATGGAAATATAAATAAAGAAGAATATTTGACTCAGAGTAGTTTGGAAGTAACAATCAACAGAATGATTGAATTATCTTTTTGAATGAAAGACAATTCCAAATTTTAAAGTTAGGAACAACTGGGAAAATGAGTAATGTCAAAGTTAAAAACCAGAACTAATAAGAATAATCAGTTTTAAGAGACACTATAAAATTAAAGTTAAAATTTCTAAGGTTGTGGGGAAACATCTCAGTAGACATCTCTTAAACATAATTATGCATAGAAGTGAACTAAACTTGGTGTGTTATAGGTGTTGTGATTAAAATTATATGAATCTAGCACACTTTTCTTCAAGGGAAAATCTAGAACTCATCAGCTTCCTGAGATAACCAAGTTTAGATGGCTAGAACCAAGATAGAAAGCACAGAGGGGGACAGTTTGAAGACAAAAATAATTTTAGGCTCGCTATAAATTTTTATAAATGCCATAAGGGGAAAGGAAAAGAGAAGGAATGGAGATTCACTCACCATGGGGATTGTTCTTCAAAGAGCAATCAAAAAATTATAATAGAATCAGAGTTTAAAAGAAAATGAAAAAAAAAAGAAAATGGGCACAACTTCATAACTTCACTAAAAATAACTAATAATTTAAAAAATACATTCCAGAAAATAGCAGAATAAAATATATGCATGGCCAATATTGCTTGACACTTGGAATTCTTAAAGATTTTTTTTGAGTTGAGCAATTATGTAGAATCTTATTAGTAAATTCATGATTAGCTACAATATTAATTAGTAGGTATGTTATCATTAAATATAGTAATTGTTTGGGACAAAATGCTGTATTTTTCTCTCCGTTAAGCACTGGCCAAATTAAATAGAAATTGTAATCCAAATGTTTTCGTACATGTGTCTTCTGCCTGCTCAGTGTTTCTTCAAGAACCAGAAGGCTCGGGAGGTATCTTGGACCAAGACACCATCAGTTCTCTCTTGGATTAATTACTCAATGTCCTACTAAAGGATCTTCCTGCTCCGCTGCCCATCTGCAATTTAGTCTCAACCGAGTAGCCTGTTTCTTTTTGCTTCTTTTTGGATTATGTCATCCATTGCTCAAAACCTTCCAAAGGCTTCACATTTCACTCAGAATCAAAGTCAAAATTATTTAAAATTTCTGGCCTCATCTCCACACTATCCTTTATGCTATTCCCTTAACATGTCAGAGAGATCCCTGTCTTGGGCCTGGAAGGATTGCTACTCTCCTAGATATCACACTTCATGCAAGGCCTGGTCTAGTATCAATTTCTCAGTCCCTTCTTCCCTAAGCACCACATGTAAAGTACCAACCCCTCTGTATCCCAAATGCCTTTACTACCAAGGACTGTCCTTCTACTCTACTCTTTATTTATTTATTTTTTTTGCAAAGTATTTATCACCTTCTAAATATTATATAATATATTGAGTTTTATATGGATTATTTATATTCTAATTTCCTTAACTGATTTACTTAGCTCCATGGGAACAAATTTTCATTTCTTTTTTCACAGTTGTGCCTAAAACAGGGTTTCTGGCTCATTGTTAGTGTTTATTAAACATCGGCTGCATGTAGTCTTTGCATTGCTGGTGGACAGGAGCTTACCCCATTTGTGGAGAGTCCTTATTCCAACCGCTCCCACCATTTGCCAGGTTGATAGTATTAAAAAGAACTGATTGAGCTAAAGAAAATAGGATAGGAAGTTACTCCTCTTTGATTAGTAATTCGTATGGAAGAATTAGTCATTTTATTGATTTTCAGCATCCATTTGTTAATGAACCATAACAATAAGGCCTGATTCTGTAGACAAATGTGTATCCCCACAATCTGGAATGAACCTTCTAAAACGTGAAGCTAGCACAAAGATAGGAGCAAGGTAGGAGCCTGAGGGAAATCAAGGTGGATAAAGATCCCCAACAATATTTTTTAATGAATGAGTGGAACGTTGCCATAGTCTAATTCCACCTCTTTACAAATCACTTATATAAATAATACACAAACTAATATTTTTTTAGTCACAGCAATTTAATTTGGGTTTCTGCAAATTACCTATATAATAAAAGCCTTAGCGACCATTAAGGTGGAAAGACCGGTTGCTATGATGTGCACTGATCACCAGGGGGGCAGACTCAATGCATGAGCTGCCCCCTGGTGGTCAGTGTGTTCCCAAAGGGGAGCGCTGCTCAGCCAGCAGCTGGGCTCATGGCTGGCAAGCACAGCGGTGGTGGCAGGAGCCTCTCCCGCCTCCATGGCAGCGCTAATGATCAGCGAGCAGGCGGTGGTAAGGAGCAAGGGGTCCCGGACATCCCCCAAGGGGTCCCAGACTGCGAGAGGGCGCAGGCCAGGCTGAGGGACACCCCCTCCCATTGTATGAATTTCATGCACCGGGCCTCTAGTATCCAATAAATCTCTGACTAACTTTGTGGAGAGTAGGGAAGTTTTATGGCTTTGTTACTGTTTTTTCATCACAGTAGCTCTATTATCTGTCATAATGTGTCTAGAAAGTTTAGTTTTCTGAAAGTATAAATGGATTGTGATAAATCATGTCTAATTGATTCAATATTCCCTATAAATTTTAGGATGACCCAAAGAGCTCATTAAAATAATTCCATACACTATTTAGCTACTTCAAAATCAAAATTTCTTCTTGATCTGGAACATTTTCAAGCTGAGGTTTCTAATCTCATTTAGATCCCTTTGATCATCCATCAACTTTTCCTCATCATTTTCATTTAGAAAACTTGGCTCATCTCTACTCATCTTACATCTATAAACACATATGTGGCCACATTTTTCTAGTACTCTGAAAGCTATGATTTTACCTTCAACTTTGACTCCTTTAAATTCACATTTTGTTTGCTCTAAAGTTATATGAACAGATCTCATCTCCTCATTTTCTAAATTGTGCAAGAGCTTTTTGTACAAATTCACATTACACTAAATCTCATGCTTGCCTTCTCATTTATCTCAGATTTTCTTTTAGCTCCCAATCCATTTCATGATCCAGTTTAAAATGCCTATCTCTCTGAAACTTAAAGTCAGAGCTGCAATCTCATTTCATTTCATTCCCTATTCATCTGCCCATGTTACAACTATTGCTGATACGAGAACATTTTCTGCCACCTAATGATTACTTTCTGTGTCTCCTGTTTAATCAGCATTCTGTGTCACTTAAAACTCAGCGTAAAACAGTTTTTTCTGTATGTCCTCAAAAATATTTTCTCTGTACAATTTTATTGATAGTATAATCTATACATTTAAAACTCTATAACAAGCAAACATTTTCTAATTTACACAATTGTTGTAATATTGACTATTTGTTACTATACTTTCCCTTTGAATGAAAATTTACACAGCTCATCTCATGGTTCTCCACATTGACAACAGAGAAGACATTGATATTAACCAAAATTTCATTTTCACATCTTAATCAGTATTATTCATGCACTTCTGTTTTAATGTCTTTGACAGGACTAATTACATTAATTCACAAGGAAACCAGCATTTCTCTAAATTTATATTACTCACTGCCACAGCTTTACTAAAAGATTGCCTTTTGTATATTCATTTTCTAAAAATAATGTTCAGATTTATAAGTTTGCTCTAAGTAAAAGAAAAAAAATAGGTAGAATAATTGTGATATTGTTACAAACTTAAATACATAGGTATGCTTATAAATAGACTAGAGACTCAGTGCAAAAATTTGTGCATGGGTGGGGTCCGGTGGGCCTGCCCCGATGGGGGCCCATTGGTTAGGGTCGGCCATGGGGTCTAATGCTGGAAGCTATAGCTTTCCTCCAGCTGGATCTAATTATAATTTAAGGATGGCCAAAAGAAAACCCACAACAAAACTGTTTTGCATTTCATGTGCCATGAGATGGAAGTTGTTTATGTGTTGTTTGCAGACGTATATCAAGATGGATGATGGCCCTTTAATGATTTTTGCATTCTTCCCGGGGCTTTGCCCTCAGTTTCCCAATATGATCTTCATGTCTGTTTCTTTAAAAGTTTTTCTGTTTTGGAATGTGCGGTACTACCCTTCACTGTTGCTCCTGGCAGTCTGCGGGTCCTCTTCGCTGCCCCCTTTTAAAGAGAGATTGAAAGCTCATCTAATCTGCAAGGCACCGAAATTGCACAAAATCCCCATCCAGCCTGTCTACATTCCTCAGCAAAGGGCTGCCATCCCGTTAATGCTTAGGTCGCCTTTTTGGCTAACTTGGAAGGTCTCCTGGGGCTGCGGGCTGTGGAGGGAGAATTCCACACCTTGGCTGCAGTATTAGCAGAGCCCTCTGGAGACTCTGGTTGGGGACAGAAGGGACTGATAATTATTTTCTTGTGCTTTCACTAAATGTACATGCACCAGGGAGCCAGGAAATGATTTAGAGGGTGTTGGGAGCCACTCGGGGTGGGACCGGCCAGGCAAGGGATCACGGTCATTCCAGTCATTCTGGTCGTTCCACCGTTCAGTCACTGGGCTTTTATTATATAGGATTTCTGTTAGCCAAACATAATTTTTCTCTCAAATGTAACCTTAAAAGAAATTACTATTTATTGCTATTTGTAGTATAGATTCAGTATTTGGAGCTCTAGTTCTAGTAAGGGATGTGGTACATCCTAACCTTACCTGGTGGTTAAAGGATGCCACTAACCAACAAGGAGAAATGGATGGGGAGAAAAGTGTGAGAGACATTTTAAGTCTACCTTTACTCCCCTACTCAATGCTATTCAAAAGAGTAAAACGGGTTATTTTTATTTTGAAAGATTACTATAATAATTGAATAGGTAGATCCCATTGTAGAGTAAAAAAAAAAAAGAAGAAGAAGGAATGCTGAATGCTGAAACCTGACACTCCTCTACCTCTCTGTTCTTTCAGAATGCTGGAAACTATGCTTAATTCTTTGAACAAAAATAGGGAATACATTTCTATTCAAAAGTGGGTCAGTCAAGGAGAAAAACCCAATAATTTTGGAATAAGAAATTACCCACAAAACATCCCACTTAGATCAGGACTTTTTTTTCAGTAAACATACAGTTGGCCCTCCATATACCTGGGGATTTCCAACCACAGATTAAAAACAGTATTTTCAGTCCATAGTTGGGAATCTGCAGGTGTGGAGGGCCATACATTGGTCTATGCCAGTAGTTGGCAAACTGCGGCTCGCAAGCCACATGCTGCTCTTTGGCCCCTTGAGTGTGGCTCTTCCATAAAATACCATGGCCTGGGCAAGTCTATTTTGAAGAAGTGGCATTAGAAGAAGTTTAAGTTTAAAAAATTTGGCTCTCAAAAGAAATTTCAATCGTTGTACTGTTGATATGTGGCTCTGTTGACTAATGAGTTTGCCGACCACTGGTCTATGCTATTTTATATAAGGGACTTGAACATCCATGGATTTTGGTATCATGGGAATCTCTGGACAAATACCCCATGGATATAAAGGGGGACGGTAGTTGTTTAGGGGAGTAAAAAGTAATATGTGGATTTTTTACTGCCCAAAGGGTCTGTGCCCCTAACCCCCACGTTGTTCAAGAGTCAACTACACCTCACACATTTCATACCTGGTACATTACCAGTACACAATACCATTAGATATAATATTATTATATATAAAACAAACAAAAAACCTGATTAACATTTTTTTCCTTAAGGTATTTCAATGCCTCATCTAAAACTGCCCCCATTCCCTCCCCGTTATACACAAGCTCTTCAAGGTATCATGCAAATACCTCCGTAGTGTGGACTCTAATATTTCTCCAAAGGCTCTTAAAACATCAAGGCTGCTCCCTGATCATACATGACTCACAGGAAAGGCCACATTGATTTTTCTTCCCATCTCCTTAAGCAGCCTTTCAAAGTCAGGTGAAATGTTGTGATTTAAAAACATCCCTCTCATACTCATATGTACACAGCCAGATGAGGTATCAATAAGAGTTTGCATATGCCCTGTTCAAACTCGCATTCCTGCACTAATGGCACCTGTTATTATTGTCTGTTTTTACCACCCAACAGAGATTCCCGGAAGAATCTCTTGTTCTTTGTAATTTTCTCTAGTTTCACTTTTTAGTTGATTTCAACATATATTCATTTGGTGTCTCCTGTGTTCCAGGCTCTCTTCCAGTTATTAATTTTTTAAAAATGTTTCATTTGTCCTGAAAATGTATTCAAGCATTTTTAAAATACAAACAGTACTTTTCACTGTTATTTTTCTCTACTTACTGCTTAATTGGTAGCAATTCAAATCCGCTTCTCATATCTAAATCTAGAAGTCAATTAATGTGTTCAGCTTCCAGCTTCAAACACTCATCCATGAATCCCTCTTGTATTCCTTTAAGTAATATCCAAATGTGTACAAATAAAATAGATGAGAAACTCTAAATCCCAGAGTGCACCACTTGCTTATGGCTCCAAACTAGCATATCTGGATTGGCTAGTGGACTCCAAAGGTCCTATTTTGTACTTTCTGATCTTCTTTTGACCAGGTTTTTTGCTGGGAGTTACAATCTCCAAATAAATGTATTGTAGCTCCTTAAATATTGATAAACTGATTAATAAACTTGGGGTCTTATTAAAATGCAGGTTGTGAATTAGTATATCTTGGAGGGGCTGAAGTTCTACCTAGCTCCAGGTGATACTCATGCTGATAGTCTGCATACAGGAGCTTAATTAGAGCTTAACTGCAGAGATCAGGGATTGGATGCACAATAGTAGTGATAGTGATGGGAGTGAAATGGTACTCCAGATGCCTGCAAAGTTAAATTGTGATCATTGGGGCTACAGAACTACAATATTCTGTTGCTGTTTGGCCAATGGAGACAGCATTGAAGGAAGGATGACATGTCTCAATCTTTCTTATCAAACTAAAATGTTCTATTTTATTATATGAACACTAGACACCTAGTGCATGAAATTCACGCACGGGGGAGGTTCCATCAGCCCAGCCTGCACCCTCTCCAATCGGGACCCCTTTGGGGATCTCCACTGCCGTCAGTCGGACATCCCTCTCGCAACCTGTGACCGCTGGCTCCTAACTGCTCACCTGCCTGCCTGCCTGATCACCCCTAACCTCTCTGCCTGCCTGCCTGCCTGATCACCCCTAACTGCCTCTGCCTGCCTGCCTGATTGCCCCTAACCACCTCTGCCTGCCTGCCTGATCACCCCTAACTGCTCTCCCCTGCCGGCCTGATTGCCCCTAACTGCCCTCCCCTGCCAGCCTGATCACTTCTAACTGCCTCTGCCTTGGCCCCCACCACCATGGCTTTGTCCAGAAAGAAGTCGAATGTCTGGAAGATGGCCAGTTGACCCAGTCTAATTAACATATTACCCTTTTATTAGTATAAATAGATTATATAGGATAGGATTGCTTAAATGGCTTAAATGGGGGGAAAGTCTTTTTCAGCAGGAGGAGATGCTCTTGGTAGACAAAAATACATAATCCCTATATCTGGACTGATAGCCAGCCATATGCACTATACTGCCAAACCAGTCATTAAAAAATTGAACCACTTTCTCACACCTTACACCAAACAGCTATTGCCCTTAAAACCCCTCCTCAGTCCCCACCTTAGGTTCTGCCTTCGAAGTTCACCCAGATTAGGTTCTGATTGGTCAGTTTCTATGTCAGTCAGCATCAAAAGCTCCACCTCCTAGGCAGCCATTGGCTTTTCTGGGAAATCCAGAATGGCCCTGTTGACAGCTGCCTTTCTCTCCAGGCCTTTTTCTGGGCCTGATCTGCAGCCTCCACAGCAGCTGCTAATAAGGCCCTGCCTCTCTCTCTCTGGGCCTCGCCAGCAGTCACAGCGGCTGCTGATCAGGCCCCACCTCTCTCTCCGGCCCTCTCTCTGGGCCTGATCCACAGCCGCTGTGCCTGCCTTCCCCCGCCTACCCCCCCCCCCCCCCCGCCACCCCACCTGCCCACCTGCTGCCAGCCTTGCTCTGATATGAGCCTGTGGGTCGCAGGGGAGGGACCAAAAGATGCTCCATGCACTTCCTGGTGACCATTCGTCCATCTGATCATTTAGATTGTTACAGCCCTAGGCTATTAGTTTAGATAATTATTATTAACCCACTTTTACTGAGCACTTATTTAATGCTTACTGAGTCATATGTATTTTATTGTAAGTACTTTCTATGTATTTTTAATTTGATTCTATTAATATCCTTATTTTACAGATGAGGAAATTGAGCCAGAAAGATAGTAATTTGCCTCAATTTCAATAAGATAATAAGCAGTGAACCTGTGATTTAAATCTAGTAAATCTGACTACTGTGCTAAACTTTTAACAGGTTTCTAGAGATTATAGAGTTTAGAGTCAAAATATGGATGGGGAGGACTCGAGAAAAGAGAAACTTGGTCCAATCATATAAGCCAAATAATTATTACAAATTTAACTTATTCTAACAATTTAACTAATTCTAAGTTTCACTGTTTTCATCTGATTTTGAAGGGCTTTATCATTTTTCAATAGGAAGTTCAAGCTGGTTATTTCAAAGATGCCAGCCATCTGCCATTAGATCAGAAGTCTTATGAATTATTTGGAAGTTTCTTTTGATCATGAATATGAAAACAGCATGATCTCATTTTTTGTCAATCCTCTGGATTTATTTTAGAATCGTAACCTATTTAGAATAACTTTTTTGTTTTCTTGTTTCTTAAGCATCAATTTTAAAGACCCTAAAATTCTTGATACTTTCCATGTGACCAAATAAGGACCTCTGATTTTCACTTTGGCTAAAAATTATATAATTAAAAATGGAATTTTAATATTGTGCGAAACATTTCCTTAGAATGTAAAATATTTTATTCTGCATTAATAAAAATATAGAAGCCTAACACAAGAAGTGTTGTCCTTTTATATCCTCAGCTGGTGAGACATTACCTAAAGTATTATGTTCTACTGGGAGCACACACTTTCAAGAGGTCATTTTAAAACTGAAAATTTCCAGAAAAAAATGTGTCAAAAATGACAAGAGGATTAGAAACCTGTCATATTAAATGTATTTAAAAGCACACATAACCTTTAAAGTGAAGATATAAATGAGACAGGAGGCTGTTTTCAAATTTTTGAAGTACAGCCTAGCATGTGGAGGAATTAATTGTTTTCTGTGTTGCCTCAGAATAACAGAATAGAAATGAATGTCTGAAAGATGCAAGTTGTCCCAGGAATGACTATTTGAGAAAGACAGATATCCCCAAATTGAAGTTGCTAAAAGCATTCACATATGAATCAGTTTAGTCATTCAGTGATTCATTTCTCTTCCATGAACTTTTTCTGAAGTTTTGTCTGTGGTAGATATTTCAATGTCCACAGCACAATAAAATTTAAAAGAAAAATTAAGATCTATGCAGCAGACTGTTCTTCCAAGATGACAGCAAAGAAACCTATCCCACATACTTCCACAATCTAACATTGACACTTCTCATTAAGATATAGGCTCTACGTGACCTCCTCTTGAATCTCTGGATCATAATGGAAGTGATATCATATGACTTCCAAAGCTAGGTCATATATGGAATGTATCTTCTTCCTGGTCCTTCTGAGATGCTTATACCTGAAGCTCATTTACCATGGTGTGAAGAAGCCCAAGTCATATGGAGACATGTGAGAGTTGAAACCTTTGAGATCATTTCAAACCCAGCCACCATCTGACTAGCACCACAAACAAGACTCTGAGTGAGAAACACTCAATTCAGACCAATCAACCCCAGGACCATGAGAGAGGAGAGTAAAACAATTATTGTTGTTTGAATCCACACATTTTGTGGATTAAATTAATTCATTAATTTTTTAAATGCAGAAATTAATAACTGGCAAAATCCTTTCTAATTCCTTATAAAATAAGTAATGCTAATTAGTACTATCTAATTTACCCCTGTTAATATTTGTTTTAGAGCCCAAATCCATTTTTTCTTCTTTGGTAGCCTGAAAACAAATAATTTCCAAAACTTATTTTCTAAAATGCTTCAGAAAAGTTTATAATTTTGATATTCTTTTTTCCATAGTCTTCCTTTAAACTTCATGATCATTATTTGGGATTTCCTTTATCCTTTGTTTAAAGCAATTTTTCAGTGAATATTTGTTGAGCCTCTTTAGTGTCACTATATAACTCAAGTGGATTTTTCTGTAATCATCAGCAATTGTATACTATGATCCACTGCTATTGATTACTTTATCCTGCTTTATGTACTGTGCTTTTCTTTTGTATTGGTCCTTGCATTTTTATTACTAATATGTTTTTATATGATTTAAACTTCTTCATTTCTTTCTTATTCCATACTTTGAGTTGCTGTTACATATTAGAGCTCAAAAATTTCAAATCATAAATATGAAAAATTAATAATAGAAATAGGATGTTTCTAACTCATTAAACATAGTTATTAAATAGTCTTTTATATTCAAAGTATTTGAAAACTAATTTAAAAACCAATAAATATATCTCAAAGCCAAATAACAGATGCTTATTTTCTGGTATAAATAAAGGTTTCTTATAGCAGCGATTTTCATCTGGAGTGCTGCAAGAACTTTTAGAACATGCAATACCTGACTATTTAGTTAGGAGCACTGAGCTCTTTTCCCTTAGAGTGTCAAGTAAAAAAAAAAAAATGACAACAGCCAACACAACAATAGCCATCCAGTGTGAAAGAATAAAAATTATACCTATTTTATTTTCAGATTGGCAAAAATAAATCTTTTGGTGTGCCACAAAATTTTAGTAACTAGTTTACATGTGCTACGAGATTAAAAAGGTTGAAAATCACTATCTTATAGGGTGACTTACATTTTTGAGGCCAAAGAGATTTAATATCCGGTGGCATTTCTTTTTTTTTTTAATATATTTTATTGATTTTTTTACAGAGAGGAAGGGAGAGGGATAGAGAGTTAGAAACATCGATGATAGAGAAACATCCATCAGCTGCCTCCTGCACACCCACTACTGGGAATGTGCCCACAACCAAGGTACATGTCCTTGACCAGAATCGAACTAGGGACCTTTCAGTCCGCAGGCCAACACTCTATCCACTGAGCCAAACTGGTTAGGGCCTGGTGGCATTTCTTAATAATATTTCAATTTATTGACTATACATTTTTAAAACAGCAAATATAGAAAATTGAGACCATATTGTGTTTTCTATTTTTCCCGGAAAACATAATGGTTAATAATAATGTATCTGTGACTCAAAATATATTCTCTCTTTCATACAATAATATACCAGAGAAACATAAGGCAGTAATAATCATATTATTTTAAATGCTCTGAAAAGACAAATCTTCAGAAATAGAAAATACATTGGTGATTGACTGGAATAGACAAGAGGTGAATCAATAGTAAATATGTTAAGGGAATATCTGCTCTTTACAGATTCACCCCAAGGAAAATAAAATTTAGAATCCTGATAAGGCCAGAAGACTAGACTAAAGTCTTTTTAAACTTCAAAATTAACTACTATTTCTATAACTAGAAGACTAAAATTCAGGTATGACTGAATGAAATAGACTTAAGGTTAAGGATACAGAAATAAATATTGAAGTCTAGTTAGAAATATTTAAATAAAGACTATGAAAAATATTCTGCCATATTCCATCTTTGCAGAGTAATAGTGCTCAACATTTTCATATATATGCATGGATCAAATGAAGGAAAATTTTAAGTACCAATGCCTGGACCCCAACCAAAAGATTCAGTTTCATTTCGTCTAGGTTGAGCCTGGGCATCAATATTTTTTAAAACACCCAATGTTGTTTTAATATGTAGCCATACCTGAGAATTGCATTTTACATTATCATTGTTTCTCCAATTATAGCCCACAAAAGTGGGATTCTAAATTTGTTGTGGGAAAAATAGGAAGAGTGAATTCTATTTATAAATTAAGAAAACTCTGCTTATCAAGGTCACTGGCCTTCCTTCTATTTCCTCCTTTGCCAAGGCTTCATTTATAGATAAAGTCTATTTCCTCATACCATTGATCTGGTACTCTATTTCATGAGCACAACATATGCCACATTCAAGCAGAGGTATTTTGTTTGTTTGTTTTTGTTTTTAATTTGCATGTGTGGTTTAGCATAGCCTCTTGTCTCCTGTAATTCATCAGAAGAACCTGCCCTGGGGTAGATTCTGCCCCTTTATCCAGGTCCCAGAAAGAGTGATGTCTGAAGCAATAGACCTATACCTCACTAACTTTCAGATCTGTGAGTGAGAAATAGCATGTTTATTATTGCAAACCACTACAACTTGACTTTTATTCTCATAAATATTTTTTCCTTTTGTTTATTTATTTATTTTTAGAGAGAGTGCAAGACAGGGAGGAGGTAGGGTACAGAGAGAAAGACATCAATGTGAGAGAGACACATCAATTGGTTGCTTCCCACACACACACTGACTAGGGCTGGAGATAGAACCTGTAACCCAGGTACATGCCCTTGACCGAGAATCAAACCCAAGACCCTTTAGTGCAAGAACCAACACTCTAACCACTGTGAACAATCCAGCCAGGCCTACACTCTGACTTTTTTTTTTTTTTAATGTGGCATTATCATAGCAATATCCAACCAACACAAACTTAAATAGAGTCCCAAACTCAAAATTCCTAAAACTATATAATAGCTTGCCTTTATTATGAATCTTTCAAGAGAGGTCAATGTCATACAATTTTGCAAACTTCTATATCATTACAGAACTTTTTGTTTCAGGAATTATCTCAAATAATTCTTTTCAGTAGAAAATACTGTGGGGAAATGCAAAATACATAATGAAAAGTTAACAAATATTGTATAGAACTACACTAGAATTATCGGTGACCTTTGGTATAAACAAAAAGTTTACCAATCAGCAATGAGGCACTTATATGCTAATCATAAATGGAGAAATAATAAGTAGAAAAACTTGGGGGGAAAGCTGATTACTTGGTAGAGGTGAAAACATCAAAAAATTTGGGCCAGATCTTGGGTTAGTAGTTAAAACTACAAAAATGAACAGAGATGTAATCTAAGTTTTCAAATATAACTCTACTAAGGAATATTTTACATACCGTATTTTCCGGCGTATATGATGACTGGGTGTATAGAAGATTTTCCTGAGTTAAAAAGTTGTCTTATACGCCGAAAAATACAGTATTATATAATTCACCTATTTCAAGTGTATAGATTAGTAGTAAATTTACTGTTATGTAACTGTTTCTGTAAATCAGGTTTAGAATATTTTCATCACTCTGAAATTCCCTTAGTATACTAGTATTTACTATTGATTCACCTCTGGTCTATTCCAGTCAATCACCAATATATTTTCTATTTCTAAAGATTTGCCTTTTCAGAGCATCCTATGTAATAAAGAGGGAATATGCTAATTGACCCTCATGCCGTCACAGATGCTGATACCCACAACCAATAAGGAGGGAATATGCTAATTAACTCAAAGATGGTGGTGCCCACAACCAATAAAGAGGGAATGTGCTAATTGACTGCCACACCCTCAGAGATGGCAGCACCCACAGCCACAAGATGGCAGTGACCAGTGCCCTCAGCCCTGCCAGGGCGTCAGTTGCACGGCAAGGCCAGGCCTGCCCCAGGTGGGCCCGACCGCTCAGTGCACCTGCCTCTGGAGTCCCCCAGTCTTCTCAGGCCCCCAGCTGCCCAGGGCCGGCCCAAGGAGCAGACAATCCTCAGATGGCGGCTGTCCAGCCTCCCAGGGCCGCCTGAGGCTCAGGTAACCAGGGCCGGCCAAGGCTTGCGCTGCCGGTAGTGGCAGCAGCAGAGGTGTGATGGGGGTGTCACCTTCCCCTAATTGCTGGGTCGCCTCCTACCCCTGAGGGCTCCCAAACTGTGAGAGGGGGCAGGCCGGGCTGAGGGACTCCCCCTCCAGTGCATGAATTTTTATGCACCGGACCTCTAGTTTTAAATAAATGGAGTAATACAATCTATGATTTCTTATATCTGGTTTCTTTCACTGTTCATAATTTTTGAGGTTCATCTATATCATAGCGTATATCCATAGTGTGTTATATTTTAGTTGAATATTCTATTGTGTGGTTATAACACATTTTGTTTCTCTATTCAACAGTTGATGGACAATTAGGTTATTTTCATTCTCTGGCTTTTATACCTTGTGCTGATAAGAACATCTGTCTGCAACTCTTTGTGTGGATTTTTTTTTCTTTCTCTTGGATCAATACCTAGAAGCAAGTTTCTAGGCTGAGACGTAATTTCATGGAGTTTTAGTCCATTGGAAAAAATGAGCAGTATATACAGAAAATGTTGTGATAATGGCTATGATAGTGGCATACAATAAATCTGATGGAAGCAAAACTACAGGTTCAAGAAGTAACACAAGTTAAAAGCATATGGGTAAATAGAAATTATTAAAGAAAGAGGGTAGAGAAGGTTTACAAAATTGGTAAAAATAAGAAGAATAAAGGTACAACTTGTGAAACAACATGATACAGCAAGGCAGGAAATACACTGACAAATCAGGAACCCAACCAGTGTCTATGCTGTTATTAACAGAAGTGGGACCACTGCTCATGGTGAGGCAGTTTGTGAAACTAGACCAAGTCCTGAAATTGTGGCATCTGTCACAAGGAAACAATTCCTTTCTTTATTTTTTTTTTTTAAGCACAAGGAAACTATCAGGTCAGCCTGGTGTCTACTTGGAGTAACTTTTTGAAACCATCTGTTGGGGGCTAAGAGATATGCTTTTTAAATTTTACATAAGCATATTATACAGTACATTTGTGCATGGAAGGTCTTTTATATCACTGAAAGGACTGCCAGTGTTCTGCTTTATTGCTTTCCACATTTACTCAGGTCTCAAAATATATATAAAATGAGTACATATGCTCACAAGATGAACAAAGGTAAGCATGAAGCGTCTCTGGTTTGGGGGCACTACAGAAGTCATGAGCCCCCTGATCTGGCCCTGAGAGGAGAGGACATCAATATCTAAGCACACCTGTAATACCTTCATGAATCCCAGTGAAACAGGGAAGAGGTAGTTATCAATAGGTATTAATAAGCATGCATTACTGATTAAACAGTGTGTCCAGTTGATGAAGCCTGGCTCCAGGCAAGCAGACACATTTGAGGTTGGCAAGACTTGAGGGAAGAGGATGAATCAAGAGGCTGAGTTCTCAATCCAGGAAAGACATGGTGAGCACCTACACCAGAGAGCAATTGTAAGAAAGATAAATACAGACTGCATTTAGCACTATCTAGGAGGCAAAATTGACATGGACTAATGAAGAAAGAGAAAGGGTCTAGCAAGACTCTATTTTATTTGGTAGCTGAATTCAAAATGGATACCTTCACTAAGATGTCAAATGAAGGAGAAAACACATTTGGCATGGTATTTTGGAGAATAAATGTGACAGTCCATAGTATAAAAAAAAAATGTGCATGTCATAACTTGAACTATTGACTATTTTATGTCCTATTGCAATAAAATAATTTTAAAACAACCAAAATGAATTTATGAAGAGACTTCAGCAAGATGGCAGAATAGGTATTTTCTACCCACATCCCCTCCTTGGGACACTCATTTTGACAACCATCATAGAAATGCCCTCTTGGAAGTCTGGGAGGCCAGGGAAGAAGTTCTAGCACACCATCGGAGCATGAAATCTGAGAACAGATGCGTTAACCAGGAAAAGAGCAGTTTCACTCTACCTGCTTTACCCTCTCCTAAAGCAGCAGAGCTCAATGCCAAGAGAGATGCCTTCAGACCACGATTTATCTCGTGGGGGAAAGTGAGAGCATAGGGAATGTCTGGCTTCCACAGGCATAGAGGACACTGCCCAAGATGCCCACATTTTTATGCCCCACACAGAATACTGATGTGTTTGGCATGGCAGAGGAGTTGGAAGAGGCTGGGAGAACAATAACTAGGGCTCTAAATTTTTCCAAGGGCCATTGGCCTTACTAGCCATGGTGCAGACTCCATCAGGAAGCCTAGGAGGAGCAGCTTGGGACACCTTACCTGCAGATCTTGCCCAAATGGCCACCACCTCCCCAAACTCTACCACTCCCCCGGTATTGGATCCCTGCTCTCATTTCCATGGGCAGTGGGACTAAGTCTTTTACAGACAGCCTGCGGGCACACACAGAAAGACAGCCCAATTCAGCGGGATTGGGGATTGGGAGAAAAATTCGAAAAGGAGCAAGAAAAATTCTAAAAGGAGCACGAAAAAGTTTTGTGAAACATTTTGTTGTGTCTTAAGGGCTGCCACTAATGAAACTTACATCATCTTTCTCTGTTGCTTAGCCAATAAAGTGCCTTCCATTTAACAAACCCAGATTTCTGAGAGAACAGTGACAATAGATCTTTACAACATAGATTTAAAGATCATTTGGAAGGAGCAGGTGGAAACTGTAAAAAATATTTTGAAAAATAGATGCTATGAGGAATGATTACTCTCACTGATTATAAAGCACATGTGGTAGAATAATGCTTTTTGAGATACTAAATGATTTCTTTTTGTCTCAGGCATGCGAATGTCAAAGGTTAAAAAGTTTCTGCCTTTGAAGTTCAAAAAGCCAAAACTATCAGTGCCCCCAGGTCAAAGCTGAGGTAAAAACAATGGCAGCACACAAGGTAACAAGGGCATATGCCATTCCACCCCATCTCTGATCCTTATGCCTTTGGAACTATGTAAATCCCTTGAATATTGCAACAGCACTGGGGAATGAGAAAAGAAATCTGGGTTTAGTGAAATCGTCTAAAAAAAATAAGGTTAAAATAGAAATCCAGTCTGCAATAAAGAGAGGTAGTAATGGGGGAGGGAAAATTATTGGTGCATTGTGGAGAAGCACGGGACTTAGTTGGAATGTCTGTAAGGAGGATTCTCCGAAAGTTCGGGGACCTCTGAGGGGAACTTGCAGAAGGCGGCAGCCCCTACTTTGACTTTTCCAAACAAGTCTGATCCCCTGGGGTGTTTTGCTAGAATCTCTATGTTTAGTCTTTTAGACCTGACCTTGTAGCAGCATGTGCTTTCTCAAGGATACTCACCTTGCTGATTGTATCCAGAGGTTAATTTTAATTCAAGCTGTTAGGACAATAAAGGCCAAAGGGGGCAGGCGATCAGGGCTACTTGGTGGCGACAGCCAAGGAGTACCTTAGCCCTCTCTTTCACAGAAACGTGTGTTAGAGCAATCTGTTCATCTGTCGCTCAGGGTCTGCCCGTCAGCCCCGGCCGTGCATATGCTTTATTTTTTACAGTTCCTGACCTAGCAGCACCCATGTTGTTATTAAAAGCCGGGCTATTTGTTCTCTTCCCTGATGATGCACCTTCTTACTAGCTCACTTCTGCCCCAGCTGTAGAAACTAAGGCTCATTTTGGAAATCTAGGCCTCACCCATCACTTCTCCTTATCCAAGACAGATTCCCTGCATCAGAACACCTGGGGAGAGTGTTTGCACTCCCAAGAACAGTGAAAATGGATCTGTGTAAGACAGGTGTGTTGTCAGGCATGGCAGGGACTTTTCCAAGTGGCCTCCTAGGTAGAAAATGTTGCAAAGTCCTCAATCCTATTCCATCACTAAAAACTTCACTGATGTTTTTTTCTTCATCTGTAGCAATAGCTGAGCATGTATCATGAAGGATGGAAACTAGACAAGAAAGAGAAGGAGAAAACTTTTAAGAAACTGTTTTTGATCTCTTATGCAGTGAGCACACAGACAAAAATTGGAAATGGGCTTCCAGTAACATTTGTAAAAATAGCATCATGAATTTCCGTATTTCCTCTTAACTCCCACTCAACATTAATATTTTATCCCATTCTTCAGGGGGGAAAAAAGGAAACGAGAGAATTGTTTTTTGCTAGGAAAGTGGCTTTCCTTCTTCCACCCTACCTCATCACTCTTTATATCCAAATGAAGCCAATTGCTGTGGACTTGGGCTCTCACATTTCTCTCATTTTCATCACATATTAATTCCCATTTCTCTACGTTAACCTCAAACTATCTGTCCCTTGGATTGTTGTAAAGGCCATCCACAGAAATTCTCCTTCTCCACAGCTTTCCAACTGTCCTTCCCAATGTAGCTATAATTTTCCTTGAAGCAAAATCTAAAGCACATCGTTTGCCTTCCTAAAACCTTGTTGGGTGTTTATTACAAATTCAACATGTAAAATATTTTAAAGAAAACATTTCAAAACCATTGTTTCATTTTTAAAAACCATGAAAAATATATAACAAAATATGTGAAAGACCTCTAGAGAAAAATTATTAAAAAGCATTTAGAGCTATGAAATAAAGCCTAAAGAAATGAAAAAAAAAAGAGTATATGTTTAAGGACTGCAGAAATCAATATTGTAACAATGGAATGTGTGTTTTGCAAACTATATATATGCCATGAGCTCAAATCATTAATATATAAAGAACTCCTACAATGCAATGAGAAATAGAAATAATATAGAAATCTAGGCAGGATGTCTGAATAGGCGTGCTATAATAAATTTACCTCAAAACTTAATTTTTTTAAAAGTAGACAATTCATTAGTAAGTGTGGAAATATAAGTTAAAATCATGATGATATACATTACACATTTACCAGAATTGAAAATATTTGAAAGACCAATAAAGGATTTGGAGAAATAGAAACTCTCATAAACTTCTTGTGAAAGCATAATATATACTTTGAAAAAACAATGTGGAATGTCTATTAAGAGTACATAAGCAGACTTGGGAAGATGGAGGCAAAGGTAAACAACTAAAATGCTGCCTCGCATAACAATTACAAAACTACAACTAAAAGACAAAATGTCTACCACCCAGAACCACGGGAAAGCTGGCTGAATGGAAGTTTTACAACTAAGAAGGTAAGAGAAGGGAGCACAAACGCTGAAAAGCTGAGGTACGGAGGTGCACGAATCGGGCTGGTGGCGGGCGACTGGCGTGCGGCTTTTTTTCAACCCGAAGGGAGACAAGCTCCCGATCACTCTGAAATCCAGTTTCTGGGGACATGTGGGGGACCCAGACGCCTATGGGGAGAAGCTGGACTCTCGGCCATCGGGTCGGAAAGTGAGAGTGACTTTTTTGCAGAGGTGCACCCAGAAATCAGTGTTTACTGCGCTGGAGCGCAGGACACAGGGACTTGGAAACGCGGAAAGGCAGAGACAGCTGAAGGCAGCCATCGCCATTTGCCATGCCCTAGCCTAGTGATGCCCTGAGACCCCGCCCGCCCTGAGACCCTGCCCCGCACATTCTACAAAACCGCCCATGCCCCACACAGCGGCTTTTGCATATAAATGGCCTGTTCTGTGGCAGCTTAACCAAATTAACTGCAGCTCCAGTCAGACTGCTCCAAAACCGCCAAAGCCCAAGCAAAAAGGAGAAAACTGTAGCTCTTGCTGTAGCTCCTGCTGGGTGGCCTAAGACAGTAGCTGACCTGCACCCCATTGGAGATCCAGACACTAGTGTATCTAGTGTTCAGTGTGAGACGACACCAGATTTCAACCACTCTCATAAGGGACACATTCAAGAGGCAGACTCAGTGAGTGCCAAAGCCCTACTGGAACAAGTCCTACCCCATAAATGTGTCTCCAGCACAGGAATTCTTCCATTATAGACACAGCGGGTCCTCACAGCCAATTGGCCTGGAGGTCAATTCTGCCCAGTGACACCAACAACAATCAAGACTTAACTACAACAAGGCTGTACACACAGTCCACAAAGGGGTGCACCAAGAGTGTCCACCTCAGGTAACTGGGAGGCTGACCCATTGAACCAATAGGATACCTAGTACACAAAGCTACCCTACCAACTCAGGAAAGCAGTAAAAGTGAGGAGACAAGGAAACAGATCACAAACGAAAGAAATGGAGAAGAACAAATGAATGGACATAGAGTTCAAAACCACCGTTATAAGGTTTTTCAAGAATTTCATGGAAAAGGCTGATAAATTTAATGAGACCCTCGAGGATATGAAAAAGGACCAACTAGAAATTAAACATACACTGACTGAAATAAAAAATATTATACAGAGACCCAACAGCAGACTAGAGGAACGCAAGAATCAAGTCAAAGATTTGGAATACAAAGAGGCAAAGGACACTCCTGCAGAAAAGCAAGAAGAGAAGAGAATTCAGAAAGTTGAAGATAGTGTAAGAAGCCTCTGGGACAACTTCAAGCGTACCAACATCAGAATTATGGGGGTGCCAGAAGAAGAGAGAGAGCAAGATACTGAAAACCTATTTGAAGAAATAATGACAGAAAACTTACCCCACCTGGTGAAAGAAATAGACTTGCAAGTCCAGGAAGCGCACAGAACCCCAAACAAAAGGAATCCAAAGAGGACCACACCAAGACACATCATAATTAAAATGCCAAGGGCAAAAGACAAAGAGAGAATCTTACAAGCAGCAAGAGAAAAACAGTTAATTACCTACAAGGGAGCACCCATACGATTATCAGCTGATTTCTCAACAGAAAGTATGCAGGCCAGATGGGAGTGGCAAGAAATATTCAAAGTGATGAACAGCAAGAACCTACAACCAAGATTACTCTACCCAGCAAAGTTATCATTCAGAATTGAAGGGCAGATAAAGAGCTTCACGGATAAGAAAAAGCTAAAGGAGTTCATCAACACCAAACCAGTATTATATGAAATGCTGAAAGGTATTCTTTAAAAAGAAGAAAAAAGTAAAGATAAAAATTATGAACAACAAATAGATATGTATCAACAAGTGAACCTAAAAGTCAAGTGAATTAAAAATCTGAGGAACAGAATAAACTGATGAACATGATAGAATCAGAGGCATAGAATGGGAGTGGATTGATAATTCTCAGGGGGAAAGGGGTGTCTGTGTGGGGGGGTACGGGACTGGACAGAAATCATACACCTATGGATGAGGACAGCGGGGGGGAGGTAAGGGCAGAGGGGGGGTGGGAACCGGGTGGAGGGGAGATATGAGGGAAAAAAAGGAGAAACAATTGTAATAATCTGAACAATAAAGATTTATTAAATTAAAAAAAAAGAGTACATAAGCATATATGTACTCTTAGACTTAGCGATTTTACTCTTGAGTGTGTGTGTTTGTGTGTCTCACTGTGTGCACCTGTGCACCAAAAGATGTAAGAAATTATTCACAGATGTTATTTATAATAGCCCCCAAATTTAAATAACTCAAATTTGGAATTTTTATCAGTGTAGCAACAAAAATTAATGAACTACAGCTACAGGCTACTACATAATGTTGAATGAAAGTAGCCAGACACAAAATAATACATATTCTATGATTCTATTTGTTTAAAATTCAAAAAACAGGCAAAACTGGATTACAGATTTAGAGGTCAAAATAAAGAAATCTTATAGGCAGGGGCAGGAAGCGGGTAGCAATTGGGAAAAGGCATGAAGCTTCTGGGGTTGGCAATATTCTATTTCTATATATGTTACTAGAGGCCTGGTGCATGAAATTCATGCATGGGAGAGGGGAGGCCTTTGCCCAGCCTGCACCCTCTCTAATCCGGGACATCCCTCTCACAATCCGGAACCACTGGCTCCTAACTGCTCACCTGCCTGCTAGTCTGATTGCCCCTAACTGCCCCCCCCACCGGCCCCCAAATGCTCCCCCCTGCTGGCCTGGTCGCCCCTAACTGCCCCCTCTGCCTGCCTGGTCACCCCCAACTGCCCCCCCTGCTGGCCTCGTTGCCCCTCACTGCACGCCCCGCCGGCCTGGTCACCCCACGCATGACTGAGCCTGCTGGTCAGTCATTTGGACGTCCCTTGCTACCCTCCCTGCTGGCCTGGTCACCCCACGCAGCCTGCTGTTCAGTTGTTACTGTGAGGGCATCATGACCAATTTGCATATTACCCTTTTATTAATATAGATAGTTACACAGGTACTTTGTTTTCGTGTATTGAGCTATATATGTCAGGTTTTTTCCACACTTTTACTTATATATTATACTTTAATTAAAAGGTTTAAAAATATTAAAATGAAGTTGAACAATAGAAAATAATATTTATATATTTCCACAAGTGTGAATTTGAGGATTAAAATTTATATGTGCCCTTATATGACTACAATAATTTATCCTCACTTGATTTTATGCCCTCCTTTTATATGATAATGGCAATATTGGGTAATACTTGTTGAATGCTTACAATGAGTTAAAGCACTACTCTAAGAACTTTACAAATATACACTCATTTAAAGCTCAGAGACCTAATGAGGTTGGAAGTATTATCCCCTTAAATGGATTAGGAAATCAAGGTACAGTAACATTATGTACCTTCAGGGTAAAAACCTAATTAGCATCACAGTCAGAGCTCATATCCTGGCACTTTGACTCAAGGTTAACTCTACTTAACCACTATATTATTCCCTTATGAACATCTCCTAATCATCTCCCTAGAAGCAGAAAAGAAAGAAAAGTGAACACATTTTTAAAATTCTCACAGTTAAATTCTAATTCAGAGGGAACCTAACTAGTTGGGGTGAGAAGCATAAAATGTGAAATGTTTCTCTCTGGACTAGAAAACCGTTTCCAACCACAAGGAGTGGAGATGGCAGGAACTCAATATTTCTCTCTGACTGCAGAGTCAAAAATGAAAAGGACTCAGAAAATGAGCCAGTTGTCTAGAACAACACTCAAATCTAAGAAAGGCTAGTAAAGTATTTTTGCTGAAGCTGAATAAGAAGCATAGTATTAAGAACAATTGAATTTCACCTCAGAACATGGTGTTAAGGGTATTATTTTTTTTTTGCTACAAAATATCAGGAGTAGATAATATTATGTTTTTAAAAGTATAATGGTATATAGGAAATAACGGAAAACTTCCAGACTCATTTTATGAGCCTACCCAAACACTAATAGAATAGAGAATCCAAAATAAAATAAAAGATGACATTTGACTATAGTAAACACACACAGTTCACAATGCACCCACAGTCACATGCACAAGAAAAGTTCTTTATGATAAGTGGTAAGTGATACCTCAATCAATGCAGAGTTGATGAGAGTACTACCGTAAATTAAATAGAGAATTATGGATTAAATATAAAGAGCAACTACAAATCATTTCAAAGAGAATTAAAACACAAGTGAAATGAGGCAGATTTGCATAGGAATTAAAAAACATATAAATAGAAATAAAATATGTAAAAAAGATTTTCCATCTCTGTAGGAAGCAGAGTAATGAAAACTGTAATAATGACCACACTGGTAAAGTATTTAAAGATTTATAATATCCATATTATCAAGAAAGTGAAAATTGGAACTCTCATAAGATGTTAAAAAGAGTGTAAGCTCTTCTAGCTTCCAGAAGACAATTTGGTAGTATCACGTAAATTAAACACCCGTAAATCCTTAGCTAGAGCGTTTCACTTTTAGAAATATATCACACAGAATTATTCTTGTGTGCACCAAGATATATAGCATACACCAGGAAACTTGGTCACATCACTACTTGCAGAGTGATGAGTGGTATGGCATCTGATGCAGGGCCAGGTTCTAAGAATAGCACAGAGGTGAATATTGAGCAGTAAGAGCATAGTTTGTGAAAAATCTCAAGGAAGGTTTGTTTTCCTTAAAGGCTCCCACAGCATTTCTCAGCCAGTTGCACAGAAACTGAACTTCCCATTGACTTTTAAAAATATATATTTTTATTGATTTCAGAGAGGAAGGGAGAGAGAGAGAGAGATAGAAACATCAGTGATGAGAGAGAATTTGATTGGCTGCCCCCTGCATGCCCCCCCCCCCACTGGGGATTGAGCCCACAACCTGAGCATGTGCCCTTGACCAGAATTGAACTTGGGACCCTTCAGTCTACAGGCCAACACTCTATCCACTGAGCCAAACCGGCTACAGCTTCATTGATTTTTAACAGATAGTTTTATATCCAATTGATCACCAAATAAAGTAGTGCTCTTAAATTTAGAAGCCCTGTAATCCTAAAAAAAAAAAAAAAAAAAAAAAAGTCTTACCCACAGACACCAAAATCCCACTCATCATGATGGTAAGATTTTCTTACTTTTAGAGCAAACTAGGATAGAGACCTCTTGAAGAAATAAATAATCCATATACAAACTTATTTTCACTTCAAAATATATATCCTACCTAATAATGGAGTAATATGCAAATTGACCGTACCTTCGCTATGCCCACGATTGGCCAGGAGGGGCGGAGGGGCGGGACTTGGGGTGGCTGGGGTGGCCGATTGGGCCGGTGGGACGCTGAGCTCGCGTAGCCAGAGGCAGCTCAAGCTCAGCGTCTGCGCCATTGCTGTGCTGCGGCACAGAAGGGGCCTCTGGGGCAGCGAGCCCACGTCCTGCTGCGGACCATCAAAAGCGGGGGAGCTGGGTGCCTGTCCGCTCCCGCACCAGGCCTTTCAGAAGCCTCCGCCACTCCAGAGGTTTCTGAAAGGCCTGGTGCCTGTCCACGATCGAAAACGGGGAGCTGTGTATCCACTCCGGCACCAGCGGACCCCCTGTTATCAAAAGCGGGGAGCAGGCTGCCAGCAGTGTCTGCAGAGCGTGCTAGGCTTTGCGGGGCAGTGGATATGGCCTGGATGGCAGATTAGGCCTAGGGGACCCTACACGTGCATGATTTAATCATGCACTGGGCCTCTAGTAAATAAATAAGATTGTAGACATCATTATTTGTAATACTTACATTAACTCTATTTAACTTATTTTGTGTTCAAACAGCTCTCAGCCCATGTATAATTGACTACTAAAAAATTAATTACCGCTGAAACCAATTTTGCTCGGTGGATGGAGCGTCGGCCTGCGGACTGGAGGGTCCCAGGTTCGATTCCGGTCAAGGGCATGTACCTTGGTTGTGGGCCATCCCTTTCTCTCTGTAAAAAATCAATAAAATATATAAAAAGTGAAAATAAATTAATTACCTAAATAAAATATGATTAAATAAACTATGTTAATTTAGTTAATTTAAATTTTTATTATGATATTGATATCACTAAAAATGATGAAACAGTTAAAAGCAACCCTGTGAAATTATACATACTGAAAAAAGCAAGCTTTCCTCACCTCATCATTTATGGACCAAAACAAATTGCTATACAGTGTATAGAGTATGATCCCATTTATGTTATATATAAGCCACAAAGCCCCAAATCAAATAGCCAGTATAAAAGCTTAGCAAATGATCTGGAATGGTTAATCTCCATGCCAGTAAATTGTCTTTCAATTTCTAAGGAGAAAATTTTTGAAAATATCCTTGTCTTCTCTTATTCTCTGTCCACTCTGTCAATAATTTTTATTGGTTCTACTTTTAACTTGACTTTAAAAGAATTGCAGATTCCTTGACTTTCCTGCTTTTGGGGGGATGTGGGTATGCCATTCTTCTCCCTACTCTACACACCATGTTTTTCTTTCAGTTCTTGAAAATTGCTTATCTTCCTTACTTTTAGATTCTCAACTAACTATTCTTTGGGATTGTAATATTCACCCTTACAACAAAATTGGTTTTGTATCTACTCTCATAGCACTCTGCATTTCACATAAAAGAAATTTCCACTTCAGCAATTTGTTTAATATCTATATTCCTTGCTCCACTATAAACTGTAACAGAGTAAAGATCACATTGGTTTCATTGATCATCATTTCCAGTGTATATGTATAGTCAGCATTCAATTGCTTCCTGAATGAGTTAATAATTTAATAAATGTGTCACAAATATATATAAATGTATATAGTACATCATGCCTTCTAACTTACTATATAATTTACCTATTTTATATGTTTAAAAATTAATTATACCTCTCCTTCTAGTAGAATATTAGATTCATATAGATAGTGAATTTTGGGTGTTTTGATAATGAATTCAAGCAATCAAAATAAGTATACACTAAACACACAATAAAAATTTATTTAATGCACAAGAGTCCAACAACATTGCATTAAGTTAACTTCATAGAAGCCCTGTATTTTTTATTAATAATGTTACCTTTTAATACATTGGATTTTCAACTAGAATTATCTTTTCTCTCCATTTGTAGCACTCCTAAA
Source organism: Cnephaeus nilssonii (assembly GCF_951640355.1). Lineage (NCBI taxonomy): Eukaryota > Metazoa > Chordata > Mammalia > Chiroptera > Vespertilionidae > Cnephaeus > Cnephaeus nilssonii. The sequence goes on along the minus strand of NC_137079.1, from coordinate 49,945,432 downwards.
TGTTATAACACTCAAGACCTAAATCAAATGCTCCCTGTACATCATATCCTGTTCAATTTACTTAACTGTAGGAATCCTTTCTGAAATCCTCTAATAATTTCTTATTAATATTCACTACATTTCCTGTACAAGTCAAAAATAATTTTGAGCTAAAAGAGCTTATAACAAAACTGAGGAGTGGAGATCAGAAAATAAAGGAAAAAGCCTAAATGAGAGAATGGTATAGAGTAAGGGGATCGTGAAAATAGAATCAGCAATGGGAGTTAGGTCAGAAAATATGTAAAGAAAGAATGGCCCTATCTGAGTAGGCCCAGGAGCCAACTTGATGGAAGGTGATGGAAGAAAATCAAGTGAATGGGTTTCTCCCTAAGTTTATTATCCCTTCTTCCATAGAAATAGGCTTTTATCTATACATTTGATCAATCAGCTAAAGCCTATCTTTCCTCAACTTACCTTGTGACTAGTGTGTACATGTCCCTTAAGTTTGGTCAGTAGTGTGTGAGGGGCATGTCATGCACATCCACAGCTCCAACTTAAGCTATTTTCCCTAAGTTATCTCTTTACCCCTCCCATGGGCTGGAATGAAGATGTGGAAGCAACTCAATTTTGATCATATACATGAGAATACAAACTATCTATACTAATAAAAGGGTAATATGCTAATTAGACTGAGTCCACCAGACATCTTCCGGTTGTCCGGTCCTCCTTCTGGACAAAGCCATGGTGGCAGGTGCCGAGGCAGAGGTGGTTAGGGGAGATCAAGCTGGCAGGGGAGCAGTTAGTGGCAATCAGGCTAGCAGCGGAGGGCGGTTAGGGGCAATCAGGCTGGCAGGGGAGGGAAGTTAGGGATGATCAGGCCAACAGGGGAGGGCAGTTAGGGGCGATCAGGCCTTAGGCAGAGGGGTTGGGGCAATCAGGCAGGCAGGCAGAGGCAGTTAGGGGCGATTTGGCAGGCAGGCAGGTGAGCAGTTAGGAGCCAGCAATTCCGAATTGCGAGAGGGATGTCTGCTTGTCAGTCTAACATCCCGCATGTATCGGGCCTAAACCAGCACTCGCACATCCCCCGAGGGATCCCAGATTGGAGAGAGTGCAGGCTGGGCTGAGGGACCCCCCACCCATGCACGAATTTCATGGATGGGGCCTCTAGTTGAATAATAAAAACTCAGGGGGAAAATTATCTAATTTCTGAATGTCTTTGGAGAACAAAGCTGCCCAATAGTCTAAACTGAAAGAACTATTATATTAGAAATAGATTTTATTTATTTATATTACTACTAGAGTCCCAGTGCATAAAATTCATGCACTCATGGGGTTCCTCAGCCCAGCCTGTGCCCTTCATAGTCCAGGAGCTCTCAGGGAATGCCGTAGCCAGACATCCTTAGCGCTGCTGCAGAGGCGGGAAAGGCTTCCGCCACTGCCCCTGAGCTTGCCAGCCATGAGCCTGGCTTCTGGCTGAGTGGCGCTCCCCCTGTGGGAGCGCACTGACCACCAGGGAGCAGCTCTTGTGTTGAGCATCTCCTCCCCGGTGGTCAGTGTGCATCATAGCGACCAGTCATTCCGCCATTTGGTCTATTTGCATATTAGCCTTTTATTATATAGGATAGTTTTTTAGGCTTTTATTACAGGTTGTGAAGGGTCACTTTAACCAATATAGGAGGTGATATCCAAAATTAGAAAATACATGGAACCCAGGACAGTGCAAGAGAAATTCAAAGAAAATGGGAGAAAAAGTTTTTACTTATCCAGGCTCAGAGCAAACGATTTTATAGTTTGGTGAAGGCCAAGGGAGTGGGAGGCAGGGGTGGGTTGAGGTGGGGTTGAAGGAGGGGGACACCTGCCACCTTCACCCTACTCCATCTACTTTGACAAGTTAAATCTTATCAAATTTGCAGATCTTAGATCAACCATCATATAGTTGGAAAAGTTTTTCCTGCCTTCTTCATTTAAGTAAAGTTTAATCAGGGCCATTAGCTAGCCCCCCTTTATTCCATATCCCAGTTTGATTCTCAGTCTCTTTCAAACTTTTTTTTTTTCTTCTATGTCTAGTAATTAATTGGTTTTTTTTTCCTTTAGTCAGAAACACTAAAACTGTTTTTGCTAATAAATGCGGAATCATTAAAAAATATTCAAACTATCGAAATTCCTGAGAATTTTACAACTTTGTACCCATCTGATTTGGAAGGGTATTAATGATGAACACAAGGGATTACCTTGCCTTTCTAGACTCATCTAATTTCTGTTTTACAGCACTTCATTCATTCACTCAACCTCCTAACCTCTCCCACAAAGGAAAGTGGCATGGGTATACCTATCTTCCCATTACCAGTCCATAATATTAAAATATATTAAACAGTGATTATTACAACTTATATTGAGAACAAAATAAACACAATTACTTTAATTATTATATACTATATAGTTCCTATATTACTTTTTTATATTAAACTAGATTTTTAATAATGCTCAGGATCAATGTTTGGCTTAATTTATAGTCAATTTTATATTTAATAACTTTAATATAGTAAGGCTGATATTTTACTTTATGAATATTTTTGAGAAAGGTAGAAAATATATAATGATTTATGTTGATTTCTCCTATTACAAATTTGTTTATTAAACAAAATTTGTTAGCAATGCTTGTATTACTTGATAATAGATGTATGAACTCTGATGAAAGATTGTAGTGACAATCTGTAGTCCTAGAATTATTGGCTTTAGAGACTTTCTCTGAGCTTCTCTTTAACTGTTTTGTAACTTCTAAACACAAGACTTGAGGGAAAAAAGTCAGGCTTTGTGCCTATTAGCCTAGGGCTACTTGCAATTCTTTGTGTTTCTGGATAACTTCTTTTCTATAAAAGTGTACCATAATGCTACTAAGACCTTATTTTAAAATTATATAATTTTATTCCCACATTATGCATTATATAAAAATTGACAATTTCATACTTCTTTACATTTCAGATAGGGCAAATTTATAAAAATATATTCTAAAAAAGTTTCAATATATGAGTATGAAATTATACCTTTAAAATTTTCAAACCCAGACTTGTTATCTCATTCTGAAACCAATCAACTTATCTATGTGGAATAGTAATAATTTTTAGAGAAACCAACTGAAACTGCTTTTTAGGCATTATATATGACTTGCTACTGTAGTTATAATAACATTTTTATTTTTTATCAAAACTCCCAGAAGCATCATGACAACTTATATTAAAGCCACTGAAGCAAAGGTTTATATAATTTGGGAATGGATTCTTAATAAATCAGTAGGTATTTTCCATAACTATCTACAGTTATAACATCATTCGAAGGATTTAATTACTTGGAGTCCTAAAGCTAGAGAACCTTCCTCTAATATCTGCTCCTTTACATTCCTATGTGCATGTGTTCCAATCTCTTTTCTGTACATGGCTGCCTAAAGTTAGCATGAGGCAAATCAAAGCATTCCCACAGTGGGAATCTCAGAGAGAGAGTGGGTATAGCTTTACAGGTCATTCATGCATAGCTAACTGACTGGGCATTGCTTTGTCTGTATTTCAAACACCCTAGAGAAAGAATCCAATTGTGTGTTATTCACTATACAATTATCTGAAACTGTGTCGGTAGTGTATTTGGGTTTGGAGAGAGAGAGCATTATTTCACATAATGGAATGTAAAGCTAGCATACGGGAACATATGCACATAAAGAAATATAAGAATCTAAGAGCTTAATAGAAAGACAGAAGTGAGAAACTTAAATTTAATTTATAAAATTAATTTCCACTTTATTTCACCCTTACAATAAATGTGTTTGTTTCTTTCAGCTAGTGCTTAAATATGTATATTTACTTGTAAAAACTCACATTATGAAAATAAATTTTAACCTTTAAATGAAGAAAATCATTTATCTTTACTAAGACATCATTGCATGCCCTGGCTTTGGGCTGCAAAACAAATGGGGAATTAACCAGGAGGGAGTTAGAATATTCTAAAAAAGGGAAATATTCTCTAATGCTAAAATATGAGATCCCTCCATTTTGAAGAAAAGTTTATTTTGTAATTGTGACTCCAAATAATATTATAAACCTGTGTTTAAATTTCTGCTCTGGGTTTAACTACCTGTATAAATATGAACATACATTAATCAACCTCTACAAATCAATAATCTCCAAATATTTTTTGTGTTAATTATATGAAAACTAGAGGCCCAGTGCACGAAATTCATGCACTTGCAAGGGGGTTGTCACTCAGTCCAGCCTGTGCCCTCTCGCAGTCTGGGAATTTCCCTCAGGGAATGTCTGACTGATAGCTTAGGCCTGTTCCCCACTGCTGTGGAGGCAGGAGAGCAGGCCTAAGCCATCAGTTGGACATCCTTAGCACTGCTGCAGAGGCAGGAGAGGCTCCCGCCACCGCCGCTGCACTCGCCATTCGTGAGCCGGCTTCTGGCTGAGTGGCGCGCCCCCTGTGGGAGCGCACTGACCACCAAGGGGCAGCTCCTGCATTAAGCATCTGCCCCCTGGTGGTTAGTGCATGTCGTAGTGACCCTCACTAACACATTTGGCTTAAAAGGAACATTTTTTATTATTTATTTAGCATGTATATGAGGTATGTGTTTTTGTTTTCATTTTCTTTTGTTTTGTTTTCTATCAAGTTTTAATAAATTTCTTGATTGGGAAATATTGAAATAACAGGAGCTCATAGAAATATGTTGAATACATAACATAGCTTTAACAAGTAATTTCAAGCATATATTTGCAAACAGTTCTAATTTAGTAAATTTTCTCTTTTCCTCTTTTATCCTGAAAATATGAAAGTGAATGAAGACATATGATTCAAAGAACAGTTTCTCAAGCTTAAAGAATGGACAGGCAACATTTTGGTTAGAAAAATATGCTAAGTAATCTCTATATCAATTTATTTTACAAATTATGCACAGCACAATTACAAAACACATCAAATTAAAAATAGCCACATAAATTTAAGACATTGGATCATGTTGTGTTGCCAATAGTGAATTTCAAAACTCAAATTGAATATGAGGATTGAAAAACATTATTTTGAGTTTCAGAAGTCTAGTCAACTCTGAGCCATGCAATTATTTAATTCTGTTTTTTCTCACTTAAAGATGCTTACCAACCTTTGTTTTCATATTGTCCTATAGATGTAATTTTGACTTCACATCAGACAAATATATTGTATATGTGACATTGTTTTTATTGAGTTATTATCAAAGTACTATTATCAATAAACCCAAGGCAATCATGACATAAAATAAAGACCTGTATTTGATCATATAAATAGTACAAAATATGCTGATACAAAGCAATAATTAAATGACTATTAAAATGAAAGGATAAAATATAAATTTTAGTAGGGCACTTGTGGTACCTAAAAATATGTCTACATACATCCATGTGTCTTAGAAACAAGTTTGAGAAACACTATGTAGTATCACGGAGACCCATCTCAGTTGTTAGAAATCATTTTAATTTTAATTTTAATTTTTAACATTTATAACTTGATTAATTAGAAACCTGTATCTACTATTTTTCATAAGAAAATGGCAGTTATAGCTTTGGACCAAATCATACAACACAATTTAATTTATCTGAACACTTCAATTTATCTGAACACTTTTCATTTTCAATAAAGATGGTAGAAATTAGTTTACAAAGTCACTGTTTTTATTTTAAGTATATTAATATAAATTATATAAGTTCCTTTACAGTTGCTTCTCCAAGTATTACAATAATAGTAATTACACAAAATCTCAAGAGTAATAGTTGACCAGGCATTTTTAAAATTAATATTGAATGCAGGTGCTGGAGGAAAAGTAGATTTAATTATTGAAGTTTGGAACTTGTATGGAAATGCTGAAAAAGACTCTGGTTACAGTTGGGGTCTTAAAATATTTACCTTTTTTTTTTTTTTTTTTTTTTTTGGTCATCTCAAATATTTGTTTACATAATGAGTGTTTTATTCATACTATCAAAAGTAAAACATGTTTATTACAAAAGTATCTATAGATAATCATAACCTTAAATTAATGAAATTCTATTACCTGTGGATTGTATTATCTCAACCATGCCATTTATACCTCAGGACATGCTAAATGGAATATTTAGTCTTTTTTTTTTCTTGATCAAAATCTCAATGATTTAGGTAAGGAGTGAGTCTTTTCTGTGAGACTGTAACCTATACTTCCATAGGTCCTGGAATTCTACAGATCATTTTCCAAACTATTTATAAATATTAACTCACATTTGTACTAATAAAACATTTTTAATGGCTTTTGTTCCCAACAGATCTGCAGGAAGTCTGCAACTTTAAAAATATCCTCCCTGTCTTTTTTTCTGTTTTTTGTGGTTTTTGTTTTGTGTTGTTTTGTTTAACACAAGAGACACTTTCTGTATGCTCACAAATATGTTCAAGAAACTACCATCTCACACAGTAATCCCACTCCCAGTAATGTATCCCAAAAAACCAGAAACACCAATCAGAAAAAAAACATATGCATCCCTATGTTCATAGCAGCACAATTTATAATTGGTAAGATTTGGAAACAGCCTAGGTGCCCATCAGCCAATGAGTGGATTAAAAAACTGTGATACATCTACACAATGGAATACTACACTGCTGTAAAAAGGAAGGAACTCCTACCATTTGCAACTGCATGGATAGAGCTAGAATGCCTTATGCTAAGGGAAATAAGCCAGTCAGAGAAAGATAAGTATAGCATGATCTCACTCATTTGTGAAATCTAATGAACAACATAAGCTGATGAACAAAAACAGATCCAGAGATACAGAATCATCCAAGAGACCATCTAACGTTGTGGGGAGGGGGAGTAAGAGATCAACCAAAGAACTTGTATGCATGTGCATACAATGGATACAGACAATGGGTGAGGGGGGTGAAGGCCGGGACTGGGGGGCAGGGGCAGGTTGGGAGAAGACAATGGGGGGAAAAGGGGACATATGTAATGCTTTCAACAATAAAGAATTAAAAAACAAACAAACAACAACAACAAAAGAAGCTACCATCTCGAGTACTTGTGCTCATCTACGCTGAAACTTCTGAGCAGTAGAACATCTGCTGGACTCTATTATTGTTTTTGTTTATCCTGGTATGTAACATATTTTCAAGGCAAAGTATAATTTTTGGAGAAGTCACTGCTTCTTCTAGACACAGCTACCATGGGAATTAAGGGTAGTCATATAAACAAGTTTTTATTATCACTACGGCTGTCTTTGGCAATGTGCAATTTTACCTGATTCTTTTGCTCCTGGAAAACAGTGATGATTAAAAAAATCCCCCAACCTTTTGTGCTTCAGGAAATGACTTACTCTAAAGAATCACCCCTCCTCATATGACTTAAAGACTCGTAGATGTTCCCCTTGCTAATGTATGAAAAGCCAAACACTAAGCCTCGGAATCCTTACGCTTTGCCCTCTAAATAATTAGCTGGTGAGCAGACACCCATCCTTGGCTGATGGCATTAGACACCTATGTATTAAACTCACTCAAAAAGTATTCCTTGGGAACAGAATTGAGAGTTTGAAACCAAATTTAACTTTTTAGAAATGTAACTACTATGTTTCTCAGCATTTATTGAAGTATTATTCTAAAGATGAAGGGAGAAAACATCAAAATTATCTAGTAAATTGCAGTCCTTAAAAGTTCTTTTTTCAAACAGCTATCTTGAGTAAGTAAAATTCTAAAGGAAGGAAAAATATTTAAAAGAAGAAGAGTGAAAAGGGTCGTTTTTGTCGTTTTCACTGCCATAGCTACAATTTGTCCAATGGATAAGACACATTCAATATTCAATATATATTTACTGAATAAATCAAGGAAATTATACATAAATTGTATGCTTCAGAAAAAAAAAGACACCAATTCTGTTACAAATGAGAACACGTAACACACCTAGTGTTAGACTTTCTATATCATGAAAGAAGAGAGAGAGGAGCTACATCTGTTCTAGATTAAAAAGATTTAAAAGTCAAAACAACCAAATGCAATAATCTGTGGTCTTTGACTACAGCTGTGAACAAATCAGCTATAAAAGTCACTTTGGAATCTTACATAATAAAAAGGTAATATTTAAATTACCATCACTCCGCTACGCCCACGATTGGGCCAGCGGGAGACACAGGGGGGCGGGACTCGGGGTGGCTGGGGTGGTGATTGGGCCAGCAGGACGCTGAGCTCGCGTTGCCAGCGGCGACACGAGCTCAGCGTCTGCACCATGGCTGTGCTGCCGCACAGACAGGTCTCTGGGGCAGCGAGCTGGCGTTTTGGAGGTTTGGAGGTTTGGAGGCGGCGGGGAGGGAGGTGGGGGAGGGTGGGGGGGCGGGCGGCGCGGCTCCCCGGGGAGGAGTCTGGCGGCAGTTGGGCCGCAGGAGCACGTGGTGGCGGCCCCAGCCTTCCTGGGCGGGAGGCAAAGCCAAGACCCCGGCCTGGGCTCCGGCCGCAGGAGGACCACGGCCCCGCCCCGCCTCGCCCTAGGGGCCCAGGGACTTCGGAGCTGCCGACCAGTGGACAGACAGCTTACACGTGCATGATTAAATCATGCACTGGGCTTCTAGTATATAAATATGCTCAAATACAGAATTAATATTAGCTAATATATGTAATTTGTCTCAACTTGTTAGTTGTGATATGGTATTGTACTAAAAAAAAAAAGGAGAATTTTTGAAGGGGAGTTACATGCTTGAGGTATCCTATCTAATAAAAGAGTAATATGCAAATTGACCATACCTCTGCCACACCCACAAGCCATGCTCACAAGCCACGCCTACCAGCCAATCAGGAGCAAATACGCAAATAAACCCAACCAAGATGGCTGCGGCCACAGAGAGCAGGAGGGAGGCTTGGGTTTCCCCAGCAATGGAGGAAGCCAAGCTTTCCGCCTGCCCTTGCTGGCCTAGGCTGCCACTCAATGCTACAAAGTTTCAATGATAGAAGATAAATCCCAACAAAAATGTCAAGGCTAGGGTTGCCACCAGCGATGGAGGAAGCCAAGCTTTCCCCAAACCCTGGCCTGCCTTGGCCTCTGCTTAAGGCTACAAAGTTTCAATTATAGAAGGTAAATAAATCCCAACAGAAATGGCTGCTGCCACGGAGTGAGTAGGAGGATTGGCTCCGCTCTAGGCTACAAAGTTTCAATTGTAGAAGATAAATAAATCCCAGATACCAGGGCCTCCGCTTGGGTCGCTGGGGGGCGTGGCCAGCCTGCAAACCACCATAGGCCCCTCGCCCAGGCCACCCCGTGCCCCGAGGGAACCCCCACCCAGATCCGGGACACCCTTCAGGGCAAACCAGCCGGCCCCACCAATGCACCAGGCCTCTATCCTATCTAATAAAAGAGTAATATGCAGATTGACTATCACTCTAACACACAAGATGGCTGCCCCCATGTGGTCAAAGATCCTGTCCCCATGTAGACACAAGATGGCCACCACAAGGCTGGCAGGGGAGTGGTTAGGGGTGATCAGGCTGGCAGGCAGAAGTGGTTAGGGGCAATCAGAAAGGCAGGCAGGCAAGCAGTTGGGAGCCAGCAGTCCTGGATTGTGAGAGGGATGTCCGACTGCCCGTTTAGGCCCGATCCCACCAGGATCGGGCCTAAACGGGCAGTCGGACATCCCTCCAAGAGTCCCAGATTGGAGAGGGTGCAGGCTGGGCTGAGGGACACCCCCCCCCAGTGCACGAATTTCATGCACCGGGCCTCTAGTCTACCTAATAAAAGAGTAACATGCTAATTAACCATACCTTCACAACATCCACCAGCCAATCAGGAGTGAGTATGCAAATTAATCCAAGAATGATGGCAGGTTAATTTGCATGTGAAGGCGCTGAGCGGCCAGGGGCGGGGCAGGATGCTTGTATTGTCTCCATGGCAACAATGCAGGCATTCCGTACCACCCCAGCTGTTCTGGGCCTCTGGGCAGCTTGGGAAGGTGGAAAGGCGGCTCCCATCAATGCGAAGGCAGTGCCAACAGCCAGGGGAAGGAAGGCCCATTCTTGCACAAATCTTCATGCATCAGGCCTCTAGTTTAGGAATAAAATGTCAATGTGTCTGTAATTTATTTTTAAATGTTAAAAAAAAGGTGTAGCTAGTGAAGTAAATATAGAAAATAATAACACCTACTAAAATCAGATTTTGAATATTTGCCGGCTCATTGTACTATTCTTTATACTTTTTTAAGTGTGTACAAATACTAATGCTTATAGTGAAAGACAAAGAAGAGAAGGAAAACAAAATATTTAGATAAATAAGAGAAAAATAAAAGTTATACTCCTGCCTCAAGCTCATTTCAGAAAAGAAAGACATTTAAAATTTTGCTGAACAAATGTGAAGTTTCTGAGAATAAGGGGGGCTCAAGCGCCATCTCTAAGCTAAAGTGTCAGAAAGACAGCTCTGCAAAGGCCACCTCAACTAGAGGGGTGGTGCAGCTAGCCAAGGGTCCCAGATCAACATAGTCACATGGGTTAGCATCCTACTGGCTCTTGAACTCTTACAACAAAAAAATTTAACCTATTAACAATACATAAAAATTAGCTTTAATAAATATTTAATATACTTAGATTGTATATATTTAATATACTTAGATTGTATATATTTTCTATACTCACTATGTCTTTATCATCAAGTTTGATTTTATGGGTGTGTGTATGTGTATGTGTATTTAAAAATTTGATGATTTTCTTAGAATAAATTGCTATCAGTAGAATTATTAGACCAAAGATCTGAACATTTTGAAGGTTCTTAATTAAGATTACCAAAATTCTTTCTAGAGAATATAGACATAATCATAAACTATAATCATCATACTGGTTACAATTTGCATAATTTTGTATATAGGCAGTAAACAAAGTATATTATATGCCTGATTTTCATACTTTATGCAATAGTTTCATTAAGTAGGTATTAATACCCTAATGTAACAAAATGAAAACTGAAGCTTAAATAGTTTAGGTTATTTGCAATTGCATAAAGAAAGAAAATTCATCTGTGTTCATTCTTTCCACCAAAATATCCCTACCAACATTGCTTTGAATGTTCATATGCACCTTTTCAATAATGGGTCTATATATTTTGAAAGCTAATATTATAGATAAAAAATAATCTTTCATTTTTAATGATTGACCATTTTATGGGCCATTTATATTTCTTCTTAATTGTCTTTTTTCTGTCTTAAACATATCCTCTACTTAGACTTCAACCCAGTTCTTATGAATTTATAATTATGTGTAGATTAATGTTATTAAACTTCTATTTGACTTATGAGTTACAAATATTTATTTGTCTCTACTACAAATTGAATAAAATTATGCATCTTTTAAAGAATTCACCTAAATTACAATTTAAATAGAAAAACATATAGAAAATTAACTCTGAATTCATGTGAAAAGAAAACGTAGAAAAAGTCTCACTATGTGATGAAAATAAAATTCAAGTTAAATTATTCGGTGTATAGTTAAAATAATAGTTTTATAATAACCCATTGCACATATTTGTATATATTTTTAAATATTTATTTAATTATTTATTTTTATTAAATTTATTAGGATGTGGGATATAAAACTGAAACTTGTGTTAATTTTTTAAACTTATTTTAAACCAATTTCACAAAATATATTCAAGTTGTCTTACTTTCCTAATACTTTTCTACTTATTTCATGGTTTTTTCTCTCTGTAACAAAAGTGGAAAATGCACAGGTGAACACATTGTTTATATACTTAGTACAACTATTCTGAAAAAAAAATTAATTGCAAAACAGACATTTTTTTAATTGAGTTTTAGAAAAGTAGTTGGCTATATAGGATGTGTAGGTCAATTTGGCATCAGTTTTTGCATATTTTAATTAAGAGCATTAATTCAATTTACTGCTTTCTAATGTTTTGATTTTAAAAATTATAAATGTATATTTTGAAATAAAAATTTCATTCAACCAACCAATTAATTTTCATGTACAAAATAGATGTGACTTATTTTTTAGCATTTCAACCATGTTTAATTGAGTGCAACTGTAACATTATAAAATAGTTGTATTGATGCAAAATGAAATATCTATGCAACTTCCTTAAACACATCTGTATTTAATAGATATCCCCTCCTTGGTTTTCACAGTACATCAAATGCTGACTTATACTCATATTTTCACATGTGCAATATGAAGTCTACAAATTTATGGACAAAATGAAGTGAAAGGTGGAAATAATAATGGATTTAGTCAAATTAGGAATTGCTCCTACTTCTGGTGTAAATATTTGAAAGGTTTTAATCAAGCAGATTTGTTCTTTTCTTTGAGAGGTGCCACCAGTGAATAAATAGGAACCTAAGCCACATTTATTTTGAAACCATATCTGAAAAGCTTTGTAGTATTTTCAAAGGGCTTTCTGGAAATAGATCTCATTTAAAAAGCATTTCTAAGAAGTACCTAAAACAGTATAACTGAATGAATATCATCCTTAGTGTAATTCCATTGTTGGTGGATATTTAGCTAGACTGTACTCATAAATTCTCTGAGAAGATGAAATACAGCATATAAAATAGAAATAATTCAAATAAGTTAATCTTATTTTTTATTATTTTCCAAATGTAATAGAAACTATTTTTCCAACATGATACCTCTGATTTGTAGACCTATCCTTTTAAAAAGGTTCAGGGGCAGTTAGGCAGTAATAAATGTTCTTAGGATATTTTACATCTTAGCCCTGAAAACTTCTTCCCACTAGACTAGTCATTCACTTGAGTAATAAATTTTTTAGAGGCATTCATAAGAAGGAGAGTCAGGATAGGGTTATTCTTTTTCTTTAACATTATTCATATTTTGCAAAAGTGAACTTTTGTCTTTCTTCTCGTCAATTTTATTCCACTTTAGGCAGGTTGCAGTGAATCGCTTGCTTCACACACTTGATTTGTGAAGAGAGATATAGAGTCCACTTCAGGAGTGAAAAGCACGTAGATCTTGATGAAATCAGAAAATGAAAGAAATTGCTAAAAAAATTTAAATCTATCAGAATTTCACTATATGCTATATATGTATCTTTTTTAATTTGTGAAAAATGAATTTAGGAATACCCTAACAAATGTTTATTGTAAGCATTTACTTCCTCAGATAAAGGAAAATAGTTACAAATCCTGCCAGTCTTATGTCAAGCCAGTCTATGAAACAAGTTGAGTTAATGTTGTTTATTAATTACTAAAATTCATACTTTTTGCAACAACATTATTAAAACATAAAAGAAAGAGAAATGACAGGGGAATTTAGTCTCAACCTATTATTCAACAACATATTGCTTGATGGTAGTGGCATGTAGGACACACTTGTACTTCCTTGGCACTATGACTAAAGTTGCCCTTTACACCTCTAGCACCTTGAAAATCCATCATTCTCTCCTACTCATATCTAAATCCAATCTGTCACAAATATATATCTCCCACAACTCTGATTTCTCAGGACATGCACTTTTCTCTCAAATTCTATAAAATTGTGAAAATTTTTGCTCTTCTATGGGTGCTACTATGATTTGCCATTAAAGTAAATCAATGAAATATTGATGTCACATATTTTCATATCCCAACATAACTGGAGTACTAATTACTGTTCTACTTTCTGGTCTGTGACTTCATATTGGTCACTAAATTGATATTAGACACTATTAATATACCTAAATGTTGTGGTTAACAATCCTTATCCTTTATATTTGCTTCAACTTACATTTGTATGTTATTTCACCACTGAAACTATATTTGGCTTCAACTTAGAATGTTTGAAGAATGAAAAAGTAGATGACCAGAAGATAGAGGCAGGTAATACACAAATTGTATTACTAGCTATGGCTTTGGTCCAAGTTCCAGTGGCCTCATGAGTCGGCTTAGTCTGTTTAAAGCTTTCAGAACTCATTTTGCCTAGCCTACTGGCAAGCTCAAGAACAACACTAAGTCCGGCCGACTTCACTCAGTGGTTAAGTGTCAACATATGAAGTCAGAGGTCATGGTTTGATTCCCGGTCAGGGCACATGTCTAGGTTGTGGGCTCGATCCCCAGTGTGGGACGTGCAGAAGGCAGCCAATCAATGATTCTTTCTCATCATTGATGTTTCTCTCTCTCTTCCTCTCCTTTACTCAGTGAAATCAATCAATCAAATAAGATCAATTTAAAACAAAGAACAACACTAAAAGCAGGACTAATGGGTTTCTTGACCCCTTTTCCACAGTATTTGGCTCTAATCATGGTTCTTCGAATACTCTGACTTTAATGGTGAAAAGACAGCAGGGAAAACTGTTCCTAAGGAAGAACTCTCCAAAGACAAAAAAGAAAAATCTATGTGTCCTTGAGTCTCTAGAGGCTCAGACTGAGTGACATATTCTCAATCTTCTTAGGCAGGGTCCCTTCTTTGTTGCATTATACAGCCAGCAAGCAGTGTGTTATTGGAGAGAAGTTCACGAAGAGGAAACGTTAAAAACATACTCACTGGTCCTGAATCAAATTTGAAAAGTTTGAATGTTATGCAAAGCGCAAAAGTTTCAATCTACATAGGATAGACATTTTCCACAGTATATATGCAAATTAGAACAAAATTTACATTGTAGTAAATCTTACAAAATAAACAGATTCTATGGGAGTGAATAATGAGAAAACCTTTTTATGCTGGATAGGCAGGGTAATCCTCTCTGAGGAAGAGATCATTTAAACAGAGAACTAAAGGAGAAGAAGAACAGGACAGAATAAAGCACAAAACAGAATAAATGTAATAAAAAAATGTTCTAGTATGTTAGCCAAATACAGACAGTCCCTGACTTGCAATGGTTCAACTTAAAGATTTTTTTCGACTTTAGGATGGTGCAAAAGCCATATGCATTCAGTAGAAACCAGCTAGGCGATGTGTGATAAGTTAGGGGTATTAAATGTGTTTTTTCAAGCTTCAATATTTTCAACTAATGATGGGTTTTTCAGCAGGTAACGCCATTGCAAATCACGGAGCTTCTGTAAAATCCTTGCAGCAGGGTAGGGCAAAAGTAGGTTTACAGTTGCTGGGGTGGAAAATAATACAATAATTAATAAAGAAAATATAAAAATAAACTCTGTTTTGTGTACCCACAACTGCAAACCTACTTTTGCCCCACCCGGTATTTATCCCTATGAGCACACCTAATTCTCTAGTAAGAGAAAAGGAAAAGGGCCTTGTAGCATCAGTCTTCTTTTCCTCTCTCATCCTTTCAGGGTTTCTGCCACTCAAGCGGCTTCCTGTCGTTTTTAAATTAACAGCCACTTTGCTGGTCCTCGCTGCTCTGCATTATTTTCTTCTTCAATGATTTTTGTTAACCTGAGTTTCCCTAGGCAAGTTTATAGCCTTTTGATATTTCAACTGAAAGCTTTTATATACTAATGACTCCACATTTAAAACCCTGCCCATGATTTTTCCTATGAGTTTTAAATCAATTTAACCAACTTTCAACTTGTCATTTCTACTTAGATGCCAAGGAATCATCAGAAAATTAACATGTAAGAAAAATAATATAGATTTCAATTCCACTCTACAATAAAATGTGTTCTCTTTTCAATAATCACAACACTGTATCTATACCTAGTTACTCAATCCAAAAATCTATTTCTAAGCTCTACAGTTACCATCTTGCCCAAACCACCACCAACTGCATCCTAGACTTTTTAAATTGCCTCCTGATGTGGGCATCTGTTTTTACTTTACTCTTGTCCACCACTTTCCAGTCTATTCTCCCAATGGTGCCAAACTTACAATTTGAAACAAGAACTGGTTTGTATTGTGGGAGAAGTAACTGGTTTTTCGGGAACATCTATTCTTACCTTTGTTGATAATTGAATCACTAGGTTTCAGTTGGACACATGTTTGTCCTTTTTGGAAGCTTAGTATGTCATATTACTAAGTGTTTTTGGAGGGACATTGAAATGACATGTGCAATTTCAGCACAACACGACAAACACTCTCCTGACCTTTACATTGGCAGAGAGGCAACCAATTGATGTTGCTCTTTTCACATCAATGTTTCTCTCTCTCAAATCAATAAAAACATACCCTCTGGTAAAGATTAAAAAAAGTTATGGAAATTCTACTTGATAAAAAACAGCTCTTCACAAGGCATGAAAACATCTGTCCCTACTTTAATGCAAAAGAATAACCATAAGTAAGACTTAAGCTATCATTGTATTCAGTATATATTAAGAAATAAACTTTAAAAAAAAAGAAACTTAAAAAATGTTTTCTTCATGGGAAAACAGGTTGAGTTCAGAGAACCTTGCAAGAGAAAGAAAAACATGAGTCACCCCACTCCTCCAACCCAATAAGACATTCTTAACATTAGAGTACACATAATGATGAATTATATCTCTGAAAATGTAGTGGATAGTCAAGAAAAGAAAAAGTTTTCTAGTGTTTCTGCAATTACAATCACTGAAGCTCTACATTAAGGAACTGTTTTATATCTTTTTAGGTAGTGTAACTGTGGTTAGAGCTAATTAGTACTCATACCTGAACTTACTACAAATGTCATGAGTATTAAAGAATTGAGGTAAAGGGC
Organism: Cnephaeus nilssonii; assembly: GCF_951640355.1. Classification (NCBI taxonomy): domain Eukaryota; kingdom Metazoa; phylum Chordata; class Mammalia; order Chiroptera; family Vespertilionidae; genus Cnephaeus; species Cnephaeus nilssonii. The sequence continues at coordinate 49,928,883 of NC_137079.1, read as the reverse complement.
TATAGTTAATAGTAACAATGAGAAGCTTTTATTTTTAAGTACTTCAGGACTACATTAATATTAACTAATGTTTAAATAATTGTTTATGCAAAGGGTTAGTGAAAGAATTACTGGCTTAAGAAGGAGAAGACTCTGGCAATGTCAGAAACTGATATTAATGTCAACAAAAAAATAAAAAGAGAGTCCTGGCCTGTGTGCTCAGTGGTTATAGTGTTGGCCTATGCACTTAAGAGCTGGGGGTTCCATTCCAGGTCAAGATCATGTACCTGGGTTGCAGATTCACTCCCTGCTCCTGGTTGGGGTTAGTGCGAGAGTCAACCAGTGGATGTGTCTCTCTCACCTCTCTCTCTCTCTCTCTCTCTCTCTCTCTCTCTCTCTCTCTCTCTCTCTCTGACTTTCTCTCTCTTTCTTCCTCCCACCCTCTTTCCTCCTTTCCACTCTCTCTGAAAATCAATGGAAAATATCCTCAAGTGAGGATTAACAATAAATAATTTTTAAAAAAGAGAAATAATAATACCTCCTCTGTAAGAGTAGGCTTTACTTCCCCTAGCTGACGGCATCGGCTTCCCTCTGGCACCCAGGACCTGGGTTTCCCTCCAGCCGCCAGCAGGCACCCAGAACCCTCACAGCTGATTTCCCTCACAGCCCTAGCTTCGTCTGGAAGGTCATCTGGAAGGAGGTCGGTCTAATTAGCAGATTACGCTTTTATTATTATAGATTATAGTTAGAGAAAAATAAAAACTTCTAAAAAAAATAAACACAACCATTTTGACAAATCCTCCACTCAGAATAATTTTTTCTATCAAAAAGAGCATTTTTATATACACTTTCTTTGATCATTTGTTCAATAGTCCCAGTCTAAAAGGGGCTAAGTATGAATCATTAAGGAATAGGAAAAATAGAACCACTATGTATATTAATTTTGTTTGATGTTTTTAAATTTATTTTATAAATATACTAGAGGCCTGGTGCACAAAATTTGTGCATGGGCAGGGTCCCTAGGCCTGGCTGATCAGGGCCAATCCGGGCCTTCCTTCCCCCAGCTGCCAGTTGCCAGCCGGGGCCTTCCTTTGTTTTGTGCCGCCCCCTGGTGGTCAGCACACATCATAGTGAGCGGTTGAACTCCAGAGGAGACAATTTGCATATTAGCCTTTCATTATATAAGATTTTGTAATGTTTATCATATTTAATAGATTATACTTTAATATAAAATGTAAGCAATTAAATATATACAGTAATACTAAGCACACATTTTTTTTATTGATGGGGATTAATCAATATGACTCTGATTTCCAGCATAAGTAGGAAGTTTAGAAATCATTTAATTCCCAACAACAGAAATTTTGAGAGTTATAAGTCTTTAAGTCCAGTCCTTAACATTATTGCATGCCTAGGTATTTAGATTCAAGAGCTAGATACTAACTGTGCATTCTGGTGATACTCAGACAAATAAGGTACATTTCATGTGATGCTAAAGATCTTACATTCCTCTGGCGACAACACTCACATAAATTGGTAGTAATAATACAAAGTCATAAATGGAAAGATGGGAATAGGCAGAGAATACTGTGTTGTGCATCTATATAATTTATTTTACAAAATGGGATACTTGAGAGTAAAAGAGGTCACTATTAATAACTCAGTTAGGAAAACAGATATAAATGGGGACTACATCTGAAAACACAAGATTTGTGTTCACCCTATTTTGTGAGAGCTCACATAATCACCCCAGGAGATAGCCTAGAGTGGAGTCAGGGCAAGTTTAGGAAGGAAGTGACTGCACTAAAGGATACAGTGACATATAATCAGGGAAAAAGTGAGAAGAGGGAAAGAGTGCTCCAGGATCTTGCCTCCAAACTTCCCATTCATTAGCAGATTCAAAGGCATAAAAGCAAAAGAGAGCATTGCCACATCAGACAATCACAAGTCACGCTATGAAACTGAAATACTGTGGCCTAGAGTTTGGCAAATGGCAGGCGGCAAGAAGGGACATAAACCTGGATAGACAAGCAAGAGAGCCTGCTGCTTTCTCAGGTAAGGAGTAAAAATGTCTCTCACAGTGACCAAGCTATCTCCTTGAAATCACACAGATCACAAGTAGTTGATGTGAACTACAAGTTTATGTGTCCTGGAGCCCTGGCCAAGGATGAATCTCATATACTATAAGATTTATGTTTCCCAATTAAGTGTACCAAATAACTGTTAAAAATAAAATACTACATTTAATGTTAAAATTCTGAGGACTGTTATATAACACTAGAGGCTCGGCACACGAATTCGTGCAAAAGTGGGGGCCCTCAACCTGGCCTGTGGGATTGGGCCAAAATCAGCTCTCCAACATTCCCTGAGGGGTCCTGGATTGCGAGAGGGTTCAGGTCAGGCTGAGGGACCCCACCGGTGCACGATCAGGGCCAGGGAGGAATGTGGGAAGTTGGCCAGCCAGGGAGGGACCACCAGAGGGCTCCAGGGCATGTCTTGCTCAGTCATGATTGGCTGGACCCCAGCAGCAAGCTAACCTACCAGTTGGAGCATCTTCCCCCTGGTGATCATAGCGAGCATGTCATAGCGAGAGGTTGAACGGCCTTAGCATATCATTAGCATGTTACGCTTTGATTAGTTGAACGGCCGACTGGTTGACTAGACACTTAGAATATTAGGCTTTTATTATATAGGACTAGAGGCCCAGTGCACAAAATGTGTGCACTGGTTGGGTCCCTAATGGCTGCAGGCTGCTGGCCGAGTACTCCCTCCCCTCCCCCAGCTGCCTGCCAGAGCCACCGGCGGGATCCCCCTCCCCTCCCAGCTGGCCCGCACCCTGGTCGAACTCCCTGGTTGAGGGGACAATTTGCATACTACACTTTTATTATATAGGATACTTACTAGAGCTTTATCTTGTTAGAAGCATACATTAATTAATAGTTGTTCAATGTGTGTGGCCTGAAGATTTTTAGTTTTTAAGAAATCTTCAGTTAACCATACTGTTTAAGACTGCATTATTATTATTATTCATGTATCTATAGACTTTTGTGTAGTTTTTTTAAAAAAACAATAAATACCTTAGATATTGATAAACTGTCTCCAGAGTTTTGCCAACATTTTCTAGTGTCCTGAGGCTTGAAGTGGTCCTTGACTACATCAATACTGTGGGGCATTCAGTTAAAACATAGTAATTAACCAGAGCAAGCTGTCAATGAAGTCAGCTCTGATTAATACAAGGGATTCTAGAAAGGTAAAGCCTGGATTTAGATTTTAAGACGTTATATAAGCCTGACTGGTGTGGCTCAGGGGTTGAGTATCAACCTATAAACCAGAAATTTGTGGTTCAATTCCTGTTCAGGCACATGCCCAGGTTGCAAGCTCTATCCCCAGGAAGAGGCATGCAGAAGGCAACTGATCAATGATTCTCTCTCATCATTGATGTTTCTATCTCTCTCTCCCCCTCTCCATTCCTCTCTGAAATCAATAAAAATATCATCACAAAAGTAAGAATTTTTTTAAAGTTTAAAACTGTTATATAAAGTAGACAAATTTGATTAAAATAACTTCTTTGTAAATTTGATGAAAATAACTTTTTTATAAACTTTACCAGCAATGTGGCAACCTCCCTAATCCACTTTGTACATATACTTTGTGCCATCCAATTATCTGAACAGGGGGAACACATGTTGTAAGAACATAACATCTTTCAGTCATTTTTCACTTTCTGTGTCTCCAGAGACCAAGTTTTTATTTATAAAAGCTAAAATGCCCTATAATATTATTGTGATATAAGCAGTGACAAGAGCTCTAGGCAAATATTTCTATTTTAACATGGTTTTTCTTGGAAGATATACCTTAAAATAAATTATTGAATCTTTTAGCCTTCATTTTAAGATACTGGGGAAAATACCTGGAGGCAATGGACTTTTTGACCTTTCACATTCCAGAGTTCACTCTTACAAACAATGGTCCTTGAGTTATTTATTGAGTTATTCATTTTGTATTCGTCACACCAGCATGATAGTCTTTACTTGGTGAGAAAGCAGAGGTGATAATAACCACAGTAAACAGAGTGTTTTCAGTTTGCATCCCTTCCTCATTGATAGAGGAGGAAAATGAGGTTCCATGGGGCAATTTATGCAATGGGTATGTCTTAAGGTGGCCAGAAGAATTATCCAGCTAAGGAAATTCATCCAACAGGAAATCTGAAAGGAAAAATTCTATCAGCCTTAAAGTTTTCAACCTAACATTTAGTTATAATTAACTAAATGTTTTACTGTTATAAATTGATTTAATAAGAGCGGATGACAGAAACAAAATCTGCACCTGGAACTGTAACTAGCAGCTCCCCGCCCCCCCAACCCCGCAGTACACCTCAAAATTTAACAAGAGTTGACTCTCTGGCCTCTCAGGAAAGCCCACTGTAGGAGGTGCTCTAGCTCTGGCTGATTTTAGGAGACCCTTGAAGCTGCACTTCAGAACCACAGTGATTAAATCCTATCCAGGGACCTGGCAGGCCTGATCACCTCACCACATCCTTTAATAGCCAATTGAATGTCATTTGATGAAATATTTATCTCTGTGTGTTTGCTATAAAACAGGTCAAAACTTTTCTGATATCTGCAATAGGTTTAGAATATCAACAACTTGCCTAATGTTACATGTCAGTTTATAGTAAGGGAGACAAAAATCTCATTCAAAATGCCACTTACTTACAAATATATCCTACTGCTCTTTATTAGGTGCAGGGCACTTTCTGTGTCCTGAAATTTGTATTCCTCTCTTCTGTATTTGGGAAACCTGGATTCTTTTTTAACTTTTTTTTTTAATATATTTTTATTGATTTCAGAGAGGAAGGAAGGGGGAGAGAGAGATAGAAATATCCATGATGAGAGAGAATCATGGATCGGCTGCCTCCTGCAACTTCCCCACTGGGGATTGAGCCCACAACCCCGGCATGTGCCCTTGACCAGAATTGAACCTGGGACCCTTCAGTTCGCAGGCCGACGCTCTATCCACTGAGCCAAACCGGCTAGGGCAGGAAACCTGGATTCTATTAGAAACTATGCCACCTACAAGCTGTATAAATTTGACATATCTTTGGATCTTAGTTTCATCTGTAAAACATGGTGATTGAACTATGCTTCTCTTTTGCATCTAAAACATTTTAATCTACACTAATACATTTCCTTCCTTTTATTCTTAACTAGAGGCCTGGTGCACGAAATCCGTGCATGGGGGTGGGTCCCCTCAGCCTAGCCTGCACTCTCTCTAATCCAGGACCCCTCGGGGGATGTCCAACTGCTGGTTTAGGCCCGATCCTGGGGATCCTAAACCAGCAGTCAGACATCCCCATCACAACCCTGGACTGCTGGCTCCTAATCACTCACCTGCCTGCCTGCCTGGTCACCCCTAACTGCCCCACCCCACGCCGGTCTGATCGCCCCTCACTGCCTCTGTGTGCCAGTCTGATCACCTCTAAATGCCCCCCTGCTGTCCTGGTTGCCCCCAACTGCCCCCTCACTGCCAGCCTAGTCACCACTAATAGCCCGCCCGCCGGATTGGTAGCCCCCAACTGAACCCCCCCCGCCCCGCTGGTCTAGTTGCCCCTAACTGTCCCCCCTGCCAGCCTGGTCTCCCCTAACTGTGCCCACCTGCTGGCCTGGTCATCCCTCATGGCTCCCCTGCTGGCCTGGTCGCCCCACACAACCTGCTTGTTCAGTCGTTTGGCCATCCCTCACTAACCCTCCTGCCGGCCTGGTCACCCCATGCAGCCTGCTTGTTCAGTCGTTTGGTTGTTCCTTATTAACCCCCCTGCCAGCCTGGTCATAGGCAGCAATCTCGTGAGGGCATGAGGGTTAATTTGCATATTACCTCTTTATTATATAGGATATCACTGGATTTTCAAAAACCCTTATCAGCCTCTCAACTATTTATCTAGAAAAATATAGGGAAACAGAGAGCATCTTAAATGGTACCACAGAGGATAATTAGTGCAATCCAAATCAGGAGAGTGATTCAAATTCTTCATCAGATATTTTGGAAGGAAAAGACCAGGAGAGAGTAGAGGATAAAGAACATATAGATTAAAAGAGGTTTAAAAGCATATTACCAAATTGTTATACATGAATAGTTTATATGAACATTTTTTAAATCTTAATTTGAAAAACTACAAAAAAATGTGAACTTTTGTTACTTGATGACATTAAAGAATTATAGCTAATGTTTATGAAATGATTTTTTGTCATACTTTAAAAAATAAATCTTTATCTTAAAGATGCATTTTGAAATATTTGTGTGTGAAGTAAAATGTGTGATATTTACAGTAATATAAGCCTTAGGATTGTATGAGTAGGGGACTATATGAAAAATAATTATTAAAGTTATTAAAACTATGAAAAGGCCATGAGTTATAGGTACATGTTTAAAATTTTCAATAACAAATGTTAATATGCGCTTACATCATTAAAATACTTATTGTTGATAAATATAATATATGGAATTTATACCCTGAACATAATTTCAATTTGGTTTAATAAATGATGAGTTGTATTTATATATGCTAATACAGCTTAGAAGAAAATGTCCTCTGGCACAAATAAAGCATTCATATATGTAGTCAGCATTTTGAGTGCTTTAGATTTCATTGATCATATATAAAACACTAGAGGCCAGGTGCATGAATTCGTGCACCAGTGGGGTCCCTCAGCCTGGCCTGCAGGATAGGGCCGAAACTGGCTCTCTGACATCTCCCAACGGGTCCTGGATTGCGAGAGGGCACAGGCCAGGCTGAGGGACCCCACCGGTGCACGATTGGGGTCGGGGAGAGACTTGGGAGGTTGGCCAGCTGGAGAGGGACCACAGGAGGGCTCCAGGACATGTCCGGCCCATCTTGCTCAGTCCCAATCGGCCAGACCCCAGCAGCAAGCTAACTACCGGTTGGTGCATCTGCCCCCTGGGGGTCAGTGCGTGTCATGACGACTGGTCAAACGGTCAACTGTCTGCCCCCTGGTAGTCAGTTCACGTCATAATGAGCAGTTGAGCAGTCTTAGCATATCGTTAGCATATTACGCTTTGATTAGTTGAACGGCTGACTGGTTGACCAGACACTTAGCATATTAGGCTTTTATTATATAGGATGCCTTCTTACATATCTGGGTTTTTTTTTATTAATCTATGAAATCTTAATTTACTCTTCTTGTAAAAAGGCTAAGGAATCTTTTACTGCCTTTAGAATGCAACCAGAGAACTTTAACTACAGCCACTTTAAGATATAAATTGCAATCACAGATTTTTATTTAACCAAAACAGGGAAGGCTACATTTTTTCAATTGCTTTCATTCAATAAAAATTCATAGAGCTCTAGGGGGCCTATGTATTTGCTAATACAAAATGCAAGCTGGGCTTCATTTTTATTACTTAAATTCTGGCGTAGTTTCCAGAAATATTTTTCAAGAGAGAGTGAAAACTTTTTATTCACAAATTATTAATACTAAATCTACATTTTTAAGCAAAAATCAATCCAAAATGATCTTTTAAATTTAATGTATTAACAGCTTTATTTCCACATCTTGATATGATTTCTTAGATGTAACACATAAAAAAAAAATGTGAGTTCATATATGACACTGGTAAATAAAAATGTGTCATTGATACTAATTGTTTGTTCTGGTGATAACACATTTTTTTGTGGTAATAATATATTTTCAAATTTTGAAAAAATGTTGCTTTACTTAATATTTTAAAATTATATATTATGTACAAAACCTCCAAAATTATAATTAATCTATATTTTTCAAAAATATTTTGTCATGTCACTCTATAAATTTTTATTAATATAATTTATCATATTAATGGTAAGAGTTGATGATCATGTTGAAAAAATGTGTTATAGCCCAGGCAGCATGGCTCAGTGGCTGAGTGTTGACCTATGAACCAGGAAGTCAAGGTTTGATTCCTGGTCAGGGCACTTGCCTCGGTTGTGGGCTCACTCCCCAGTTAGGGGCATGCAGGAGGCAGCAGTTCAATGATTCTCTCTTGTCATTGATGTTTCTATCTCTCTCTCCCTCTCCCTTCTTCTCTGAAATCAATAAAAATATATTTTTTAAAATGTATTATGGACCTATGTATATTAATTCATATAAGGCAAGCAAAGCTAATGTTACAACTATCCCATGAATTGCATTTGCTTGTTTAAAAGGATAATTATGATGGAAGATGTTTATAACTTATATGAAACTTATCATGAAAGTAAAATTTTTCACTTTTTTCTAGTAATTTTTATGTGTTTCTTATGCAGTTGGAAACCTCAAGAGTTTTCAAAGAGGTATTGCTGCTTGCTCAGGAATACAATCCTATATAATAAAAGCCTAACATGCAAATTGTCTCTCGACTGGAGTTCTGCTGGGAGTTCTACCTCTCAACCATTCGCTATGACCCACACTGACCACCAGGGAGCAGATGCTCTGACCGATAGATTAGCTTGCTGTGGGCACTTGTGGGCTGGACTGGAAAGTGAGGTGTGAGGTGAGAGCAAACAGGAAGCTCCCAGGGTTTGGCCCAAGCCCCGGGCGGGTAGGGAGCGGGAGCCAGGAGGGACCAGGGGGCATGGGAGGTTGCTATACATGATCCTAGAGCCATGGACTGCATGGCCCTCCACAGCCTGTGGCGTTCTCAGTGCACAATTTATAATCTTCAGAGCTGCTTCTTTTTATTTGTTAAGTTTCAGTAACTACTCCAGGAGAGTGGGTAGCACCATTACAGGGGGACGGAACAGGCAGGCCTGCCCAAGGCCAAGGAGCAACCTCAGGTTAAATTATAGAACACACTAGGGACCCGTTGCAGGAATATTTCCTATAAGACTTCTGGCGGCGGGCTTCCCTCACGCCCGCCCACCTCTCCTGCTGCTGCGGGCAGGGCGGGGCAGGCCGAACAGGTGGGGCGCCTCCTGCCCATCCCGCCCACCCAACCCAGCCCACCTCGCCCCGCACTCCCGACCCTCTGTGCCCGCTGACGCAGCTGCCTCTGTGGCCATGTACTGCCGCCGCCTCTGATCACCCCGACCCGCAGCTCACACTGCCTCCACCTCCTCAGCCCCACGCACTGCTGCTGCGCGCCCCACCTGCCCACCTGCCCCACCACGTGACACCTGCCTCGCCACGCCCCGCCCGCAGCCACCACCGCCTCCAAGGCCACGGGGGCCTCGCACACAGCCCGCCATGCCCCGCCTGCTGCCTCCACTGCGCGCCCCGCCCACCGCCGCCGCCGCTCACACTGCCCGCCACCGCCTCAGAGGTCACCATGGCCGCGTGCTCCACAGCTGCGCCACCGCCCACCTGCGCAGCCGCCATGCTTTCTGCTTTCTTCACTCCTCCCTCCCTCAGAATATGCAAATTAACTGCCATCTTGTTCGCTCTGATTGGCTGTGGGCATAGCAAAGGTACGGTCAATTTGCATAGTACTGTTTTATTAGATAGGATATCAAGTAATATCAAAATTATTGATGTTTATTATTTAAAAGAAGTTCCAAATCTAGCTGTCAGTGTATTCCAATATCTGATTTTGGGCCCAAAGCATATTCTTAAAATAAGCCTTACATGATAGAAATCACTAAGACTAATCTCTAAATGACCATCCATTTAAGACTATGTACAACACCCAGGTTCATTGCCATGGATATTGTGGACGAAATTGTCCAACATTCACATACAACTTAATTTGCCAAAACATTAATTCTGAAAATGGTTTCTTCTCTGTCATGATTTGTTCCTAAGTCAATATCTGGGGTGTGATCATTTGGTGTCATCTAAATAGGAAAGAGGAAAACAGGACATTAGTTTTGAACAATGGAGAAAGCACTGGGGCTAGAATACAAAGGAAGTAGGTTTGAGTCTTGGCACCATTTATCGGACAAATAATCCAACCTCCCTGAGTCTCCAGTTTGCTCTTTTGTGAAATGGTAATAAACATATCTAACATTCGCAGCTTGTCCTCTGATTTACTGAATTTTCATTAAACAAATATTTATTTGATACTTTATTGTAAGCTGCTTGTATATGATACTTGATTTTGGAAACACATTTTTCATTAAATTTTAAAGTTCAAAGAACTTATGTTAGAATAAGGCACTGAGACAAATAAACCATCATGTCCTGATGTGACAAATGTAATCACAGAGGCATGCACTATTTTTCTAAAACAGATGTAAATTTTATGGAAAGATCAGAGAAAATCTTCTCAGGGTTGTTGATCACTTTAAGTTTTGAAGGACATTTGAGCAGAAGAGTTAACTAGATAAAGATGTGTCACGGACAAAGCTGAAAGTATATAAAAAGGCATGAAAACCTTTCCCTTAGAGCCTGGGTATTAATTTCTAGCATAGATTCAACTTAGTTATATGTTTTTATCAATTCTTTTCTTAAATTGATTTGAGAGAGAGAGGGAAACATCAATTTGTTGTTCCACTTATTTTATGCATTCATTCATTATTTCTTGTGTATGCCCTGACCTGGGATTGAACCCTCAGCCTTGGCACATGGGGAGGATGCTCTAACCAACTGAAGTATTCAGCAAGGGCAACTTTTTTATTTATTGTTTACATTTTTACAACATGAAAAATAAGAGTGTATTTTACAGTAAATCATGTCTTATGATCATTATCATTTAGATGACTATTTTTAGAAAGTTGTGTAAACACTTCCATTAAGATCAAGCAAGAGCCAAAATCCATTATCTGAGGTTTGGTGAAATACAGATAGAGATGGAGATGCAACTAGAGAAGAAGAGGGGGAAAGGAAAAGAAGGAGATGGAGATGAAGAGGGAAAGAGAGATGGGAAAGGGAGAGGGATAAGGAGGCAGGGGTGTGGGGAGAGGGTGGAGGGGGCAGAGGGTGGAGATATCTGCTGTCTCATTGAATTTCTATGAATTTGCTGCTATATTTCTCTTGTTCCTTGTTATTTACCCTGATTTACTTTTCAGCTACCATCCACAAATAACTTTTAATGCTTCCTGATGGACTTGTGAGCTATTTTCATCTTAAATTACTTATGAAGAAGAATTTACTGTACTCTCAACAAAATAGCATGCTTCTCTCAAAATAAATCACAAATTAATTTAAAATGCAAGCTAAAAATCTGGCTCTTCCAGAATCGTGATTTATAAGTATATGTATCATCAACAACTGACGTCCTCCGATGCTCACTAGATGGTTTCAATCCTGTTAAAAGCAAGGGCTCTGCTTTCCTAAAATACCCAACCCCAGAATTTCTTTCTTTTTTAATTTTAAAATTGAGGTATAATTGACAAATAACGTTATATTAGTTTCAGGTGTACAACATAATGATTTGGTATTTGTATATATTACAAAATGATCACCAAAATAAGTCTAGTTAGCACTGATCACCATACAGAGTTAAAATATTTTTCTTGTGATGAGTACTTTTAATATCTACTTTCTTAAGCAATTTTCAAATATGCAACACAGTCACATTAAATTTATAGCAGAATACAGAATATTTTTCTTCTATTGTTTTATAAATTATTGGAATATTTTTTTAATAATTAGGAAAGGTATAATCAAGATTTACTTTTCACTCACTGTCTTCTCAAAAGTCTTAACTTTTTTCGTATTTGCTGAATTATCAGTACATAATTCACATTTTTAATATTTTTATGTGTTTCTCTAATAGACTGTGAACTCCCTGAAAGAGAGGTCTTATCATTCTTGATTCTATTTGTTTCTGAAAATCGTCAAAAGACCTTACATGTGTTATAGAATTGGTAAATGAATTTTAAATAATGAAGTATATTAGAGAATTTAATTTTTGAAAATATAAACACATAAATAAGCAGGCTACTGATAAAGAGCATATTGGAACTTGAGACACTCATATACTAAGAATATTATTCATTCATTTCACAAATAAAACTCATAAGTACCTATTAACAGTATATATCTAATCAAATCAACTCATATGGAAGATACTTAAAGACATCCAACTGAAATGTAGATAATAATAAAAATGCAGATATTAAAATTTAAAACTATAAATTTTATTAATTACAAAAATAGAGAGAATAAGACAAAATTAGAAAAAAAGCACATGAACTATTATGTAGATTTGGCATTGTTCTCATGAACAATTATAAATAAAACCTACTGCAATATTCACATAACACATAATTTAAAAGTAAGTAAGTATTCGGATCATTTAATATTTTTATTGAGGAAATGAAATAACTATTCATTTTATTGGTGGGGGTTTGCAAGTGTCATCAGATGCTAAGAAAGTTTCTGTATAATGTGCCCTTAAAAGCAAATGTAAGAAATGAGGTCCGATTAAGGGTGAAATATAGGGGTTTGAGCGGCTTTTAATACAATTTTAATATGAAGCCTAGGAGCTTTATACTAAAATCAGAGAGAGCAAAAAGTAAACTCTCCCTAGGACACCCTCTTCTAAGTTAGGCAATATGCACTCAGCGCTTTAGGACTGCCATGTTAGAAAGATTAAATATTTATCATTTCTACTTCAACTAATTTTTGAGCATATCTTGAATTTGAACTGTGAATTTACCCCAATTTACTTCTTTTATAATCATTGTTTGCTCCTAAACTGCATTATCTTTTGCTGATACAAGTGTAATAGATTGCTTTAAAATAATAATAATACATTTGCCTACTGACAAGTTTCTTTATATAGTCACATGTTGGCAACCACCCAATTTCATTTTGTATCACACAATGAAAAGAGTTTTAAAAGCAGCAAGCAAACCCACACCTATTTCAGTTTTATTTTGTGAAAACATTTATCAGACTCTCCTAACAATTTACACTGGAAATTCAGGAACTCCAGGAGGGCTGAGTACTTTAGAATTACCCATTGCTATTAGGGACAAGGAAGAGTTTCTAGAAGTAATTGCTCTAACAGCTGCAAGAGATTTCTGTAGCCGTTTAAAGCTAGCACAGAGCAGTTTTAATGGTGATCCTCAATCTACCTAGTCAACCAATCGGGATTTACATGGTTATCTATTTCTGAAGGGTTTCTCCCAGCAGGAGTCCTCTGGATGATTGGAGGAATCCTTGGGCCCCACAAGCTATAGCTACTGTGGCCCCAGGCTCCTCCTCCTCAGTGTGCTGAAGTTCTGAGCCCTGGGATATTTGGCATTCTGCAAAATGATGGCAGGGTTTTTAAGGAATACAATTTAAAAATTAATTAATTAATTAAAATAAATAAATAAATACAGAGACATCTTTCAACTCAGGTGTTAGAAGATAGCAAGGAATAGACAAAACAGGCTTAGAAACTATGCCTAAACATGCTATCTAAATATTGCCCCAATATATGACATTGGCATATATAATCAAAGTAATATAAATATTTTATAAAAATCTAAGTCCCCCAAATGCAGTGAAATATGAATCATTGTATTTTCTCCCAGGAAAAGTGTCTAACATTTGAATGTAATGAAAATTATTTGAAATGAGTGGACAGCATCCTATCTAATAATAGACAAATATGCAAATTGACCATACCTCCGACACACCCACAAGCCACGCCCACAAGCCACGCCCACCATCCAATCAGAGCGAGTATGCAAATTAACCCAAACCAAGATGGCTACAGCCACAGAGAGCAAGGTTTCCTAGGTAACAGAGGAAGCCAAGCTTTCTGCCAGCCGTTGCAGGCCTAAGCCTCCACTCAAGCTACAAAGTTTCAATTATAGAAGGTAAACAAATTCAAACAAATGGCGGCAGAATGGAGCTTGAGAGAGCAGGCCAGGGTTGCTGCCGGCAACAGGGGAAGCAAAGCTTTCCACACACCCTGGCCAGGCCCACCTGCTTAAGGCAACAAAGTTTCAATTATAACCCCAACACAAATGGCTGCGGGCCTCGGAGGGAGCCCCAGGCTACAAAGTTTCAATTGTAGAAGGAAAATAAATTCCAGATACCAGGGCCTCCGCTTGCGTAGCCAGGGGGCGTGGCCCGCCTGCAAACCACCACAGGCCCCTCGCTCAGGCCGCCCCACGCCCCAAGGGAACCCCACCCTGATCAGGGACACCCTTCAGGGCAAACCAGCTGGCCCCCACCCCTGTACCAGGCCTCTATCCTATCTAATAAAAGAGTACTATGCAGATTGATCATCACTGCAACACACAATATAGCTGCCCCCATGTGGTCAAAGATCCTGCCCCCATGTGGACACAGGATGGCCACCACAGATGGCCAGCAGGAGAGGGCAGTTGGGAGGCACCTGGCCTGCAAGGGAGGGCAGTTGAGAGGGACCAAGCCTGCAAGGGAGGTCAGTTGGAGGTGATCAACCCTGCAGGAGAGGGCAGTTAGGGGTGACCAGGCTGGCAGAGGAGGGAAGTTGGGGGCAAACAGGCTGGCAGCAGAGTGGTTAGTGGGTGATCAGGCTGGCAGGCAGAAGCGGTTAGGGGCAATCAGGAAGGCAGGCAGGCAAGCAGTTGGGAGCCAGCAGACCTGGATTGTGAGAGGGATGTCCGACTGCCCTTGAGGGGTCGGACATCCCTTGAGGGGTCCCAGATTGGAGAGGGTACAGGCTGGGCTGAGGGACAACCCCCCTCCGTGCACGAATTTCGTGCACCGGGCCTCTAGTAGATTATAATCTATATGTGAAAGTCAGTTGACAAGTAGCCTAGCTGCTGAGAGATATAAATATTAGTACAAGATAGTTGCTACCTGTCATCAAGGAAATTTCAGATTAGTGAGAGGAGTTTCTTTGTATAGATGTGGTAAGTGCTTTTTGAAATTGGCAGCAGAAAAAAAAAAAATCACTGCTTTCAGGATGACATTCATGGTGAGTGCATTTTATTATGTTCTGATATTTGAAAACTGGATACTCCACATATGGAATCTACATTTATCATTTTCACTCTCTGCTAGTGTGTTTATATGTGTGTGTACAAACTCCATCTACACAGCTATGAGTGCAAAAGTTATGATACAGCTTGCTACCATGTAAAAAGTAGTATCTATTAAGTCAAATGAACCAAAATTAATGTTTGTGGAATTTTTCTTCCAAACATTTTCTTCTAGAAGGAACACATTCTTTTCTTATATGTAACTTGGAAGGTCATAATCTTGGGCTTTAAAATTGCACTTAACAAAAGTACCTTAATAGGTGCACTTAAAAAATAAACATTAAATAACAGAAATCAAAGTTAGTAAGGTTGTACACTTAAAATGTAAACTCAAGGATGACAAAAATCATTCAAAATATATAAGCAAAAATATATATGCATACATACTGACAAAAATTAGTAGAAAATATAGCAGAATAATAATCTGAATTAATGGTATGCATATATAATATTCTACAGGCATGATAAACTAATTTGTATTGAAGTTTAATATTCCTAGTAACTTCAATTGGCTGTCCTGTATTTTTTCTATAAAATTAACCTTCAATTCCATATCTAAATGTAAACTATGGTACTATATGTAAATTATATACTCATCAGAAAGGCAGTTATAAGAATTCCTTTATAATTTCTTTACTGTATCAAAGTATATTTCACTTTCAAACCTGACTTCATAAACAATCTCATTAGAATTATTCATTATTTATGATGTTGCAAACTCAAGACACAAAACTGTAGTTTCTCCTCTATTCTGTCCTCCAGGCCTTTTGGAACAATTTACATGCATGAGTTTTATAAAATTCATCATAGGAAGTGCAGTCTGGCGAGCACTCCCATTTTCTTATTCCAGTAGCCAAAAGAGCTGGTGAAATCTGCAAGCCAGCACCACTTAATCTATGGCAGACTCTTGGTGCTATAAATCTATAACTAATCAAGATCAGCTGATAATGAATACAACTTGTCCCGAACAATATCTATTCTGGGAAAAAGAAACTCTGCTGCAATCCTATGTAGCCTTCTCCAACTCTTGGCTCTACTGCATGGACTCAAAACTATGTTAGTGCCTGTAACAGCTAACAATATAACAACAAAACAGAATTAATAGGTAACACTTATTAAGTGCTTGCAATGTGCTGGGATGTGTGTTAAACATTTTGTGTAAATTATCTCATGAGATCCTCACAACAAGAAAGTACATTATCTGATATAAATAAAATAACCAATATTTTAGACAGTCACTAAAAGGCAGAGGCGACTTGGGGTTCTAGGGAATGCTATCCAAATCTCTGTTTTTAATCACTGTATTATTTGTGAATAATTCCATCAAATATAGGAAAAAGCAACAATGCAATCTAAAAGGGCCCCTAACTGTGTTTGAAAATATTAAGTATATATTTTAATAAAAATTATTGAGAAAAATGCAATGAAAAATGTCTTACTTTAAATCCATTTTTCCTAAACAATGATATGAAAAATAATGAATTAAAAAACACTATACACCTCAGATTTTTGTTCAGTGTCCTTAAAGTACCTACCCTGAATGCCATTTGGGGAAACATTCTGCATTTTAATTATGTCTTCTGTTATCAAATTCACACACACACAAAAAAATCTGAAATATAGCCCTGGCCAACATTGCTCAGTGGTTAGAGTGTTGGCCCAGGGACCTAAGGGATGCCAGTTTGATTCCTGGTCAAGAGCACATACATAAGTTGCAGGTTTAATCCCTGACCCTGGTTGATGTCTCTATCACATCGATCTTTCACTCTCTCTCCTTCTCTCACTCTTTCCCCCTCCCCACCCCTCTCCCTCCCACCCTCTCTGAAAATCAATGGAAAAATATCCTTGGGTGAAGATTAACCAAAAAAAACCTCCTGAAATATAAAGTTCTTATAGTGTACTAGAGGCCCAGTGAATGAAATTCGTGCACTGGGCTGGGGGAGGGGGGTGTCCCTGAGTCCAGCCCTCTTCAATCTGGGATCCCTTGAAGGATGTCCGACTGCTGGTTTAGGCCCGATCCCACTGGCCTGATCTCACAATCCAGGACTGCTGGCTCCCAACCGCTTGCTTGCCTGCCAGCCTGATCAACCCATAACCACTCCCCTGCCAGCCTGATCGATGCCTAACTGCTTCCCTGTTGACCTGATTGCCCCCAACTGCCCTCCCCTGCTGGCCTGATCGCCCCTAACTTCCCTTCCCTGCTGGCCATCTTGTGGTGGCCATCTTTGACCACATAGGGGTGGCCATCTTGTGTGAGGGTCAATTTGCATATTACCCCTTTATTATATAGGATTAGTTGATATCAGATATGAGCCCTTAATATGAATAAAGGTACCCTAAGCAGTTAGTAATGATCTAACTAACTTGCATAAATTAATGCAAGTGTAACTAGGATTGTAGGACATTTCATCACAAACTTTATTTATTCCCATAAAGTTAACAAGCCTTTCGGCTTGATTTTTACTATCAGTGAATATGTATGATCAGACTACAACTTAATAACTTACCTATTACTCACCTTGTATAAAAAAGTTCTTCAATAAACCAAGCTGACTTACTATGATAATCCATTCAGTATATGAAGTTCTTTTTCAAATGACATAGAATGCCAGAGGAGTGTGGAATCTATGATTGTTAGTGTTGTATTTTTATTTTATGTTTTTCAGAATAAGTCATTTATCAAATTAATTTATACTTTTGTTCAGGCTAATGTACACTGAGTAAATAATCAGAAAATTGTGAGATGTATCTAATTCTCCAATAAACAGAGATGCACTTTGGTTAAAGCATTCATACAGTCTGGGCCCCTTAAATTAGTATGTACTACTCCATGATCCCTACAGCCCCTCCTGACACTTTTAAAATTTAATGCAACTAAGCTTTCCATTTTTATTCATTAGTTCTCGTACTCACAATTCCAGAAACATACTCAAAAACTGACATTAAAAATACTTCTCATTGATTTTCCTTTTGGATGTGATTTAAAAATTTTTCCTTGAAGTAAATCTTCAATAATTCACTAGATTTTGGGAACCAGAACTTAATATTTATGAACTATTGACCTCCTAAATGACTCAACAATTAAAAACTGATAGATTTTCAAATGGGTTTCTCCATTCAACCATAAAGTTGAATAGTTACACAAAGATGAGCTAATCCACTCACTCCATTTAGACCTTACCTAATCTATTACAGAAACAAAGACATATCCTTTAGAATTTTTCAGATATTTTCTAAAAATATATTAAACATTTTTGTTTTGTTTTTTTAATTGATTCAAAGTCTGAATGACTTATCTCCACATTGACATAGAGGGTATATGGCTAAACATTTTCAGCATAGTAATCATTTGTCCTGATAATAAATTGGGATAGACTGTCCAAATTGAAAACCTTATTTGCAAATGTAGCTTGCTTTTCTGTTACTCTGCTCAGCTACACTACACATTTCAGAAAAAAAAAATAAGTCTATTAAATTTGGCAAGTATAAATGGAAACACAAAATTCGTGTTCAAGGGTGCATTTCTTTGGTCATGCATGCTCTCACACATTTACTTACACTCAGTGTTGCTTTGCAGAGTTTGGTTTATGCTGGAATTTCTGTGATCCTAAATCTTATGCATGCTGCTAGCAGGTGTCCGCAGGTGTTTGCCTACAAGAAGTTCATTGACAGTTTATTGCAGCAAGAGTACTTTCCTTGGAGTGAAAATTAGCTGCAAAAGCACTACAGGCCAAGCAATGCAGGACTATGATACTTCCTCTGCTGTGAATGCATAATTATTTATTATCAGTCAGGCAAGGATTAATCATTCTTCTGTGATATTTTTCCCATGGAAGAACTAGTTATCAAATTCTAGTTTCCACAGATATTGTCAGTGTGCTGGAAGGACTGCAGCTGTACTATGAGTCTCATGGACATTTAACTTCTGACAGCTGTGAATGCTTCTTTGTGAATGCAGACATGGCTCTTTGACACAGTTTCTGGAAGAACTCCAAGATGCATTCTCAAGTGCTGCTGCAGGCTCTCCGAGTGCATATTAGGAGAAGGTGGTCAGAAACGTCATGAATTGCTAACGTGGACAGATCCTTGTATTCTTTCTACACACATACTGATTTCAGCACAGTCATAAATAGATAAAGTGACAGTCAATGATGAATCTCATATTTACAAAATTGGAATATTTGGAGACTCATAATTATGTCAAATTATCCCATGTATTATTTTACTTGCATTGAGAAAATAAATACCGACATACCCAGACACTCCAATATTTTAAGTTTTATGGAGATACTCATGTTGTATTTGTAATGAAATTGGACTATTTGACAGGGATGATCAATAAGGTTAAGGTCAAATATTGAAAGATTATATAATAAATTTAGCTATTGGGAGTGAATGTAAGTCATTTGTAATTCATATTTTCATCAACTAAAGTGGTTTATTAATTAAGAAATTTAGTTATGAGATTATCTCACTGTGTGTATTCTTTTGAAAATTTTTAGAAAATATGTCATTCCATTTTTAATATTAAGTTATTTAAAGAACAAATTCATGTCCCAAAGGGCTATGGGGTTGTATCCCTCAACTTATGCAAGAAAAGACTGATATGATTCCTGGGAGGTATATAAAGCTTGCTTCCACTACTAGTTTATTAAATATAAAATAACTAGTTGCCCTAGCCAGTTTGTCTCAGTGGATTGAGCATCAGCCTGCAGAATGAAGGGTCCCAGGTTCGATTCCGGTCAAGGACACATGCCCAGGTTGTGGGCTCAATCCCCAGTGGGAAGCGTGCAGGAGGCAGCCTATCAATGATTCTCTCTCATTGATGTTTCTAGCTCTCTCTCCCTCTCCCTTCCTCTCTGAAATCAATAAAAATAAATTTAAAAAATTTAAATAAAATCAAATAACTAATCAAAAAGTTACAACTAGGGAAAAAATATTATTAGCAACATTTTCTACTTTAGGAAAAAGTATACTGTATACATTCAAAAGATTGCTTTATGGACCTTAGGTAGTTCAATTACTGTGTCAATAATTTCTGGTAGTTAATAATGTCTCTGATATCCTTAATGTAGATCACTATAGAGTCAGTTTATGTATAAGTATATTTTATAGTTTAAGATACATATTATTACTATAATATTTAAAAGAGCAGTACTATGCCGAAACCGGTTTGGCTCAGTCGATAGAGCGTCGGTCTGCGGACTGAAGGGTCCCAGGTTCGATTCCGGTCAAGGGCATGTACCTTGGTTGCGGGCACATCCCCGGTGCGGGGTGTGCAGGAGGCAGCTGGTCGATATATCTCTCTCATCGATGTTTCTAGCTCTCTATCTCTCTCCCTTTCTCTCTGTGAAAAATCAATAAAATATATTAAAAAAAAAAAAGAGCAGTACTATGTAGTATTAGTAATTTAGAATGGATTTCTATTGTTGATCATCTAAGAATATTTCACATTATATAAATGATGAATCACTTAGAAAGTATTTTCATTAAAGCTAATTATTAATAATTGATATACATTATTTTCACTTTTTTTTAAACTGAGGTGGAAGGCCAAAAGTGTGTATTTGAATTAGCAGTTAAGTCAAAAAATGGATACTGGGAGTCTTTGTAATTAATATCATAGTCTGGATCTGCTATGTACCATCTGTATGAAATATGAAATATCCCCAACTACCTCAAAACTCAGTTTTTCATCTGTAAAGAAAAATAACACTTCATAAAGTTGTAATACTTACATGAAAGGAGACAATCTAATAAACTAGCCAGCAAATAATAAATGGTTATATTTGTGTTGTTTGTATACCTACAGTTTATTTACCATTGGTTTTGAATTATAAATGATGTATAAATTGCCTGCCAATGGTTGTGTTAACTGTGGCTGGTAAATCACAATACAAATTGAAATTTTTCATCAAATGTATTCCTATTCTTTGGGAAAAATCAATTTAGGTTTCCCTCTCTATCCTATATAATAAAAGCCTAATATGCAAATTGTCCCCTCAACCAGGAGTTCGACCAGGAGTTCGACCGCTCGCTATGATGTGCACTGACCACCAGGAGGTGGCGTGCAACATGGTGGGCATCGGTGATGAGGCAGTGGAGGCGCTGTTGGCCCTGATGGGTCCCGACGAGAGCGGGACTGCAGTGGAATGGTGGAGCAGGTGAATGGGCAGTACCAGGCCAAGGCGGGTGTGAGCAGGGCCCACTCACCCGACCATCACCCTGCAGATGATGACCAGTGACGACGGCAGGGGATGGGGCCACCGGCCGGCTCCCAGGCACTGAGGGAACCAGGCAGGGGCATGATGACTCAGGCAGAGGGCCCGTGTGGGGAACCAGGGGCCCAGGTACTGCCCAGGGTCCAGACATCAACTGGTATCTGCCCTTCCATGCCAGACATTCCAGCTTTGATCGCTAGCCAGGCCTAGGGACCGCATCCATGTACTAATTTCATGCACTGGGCCTCTAGTATATACTAGATTACTTCTAAATGCTACCATTACAATACTACAATGAAATACTTTTAAATATAGAAATACCTGGGTTTAAGTTCATGAGTGTCTTCATACCAGTAAGTGGCAGTACAGTCATTGATCAAACTGTCTGCATAAAAGTCACTACTTAGATAATAGAGCAATTAAGGATGTAGATTAATTGCACAATGAATTGTGCATCTCATACTGGTGATTTAAATTAAAATTGGTTATTTCTTCATTAGGATATGTAAAATCAATTAAAATTACAGCATACATTGTAATATGTCACATGGCAATAACTATCAATCTAGTATCGCTATAAAAGATTCATTAGACTGATGCAATGTTTTTGATCATGAGATAAAAAATGCATTATGTAAAATTAAACAAAAACTGAGCTGCCAGAATTTGTTTTCCACAAAAGGTACACTATTCAAAAATTAGCAATATTTGTTTAAATGAAAATACCAATATTTGTTTAAATGCAAATAACTTTACATTTTAAGATTAGGTGAATTTAAAACCTTTATTTTAAGAATAATTTTATATGTATTTTTCTTAGAGAACATATTTTAATACTTATCATGAGATTAAATAGTGTGATAGTTATATGATCCATTGAAAAGAAAGCCCAGTAGCTTCTTTTTTATTTAATTTATTGGGGTGACATATAAGTTTTAGGTGTACAATTCTACAATACATCATCTGCATTTAGTAATGTTGCTCACCAGCGCAAGTCCAATTTCCTTCTATCACCATTTATACACCCTTTGCCTTCTACCTCACCCCATCCCTCTTTCCCTCTGGTAACCACCATGCTATTGTCTGAGTCTATGAATTGTTGTTGTTGTTGTTGTTGTTGTTGTTGTGTGTGTGTGTGTGTGTGTGTGTGTTTGATTAATCTCTTCACCTTTTTCACACAGCCCCACAACCCACCTCCCCCCTGAGAGCCATCAGTCTCTTCTCTGTATCTATGAGTCTTTTTCTATTTTGTTTGTTAGTTTATTTTGTTCATTAGATTCCACATATGAGTGAAATAATATGGTATTTGTCTTTCTCTAACTAGCTTATTTTACTTAACATAATGCTCTCCAGATCTATCCATGTAGTTACAAAGAGTAAGATTTTCTTCTTTTTTTTCATTCTTTTTTTTTATAGCTGAGTAGCATTCCACTGTGTGACTTCTTTATATACGTATAAAATATACTAGAGGCCTGGTACACAAAATTCGTGCATGGGGAGTGGCGGGGGGGGGGGTCCCTCAGCCCAGCCTGTGCCCTTGGGGAATGTCCAACTGCCAGTTTAGGCCCGATCCCTCTCACAATCCAGGATGCTGCATGCACCAGTGACCATACTTTGCATACAGGTGAAAGGCATCTTGCTGTTGTATGGGCAGCTACATGTTTTTGCCCTGATTATAAAAAGTAGCACATAACATGATCCTTCTGAGGCAGTAGTATCATTTTCCCCAACTTTTAGGTGAAAAAACTGAAGCAGAGAGAAGTTAAGTGGTTGGCTTTGTGACACAGTTATAAGTGTCAGAATCAGGGCTGACCACAAAATGTGCAAACCAGAGTCCATGCATGTCATTACTGCATCATCCTGTTTTTTCAGTGTTGGAGTAGCCTTGCCAGGTTTTAATTTTTAAATCTAACAGACTGTTCCCAATATATAGGGTAGGGTCTCTAGGCCTGGCCAGCGATAAGGGCCGATTCCTGATGGTAAACAGTGGGCAGGGCGATCAGAGGCCCCCCGCCTTGGCTGGCAGCCTGGCATCACCTGCTGGCTGGCCCTGCCCCCTGATTGCTGCTGCCAATCAACTTCCTCTCAGGGGCAGTGCATGTCATAGCAACTGGTCGTTCTGCTGTTTGATCAATTTGCATATTAGGGTTTTATTATATAGGATGATCTACCAAGATAGGTGTCTTCATAAATGCAAGTGCACA
Source organism: Cnephaeus nilssonii (assembly GCF_951640355.1). Classification (NCBI taxonomy): domain Eukaryota; kingdom Metazoa; phylum Chordata; class Mammalia; order Chiroptera; family Vespertilionidae; genus Cnephaeus; species Cnephaeus nilssonii. Next base: position 49,905,598 of record NC_137079.1, on the reverse strand, counting down.
AACAATGTAAAGAAAGAGTTAAGAATGGAGTTGAGATCTATAACAGCACTGTACAACTCTGGATCAGGTGATTTCCTATTTTTTTTTTTTTTTTTTGGACTTAAGCCCTTAAGCAATCAATGCACCTTTTAAATATATATTGATTTTGCCCAAGAAAGAAGTATAATAATAAAAATATAGGTCAATTTTATTACTAATACTTGTTACATTGATTAAAACCAAGCAATAATTAATCTAAAAAATTACAATAATTTGTTATAAGTGGGACTGTTTACCAAGCTATTACATCTTTGTTTCAAATATATAAATATAATTTCATTTAAACTAAGATTTATTCAGGTCTTCATGGAACTTAGAGGCCATATTTGCATTTTAAAAAATTATCAATTACAATTTGCTGTCTAAACTGCCTACTCTAGTTGTACAAAACACCACTAAACTTCAACATAGAGCTTTTGTATTCAAATAGATGGAATGCAAGAGTTCAAGTGCAGTTTGTCACTGACTGTCAGACTTCTCTGCACAAAAAGCCTATTCTAGATAATTCTTGAGGCAAAGTACCCATTTAGGACTTTCCTTTCCAATTTTACTAACATGCCACTGTGTGATCTAGAGAAAAGCACTTTAGAAAGCACTTTATCATGCATAAAAAGGCATTTGACTTCTAATAAAAGTCTATTGATAATAAAATAATCTACCTTTCCTACTTGATAGGAGTATAATGAGAATGTAATAGGAATTTTGAAATGACTGTAAAATATCTTCAATTTGTTGAAAGAATGGTAGAGGTCCTTAAAGGAATGCAATTTTAAAAAATTGACTAGAACCCCTCAATAGAATTCAAATCAGGCCTTTTGCCAAATGTTAATCATAATTTTCCTTGTTTATTGAGGGCATCATAAGGGCCAACATTACTTATGAGTGTAGCCGTTCATATTGATTAAATTTCTAAGGAATCCCAAAAATTGCACAAGAAACACAGTTTCAGCCTCGTGGGGACTTATATTCTAGATCTGCACTATCCAATATGGTAGTCACTAGCCACATGTGGCAATTTAAATTTAAATTTTAAATTGTATTTCCTGTGTCATAACAGCCACATTTTAATTGTTCAATAGTCAAATGTGTCTGATGGCTATCAAATTTGACAACACCAATATGGATTATTTCCATCATCACGGAAAGCTCTATTGGAGAACTGTTCTAGAAGCTTGTCAAATAGATGCTACAAGAAATAGTATTGCAGTATGCAATAACATTTTTACATATTAGAGTCCATTTGTTTAGAATAGAGAACACAGGTGATTCATCAGAAAGTCAAAATGTCTCTGAAATCATCCAGCTACCCTAACATGAATTAACTAATTATTTTATCTCAAACATAATAGGGCAGTGATGGCGAACCTATGACACGCGTGTCAGCACTGACACGCATAGCCATTTCTGATGATACGTGGCCACCTCCGAGGATGAAACATTTGCTTCATCCTCCCCTATTAGACACTCTGTGCCAGAGGTCTGTAGGCCAAAACAACAGAAGTCCGGCACAGAGCGTCTAGTTCTGGGACTTCCGGTTAAGCCGGGATCTTTGCCTTCACTTCCGCTGGCAGAGCAGGGAGCAGCGGAATGCAGAGGGGGACGCATCTCTGGGGGCCCTGCCATTACCAGTAACCAAATAACAGTTAACCACAGCAACCATTATCTACTGTTCTGGGGTGTCATGGATTTCTAATCCATCATTACTGAGATAAGTGAGGGGGAGGCTGGGAGAGGCGAGGGTTTGTGGCGTGCTATGGGTGCCGTTTCCCGCCATTAGAAATAGCGGCAGCCATTTTAATTCACATGAGGAACACCATCTTGCTCCATAGTGCAGATTCCATTTCACCGCTATTACTGTTGTGCATCCTTATTAACCCCTATTTCTGCTTATTAACTCTGCCCTTTCCTAAAAGACAGTTATATGCACCATTTTGTGGTTAGTTAGGCTAGTTAACCCCTAATTGCCTGCAGGCCTAAGAAGCTATCTATAATTCTATCTTCTGTCACTGCCCCCCTGATGGAGAACCCAAAAAATAAAAAACTAAGGTTAAGTAAAGGAAGTGGTAGTAGTAGTGGCCGACCTTTCAAGAGACATGGACTGAGATGTATGGCTTTATAGAAAAAAATGGCTGATCATTTTGCGTTCTATGTACTGAAACGGTAGTAAGCAGAACATGGAATATAAATAGACATTTTGAAAGTAATCATTCCCAGCTCTTGGAAAAAAGTGAGGATGAAAGGAAGGAATACATTTCCAGGCAGCTACACCTTTATAAGAGCCAATCTAATTCCATCCTTAAATTTATGAAAGGCTCTACAAATTTAACATCTGCAAGTTTGAGCATTGCTCACTCTATAGCTTAGCATGGAAAAGCGCTCAGTGAGGGAGAATTTATTAAAGAAACTCTCCTAAGATGTGCACCAGTTCTATTTCACGATATGCAGAATAAAGATGCAATTATTAAGAGAATATATGAATTACCACTCAGTAGAAATATCATAAAAGACCGAATAATGAGACTGAACACAAACGTACAACATCAATTAAAGAAAGACATAAGGAAGTGTAAATATTTTTCTATCTCTCTTGATGAAACTACTGACGTCACATCACATGCTCAGTTGGCCATTATTGGTTGATATTCTGATGGTCTCACAATGAGAGAAGAGTTGATAAAGTTAGTATCAATGTCAACAAGTAAATGAGGAAGCGAAATATGTAAGGTTGTTATACAAACATTACATGACCTAAGCATTGATATCTCTAAAGTTGTGTCAGTGATGACAGATGGGGCACCAAATATGGTGGGGGAAAAAGTCGGATTTGTCAAATTGTTTACAGAAGCTATTGGACATCCGATTGTGCCTTTTCATTGGATTATCCATCAGGAGGCTTTATGTGCCAAGGCAGGATTCAACGACTTAAACGACTTACTGTCAGTTGTTACAAAAATAGTTAATTTAATAGCTGATCACCCCCTTCACAAGCGAGAATTTTCAACACTTTTACTGGAGGTTGATTCCACCTACAGTGGACTGCTGATGTACAATAATGTAAGATGGCTGAGCTGAGGCAAAGTTCTTGAGCGCTTTGTGGAGTGCTTTGAAGAAATTAAGTTATTTCTTGACGATAAGGATCTGGGAAACTTTCCTCAGCTTAATGTTGATAAGTGGGTCAACACCCTGATGTTTTTTACAGATCTCTCTGTTCATATTAATGAACTGAACTTAAAGTTACAAGATTTTGGCAAAAGTATTGACATTATGTTTGGATACATAAAAGCTTTTGAAAGTAAAGTTAAAATTTTCAAGCGAGATGTAGAAACTAAAACTTATAAGTATTTTCCTCGAGTAACAAAGTATTTTGAGAAGGCCAGTGCAGCTGTACAAAATGAAATGGAACTCTTGCCTATGAAGTACCAGCATGTTTTAGACTCGTTACTTGACCAGTTTAGTGATAGATTTAGTCAATTTAGAAGTCTAGAACAGACCATGAAAATAATTAAGTATCCTGATGTAGTAGTCTATAGTAGTTTGGAATTAAATGGTTTCCAATGGATGCAAATTGATGATTTGGAGATGCAACTTGCAGAATTTCAAGACAGTATCTGGGCTCAGGTGTTTGTCGACTTGAGGTCAAAGCTTGAGAATCTGGAAAGGTGCCGCTTGGAGAATCAAGAGGAGTGCCACTACGAACAGGAAATTTGGAGTTCCTGGAACCGACTACCAGACACTTTTAGCACCCTGAAAAATATAGCAATGGCTTTACTCACAATTTTTCCCTCTACATACTTTTGTGAGGCCTTATTCTCAATGTTAAATAATATCAAAACCAACAAAAGAAACAGATTGACAGATGAAGTTAGTAGCGCTTGCTTGGGCCTGAAGTGTACAAAATACCAATCTTCAATTGAAGATTTAGCCAATGAAATTCAGCAACAAAAAAGTCACTAATAGGCAGGTTAATTAAAGAATTCCTCCTCCCCCTCACTTATCTTAGTTCACAGCACCCCACACAAGCTAAATAATATCAAGACCAACAAAAGAAACCGACTGACGGATGAACAAAGAAGTCACTAAGCAGGTAAGTTAAATATTTAGTTTTTGATTTATTAAATACAATTATATAAAACAATTATACATTTATGTTATTTAAACGATAAATATCGCAAATAATGTTTTTTCCTCAAAGTGACACACTACCCGAGTTATGCTCAGTTTTTTGGCGAAGTTTGACACACCAAGCTCAAAAGGTTGCCCATCACTGTAATAGGGTTTAATGCAATATAACTATTAAATAAATATTTGTTGAATAAATCCTATATAATAAAAGGCTAATATGCAACTTGACCGAACGGCAGAACAACTGGTTGCTATGATGTGCACTGACCACCAGGGGGCAGATGCTCAACACAGGACCTGGCCCCTGGTGGTCAGTGCACTTCCACAGGGGTAGGCCGCTCAGCCAGAAGCCCTGAGCCAGGGTCACGGCTGGCGAGTGCAGCGGTGGTGGCGGGAGCCTCTCCTGCTTCTGCGGCAGCACTATGTCTGACTGATGGTGTAGGCCATGGGGAGCGAGCCTACGCCATCAGTCAGACATCCCCCAACGGCTCCCGGACTGCAAGAGGGTACAGGCCGGGCTGAGGGACCCCTCGAGTGCACAGATCTCATGCACCGGGCCTCTAGTAAATTCATAAGAGACAAGTATTTCTTCTCCATACACAGATTTTTGGAGGTCATTTTTCTCACCATTAAGGGGTAACAAACACAATAATATTCTCTTCTCAAGAAGGAATGATAACATAGGCCAGAAGAAAATGACAACTTTAAGCAGGGAATAGGAAACTCTGCTAGATCAAATGCTAGATAATGCAAGAGAATATTTAAGATGAGCAAGTTCAGTGTTGGTTAGAGTGAATAGGAAAGATTTTTTGTATTGAAGAAAGTATTTATGGTAAATTCTGTAGAACAATTGTTAAAAGAAAAGTAAAAAGCTAGCTAGGTAAAAGGGCAGTATAAACCAAAGTTTTGGGGTGAAGAGAAAGGCTGATTTATTTTGAGGAAATAGAGAGATAATGGGAATCTCCTATTGAATACAGGTTTTCAGTTGATAAAAAGTTGAACAAAGTAACAGTTTCTGGATTGGAAATAAAAAGCTACTGTTTTGGGGGGAGTTGACTAGAGTATGGTCAAGTTAGTCATTCACATACACATAATGGTTCTTCTGAAAAATGTTGTGATAAAATTGTGCTTTAGAATAATTGTTTTTCTTTGAAAAAACAGAAAATACAGGTATAACATGATGCCTCTTTGGATTGATTTCCCCAAAATGACTAAAGATATGAAAGAATCAAGAACTGGTAGATCCCAGGAGACAATCCCAGTTCTAATGGAAGGATATATAGAAAAGTTAATCTAGCGATATAATGAAACTTCCTTTTTCCAGTGGAATGTACATATTTCAATGTGAGTATGAGCCAGATGGCAGCAGCCTTTGTTCTAACAGGGCCTGATGATAGTTTGTATATTTAAAATGTCACAATTACACACTCATTCATTTTCCTGCAGATAGCAGTAAAGATCTGCTGCTGACAATTTCAAGTATAATCACTTGTCTTCTCTAGAGAACCATTTTGCTCTTTCCCTTCATCCACCAGAGTATCAAATAAAACTAACTGCACAGCATGGTTTTGTAGAGTGAAGATAACGGAAGCCAGCTCATATTAATTACCAATCCGATAATTAATATAGGCAACTAGAAGTAAATGTCACATATAAGAACTATAAAGAAAAAAAAAACATTTTAACACATGTACATTTATATATTTAAAAACATATTCAGTGTCTCCATTAATAGCAATGTGTCATAAAAAGGCAATGGTTTTGAAAATTATGGGACAGAAAGTAATTTGGTAAAGCCATCTCCAGCTCTCCATCATCTTTCATATCATTCTTTCAAATATCATTATTTTTCAAATACATATTTTTCTTGCTAATGTGTTACTAAATTGTGTATGTAAACTGAAATTTTCAAATACTAAAAATTTGAATGTATGGTAAAAAAAAAAAAAAAATCTCCATTCTACTCCGTTCTACTCAAAACTCCCCAGTCTTTTCCCAAGATGTAACTACCATAACTGAATTTGTGTATTTATGTATCTTTCCACAAAAGGTCCTCTCTCTCTCTCTTTCTCTCCCTCTCTCCATCATATTTTATATGATGCTATATACACTATTAATAACAATGGGACCATATTACTAAATGCACTATTATTAAAGACAGAAGAGTATCTCAAGGTGTAGATGCTGTTCTTAGCCAATTACAAATGCAAACCACTGTTAGAATGACTACCTTCTTACATATTGTTTTGTGCACTTTTTAGTACACCTGTAGACTACTTTCTGAAAATATAATTGTTCAAAAGACATGTGCATTTTAAATTTTGGTAGATATGTCCAATTGTTCCTCCAAAGAGAATGTTTTAAAACATAATTCTGGCCGAAACCGGTTTGACTCAGTGGATAGAGCATTGGCCTGCGGACTGGAGGGTGCCGGGTTCGATTCTGGTCTGAGGCATGTACCTTGGTTGCGGGCACATCCCCGGTGGGGGGTGTGCAGGAGGCGGCTGATCGATGTTTCTCTCTCATCGATGTTTCTAACTCTATCCCTCTCCTTTCCTCTCTGTAAAAAAATCAATAAAATATATTTTTTTAAAAACACACTAAAAAAAACGTAATTCTGGCAGAAGAATATCAGGATGTGTTTACAAGGAACTGTATGAAGTAAGGAAGAGAATTGACTATTTTATGCACATCTTCCTCTTATGCCTCTGAGAACATACTCTAAGCCTGGAAATAACTAATTAAGTCTATAATGATCATTTTGGATTTAATAAACATCATTGCATTAAATATTTGATTGTTATAATTCCAAATGTGTCAGACTGAGCAAAAACATATGCTATATGGTTATTTAATTTAGCAGTTGCATGGAGAAACAATTATAAATGATAACTCATGTTTTACCATCCAGAAGAAACTTTTCTCCCTTTATGAATATGTGGTATATATAACTTCAATGTCAAAGTCAATAAAAATATAATTTAGTTCTGAAAAAACTGTCACTTAATAAATATTTTATGGATTTCGTAGCTATTACTATCATAAATGTAACCTAATAGAGCTAATTTTAGAGGAATGAGGAATCTAGCATTGAAATTCTATAATCTCATCTCACCAATTAGACTAACAAAAAGAAATCCAAGGTCTACTGGATTTAAATTTCAATGATGTTGATTAGTTCTTATGAAATTTCAAAATTATTGCCAAAGAATATCCTTGTTTATAATCTGTTAGTTTGCTTCATGAGAAACTATAATTCTTAACTATTTTAATATTCTAAACAAACCACACAGTGTAACACAAATGTAATATATTTTAAGAAATGTATATAACATAAGAATTCCTCCAAAGAACCATAAACACCAAAACAATAATTCCAGGTAATAATAAATATGATTTCACATATTTCAATTTCAAGTGACAAATAAGCTAATTGTGGTTTAATTTAAATTTTAATATGCAGGAATCAAATTATGTCCATGTATGAAATGCATTTATGATGCCACTACATCATGAACTAATTATAACATACATAAATATATGCATAAACATTTGGACAATGATTCTCAGCTTTTCACATCCAACTCAATCAAATAATGTTTAATTTAGTATTAATGACTTTAATTTTGGAGAGCTATATTTGATCAATCATTTCATTTTATGGTTTCCAAATGTGTTTATGTGATCAGGTGCATTTATTTGAGTATTGTATGAAAGCAAGTACACATATCATAGGACTGTATACTGTTCAGTATGGACAGAAACATAGATAATGTTTATTCTTGTGGTTAAAGCCTCAGATTTTGTCACTGTTATACGATTCATGTATTTCATTTTGAGGCAATAGTCAATATTCAAAGAAAACAGGAGTCTACAGACTAGTAAATGAGGCTTTTCCTTATTTCTATGATGCCCACCCCCAGCCCCCAGCCCCAAAGTTCTTCTGTGGTCTCTTCATATCAGAGTATTTTCTCAAAATTCCCTTTCCTGCAGAGGAGCCTATAGAGACACCTAGTGGGAAATTGTAATAGTGGCTTCGCAGGCTATCCTTAATATTGACTTAATGATAGAAAGTTGACATCATTTATTTATTTGAACCACAAGGAGTAAACTGAAATAGTTTCAGTGTCAGTTTTCTAACAAAACTTAACCTAATTTAATTGCAAACATGTTTAATACTTTTTAGTGCAACAAAATTTATTTTAATTAGAATAATAAATATTTAAAATAAAAATACAAAACCATAAATTGGACTAAAATTTGATATTTTATTGCAGCTGTGAAGATTTTGGTAAGTCATAAAATAATGAACTAAAAATAAGTCCAATAATTGGTTAAGGCATTTTTACCTTTTCAGAAATCCTATTGTTTATCAACATTGAAAATTATGTCTGTCATAGAACAATATTTATATCCCAAAAGTGTCTAACTGTAACTTATATGTAATTTTAAAACTATGACATTTTAAAACTTTCATTTTGAAAATATAAAAGTGACTTAATACTTTAAAAATCAATTTTCTAAAACATTTCAATCATGTTAGAAGATAATGCAATGGGACCATATTACTAAATGCACTATTATTAAAGACAGAAGAGTATCTCAAGGTGATACTCTTCTAGTAACAAGCCTTTTATGAGTGCAGTTTAAGTTGCCTGTTTATACAATGTAGCTATAGCAAGTGGCTAGCACACCTAGGCCAAAGGTTTCTAAATTTAACAAGAAGTTGTATTAGAAGATTTTATTTTCATTACCTGATATTATGGATTACTTCTTTTCTCTCTTTCCTGCATGTCCCGAATTTTAACAAAATAAACAAAATTGTTCCCAACAAAGTATGTATGGCTTAACTTAAAAATATTTGCAGAACATTGTCAGAAGAAATTTCAAGAATATTGCAAAACCTCAGGAGACTGCAATGTTCATCACCTCCAGAGGATGTGGGAAGATACGTTTGTGGCTTTATACATCAGACTCCAGATTAATCTTATATTTAATCAGGATTTCAAAACCACAATTTTATCCAAAATGTAACCAAGGAGGAGACGATATCAGGGTTAAGATAATTGCAAAAGATACTACATAATTCATTCCAAAGTAAAATGGATTAAACATACTTAAATGGTAAAACTACCCAATTACGAAAAAACACAGCTTGCATTGGGCTACTTATGATCAACTTTTTTTTTTTTTCTATGCCTGGGATGGATTGCAGGTTTAATATTACTAACACTGGAAATGCACTCCTTATGGATATAAAGACCCCCTTTTGGGGAGGGTGGTGTCTAGTTTCACGGAAAGAGCCAGGAATACTTACTGTAGAGATGAATCTAGTGGAGTTTAGCAGGTGACTCTTCAAGAAACTCGCTTCCTATCGATACTGCATGTACTTAGGGGTTTCCAGCTTTTTAGCACACACCAACTAAATTCAGAAATATTTTCTCTGAAAGTAGTTGCTATTCCCTTGTATCGCCCACACATACCTATAAAACGTAATTCTTAAAAAAAAATTAAAAAAAAATAAAAATCTAGCGCCCTTGTTTGCAGCTAGGATGAACCACTCCCTCTTCCGGGGTCCTTTACAGTGTGTACAGGAGACAGCAGCAGGGGCTGCGTTATTCTGAACGGCAGGGGGGAGGCAGGCGCTCAGCACCGGGCTGGGATCCGTCCGTACCGACCGCCGACGAGCCTGGCGCTGTCGGGGTTCTTTTCCCTCCTCCCTTTCCCAATCCGAGGATTGCACAGTCCCGCGTTCGTGGTACGCACATGGTCCAAGACTCCTCTGTCTCCTGCAAATGTGACATCCAAGGGGGGCTCCGGTCGCGCGCCGGCCCGAGCCCCGCCGGGGACGCCTCCGCCCTCGGCTGCCACCTACCGGCCACGGAGCTACCGCTTTGCCGAGGGCCCACCATGTCTGCTGCAGCTTGGCTCGCACCGGCCGCGCGACCATAAACAAGCGCTCTGGACGGGGCCCTGCGCCCGCCCCGGAGCAGGCGTCTCCGAGACCCCGGCGATGCTCACCGCGCTGCCACCTCCTCGGCGCCCGGGAGGGAAGACGCGACTTTCTCTGAGTTTTTTTGTGTTTTTTTTTTAGAGTCGCCGGGCTGCCGGGACACGCCACCGGCGTAGAACAAGGACTGTTCCTGTCCCCCCAGACCACCCAAAGGATGTCGGAGATAGAGAGTTCCAAATAATGACGATCGATCGTGTGCTGCATCGGGGAAAGGGATAGGAAAAAAATATATAAATATATATATATAAAATACCCTGCACCCAACGGAAGCGCTGAAACCGCCAAGAGGATGCGGGAGCCGAACAAATACTAAGTGGGGACCGCGGCGGCGGCGGCTGCAGCGGGCTCAGCGCGCGGAGAGCGGCGGCAGCATCCCGGCGCGGTGGTCGCCTCTACGCAGGGGGGTGGGAAGACTACGCAGGGTGGGGAGAGGGGGGGGGGGGCGAGGACCGTGCAGGAAGCCGCAGCCGCCGGGGGAGCAGCTGGAGGGCCGGTGCCACCTTCACTCGCCCCCTCACTACCATGTACAGCGTGCGCTGCAAGAAGAAGGCGGGCGATGCATGCACACCCCCGCGCCCCGCTCCCTCCGGCTCGTCCCCGAGCGTGCGCCACTGACCAGGGGGGAATGTGGTGAAGACGCTCCGGAGGAGAGCCGAGGGGGGAGGGGCGGGCCGGCCGGCGCGAACCCTGGCCGGAGGGTGCGAGGAGCCCTAGGCGGCTGGAGGGGGCGGCGGCGGCTGGCTGGAAGAAAGTTGCCCCCGATGCAGATGGCAACTGTAAGTACCCGCCCGGGGCGTGCGGTGAAGGATACGGGGGGACCCCGCGATCGCGGTGTGGCGCGATTGGGAGTCTTGGTGTGCGAGTGAACGTGAGTGTGAGCGGGTGCGAGCGGTCCGCGGGGCTGACCGTCACGTTGGAGGTGTCGGCGGGGCCAGGCAGCCTTCTCCGCGCGCCCCCCCCCCCCCCCGCACCTCCTCCCCCAGCTCCCTCCCCGCCCCGCCCGGCCCCTGTTCACCGCCCCTACCGCGCGGCGCCTCTACAGCGGTCCTCTGCCGCCCCCTCCCCCTCCCTCCCCGGCCCGCTGCTCGCGATCGCCCCCCTCTACCCACCCCCCCCCCCCCCCGGCCCGCTCCGACTACTGCGGAGAGCGACCGGGAGAGCCGTTTGGGGAGCCCCGGAGCCCGCGGTCGCCACCGCGGCGGCGGCCCCGGGCTGGCGGCGTTCGGGCGCCTCTCCTCTGGCCGCGCGGACCGCACTCCTCGGCGCCAACTCGCCCCTTTTAGGCTGGAGAAACCCAGCGCACACCCCAAAGAGGTATTTTATTTTTTTAAAGGGTGGCTGCCATGAGGGGGCCCTGGAGATGTGAGACGGGGTAAGTCGGCCGATTACTTTGCAAAAGAGGCTCGTGTGTGTGTGTGTGTGTGTGTGTGTGTGTGTGTGGCGACGGGGTGGCTTTTTTTTTTTCTCCCTCCCTCTCCCTCCCTCCCCTCCTTCCTCCCCTTCTCCTTCCTTAGCTTTGGGGCGGGGTGGGGGAGGGGGAGCCTCTCGTCTTGGAACTCCGGGCGCCTCTGCCTCGGGGCCGCCGTGGGAACAGCTGTGCCCGGAACGGCGGGGCCGGCCTGGGCGCTGGGCTCCAGCCCGCGAGGCTCCAGAGCTGCTTGAGGGGGATGTGCAGGGCGATGATCCGCGGTCTCAATTCTTTGGGGGGAAAGCAAACACAGCACCCCCCCGCCCCCGCCCCCGCCCCCGCCCTCCAAATGGAAAAAAAAAAATCTGATCCTCTGAGAATGTGCAGCGCACCCGCGAATTTACATCGAAGGTGCGTTCCCGTGTCAGAATGCCAGCCTTCCCCGCTCATTCAACTTTATTTTCTCAAATTGTGGGGCTCCTTGGCCGGCAAGCAGGAGGAGAAAGGGAGCGGGGTGAGAGGAAGCTCTTCGACCCTGGCTAACCAGAACTGAATTAAAGTTGTGGACGCTCGAGTTTCACACCGGCTGGACACCATTCGCCGCGGGCTGTCAGAAGGGGTGGGAGGTGAACGGGGGCGGGAAGGCGCCGGGAGGGAGGGCGAGGGAGGGGGAGGGGACCCAACCCGGGCTGAATGGAGGTGCAGATTTGATCCAGCGGAGAACCGAAATTTCAAGGTAAACATTTTGCTTTCCTAGTGGGGGGTGTTTTTTCTTCGGCTTTCAAGCCGGGACGTGTCTGCCGTTGCGTTGGGAGGTCGGGGATACTTGCGAGTATCTGTGCCCTGTGATTCCGATTCTTCTCTCCACGTCTGGGTGGCCACACGTGAATGGTTCGCAGGCACCCTCGCACCTGTGCGTGTGAATGCGGGGGGCTCGTAATAACCTGGGCTGGATCCGGCTCGGGCATCCGAACCGACATCTCCATTCTTGAACGCATGACTCCGAAACGTCTTGGCTTTATAGTCTTGGGTTGCGATTGGACCTCCGACTTCGGTGGTGGTGTGGCAAAGGCGCGGGTGACCGAAGGAGAGGCACTGGTTCCCCCAGCAGCGGGTTTCCACCGAACGCCCCCTCCCTCCACCCAGCGCAGCACGCACTCACACACATTCACACACCCGCTCCATTTATGTCCTTTCTTTTATGAGTACTGCTGTCGAGTCGAAGTAGGAAGTCGAAGGAAGCCTTTAAGGGGACAAAAAGAAAGCAAGGAAGAAGAAAAGGGGGAGGGGATCAGATTGATTCCTTGGGGAAATGAGACTCGGATGTGTAAGCACTGACCTATGTCACTTGCTGTTCTTCCCTCCTTTCTATTTTGTCTTTAATCAGCCCCAAGTGCCCTTTTCCCAAGGGGGGGGGGACGGGGGGACGGGGGTAAAGCATTGACAATTAAATGTAGTAAGCAACTCCAAAAAATGGGGATGTTGGCACTGTCGTAGTTCAGTCCAAATCTTGCTAATTCAATAGGGTTAATTTTGTATACCATGGCAATCAGATGTGTAGCCCCAGGTAAGGGCGGGAGGGGGGCGCTGGCCCTTGGTTTACTTTTAGCTGATTCCGGGTAAGCAGTTGGAATGTCCTCTTTAAACTCCAGGTATGGGGAGGTGTTCTGGGATTGCGGATGCCTTCGCAGAGCTCTTTGCAACCCACGGTGCAGAACTATTTCAGTGGCTTAGGGATGCGGTTTGGTAGCGTCGTCGCTGACATGATCAATGAGAAGTGGATGCAGGGCGCTCTCTGAGAAGCTCTGTTAAGTGGCACCGTGCATGCAATTAGGATGCTGATGTGCCTAATAGCTCGGGTCGTGAAGTCCACCATCAAAGCCGCCAGCACGCTCTCCTTTCTCTCCACGAAAGCTCCCGCAGACAATTGGGGGTTTAAGAGCTTCTTTTGGGGTCCTTTTGATGCATCGTCTCACATCCTTTATGACTCTGAAAAGTATTCTTTAGGTTCCCACCTTTGTCATCTTGTGGCTCCCCGCCTTTCTGTGGAGATGGGAGACCTTCACTGTGCACTGTGAACTGAAGAGGTTCTGAAAGAAGGGCAGAGTGGCTGGGTATCGGTGAGGTGGGGAACGTTGTAAAATGGTGCTTTTTTTTTCTTCTCTTAAATTAGAGCCACGAAACTGAACTGACAGCCATTTTATGTATACTTATGGGTTGGCTTTGAAAAGGGGGGGGAGGGGGCTAGGAAGCACACTAACATGGGACATTATCTAACCTGCCCTGGTCTGGTAAAGAGCAGCATTTCCTGTTGTACTCATTAGGAAATGAAATCAACATTTAAATCAAAATGACTGTCAGATTTTAATGAAGCCTGGAAATGTCCATGTTGGAGAGGAGGTGTCATTCATAGTCCCCCCCGCCCCCTCCCCCACTGCATTTCAGAGAAATAGTATAAGGGAAAAGAGACTTTCTGAGTGATCCCTTAAATTCTTGTCATATCCTGTTGTTTCCTTTTTCCTCTCTCCCCTGCAGGAGGTAAAATGCACACTAGCTGCCCCCTGGTAACTTTGGAACAGGACCTGCACAGGAAAATGCATAGCTGGATGCTGCAGACTCTAGCATTTGCTCTAACATCTCTCGTCCTTTCGTGTGCAGAAACCATCGATTATTATGGGGAAATCTGTGACAATGCCTGTCCTTGTGAGGAGAAGGACGGCATTTTGACTGTGAGCTGTGAAAACCGAGGGATCATCAGCCTCTCTGAAATCAGCCCTCCCCGTTTCCCAGTCTACCACCTCTTGCTGTCGGGAAACCTTCTGAACCGTCTCTATCCCAACGAGTTTGTCAATTACACCGGGGCTTCGATTTTGCATCTGGGCAGCAACGTTATCCAGGACATTGAGACCGGGGCTTTCCATGGGCTTAGGGGTCTAAGGAGACTGCATTTGAACAACAATAAGCTGGAACTTCTGCGAGATGATATATTCCTTGGCTTGGAGAGCCTGGAGTACCTACAGGTCGATTATAATTACATCAGCGTCATCGAACCCAATGCTTTCGGGAAACTGCATTTGTTGCAGGTGCTTATCCTCAATGACAATCTCTTGTCCAGTTTACCCAACAACCTGTTCCGTTTTGTGCCCTTAACGCACTTGGACCTGCGGGGGAACCGGCTGAAACTCCTGCCCTACGTGGGGCTGCTGCAGCACATGGATAAAGTTGTGGAGTTACAGCTGGAAGAAAACCCCTGGAACTGCTCCTGCGAGCTCATCTCCCTGAAGGACTGGCTGGACAGCATCTCCTACTCGGCCCTGGTGGGGGATGTGGTTTGCGAGACGCCCTTCCGCTTACATGGGCGGGACTTGGACGAAGTGTCCAAGCAGGAACTTTGCCCCCGGAAACTTATTTCAGACTACGAGATGAGGCCCCAGACGCCTTTGAGCACCACGGGGTACTTACACACCACCCCAGCTTCGGTGAACTCCGTGGCCACTTCTTCCTCTGCTGTTTACAAACCTCCCTTGAAAACCCCTAAGGGGACACGCCAACCCAACAAGCCCAGGGTGCGCCCCACCTCTAGGCAGCCATTCAAAGACCTGAGCTACAGCAACTCCGGCCCCAGCATCGCCTACCAGACCAAATCCCCCGTGCCTTTGGAGTGCCCCACCCAGTGCTACTGCAACCTGCAGATCTCCGATCTGGGCCTCAACGTCAACTGCCAGGAGCGAAAGATCGAGAGCATCGCAGAGCTGCAGCCCAAGCCCTACAACCCCAAGAAAATGTATCTGACGGAGAACTACATCGCGGCGGTGCGCAGGAGCGACTTCCTGGAGGCCACGGGGCTGGACCTCCTGCACCTGGGCAACAACCGCATCTCCGTGATCCAGGACCACGCCTTTGGAGACCTCACCAACCTGAGGCGCCTGTACCTCAACGGCAACAGGATTGAGAGGCTGAGCCCGGAGCTGTTCTATGGCCTGCAGAGCCTGCAGTATCTCTTCCTCCAATACAACCTCATTCGTGAGATTCAGCCTGGGACGTTCGACCCGGTCCCAAACCTCCAGCTGCTCTTTCTGAACAACAACCTCCTGCAGACCATGCCCTCCGGCGTCTTCTCCAGCCTGACCCTCCTCAGGCTGAACCTGAGGAGCAACCACTTCACCTCCTTGCCCGTGAGCGGAGTCCTGGACCAGCTGAAGTCCCTCCTCCAGATCGACCTGCACGACAACCCGTGGGATTGCACCTGCGACGTGGTGGGCATGAAGCTGTGGGTCGAGCAGCTCAAAGTGGGCGTCCTGGTGGACGAAGTCATCTGCAAGGCGCCCAAGAATTTCGCCGAGACAGACATGCGCTCCATTAAGTCGGAGCTGCTGTGCCCAGACTACTCCGACGTGGTGGTTTCCACGCCCACGCCCTCCTCCATCCAGGTCCCCTCCAGAACCAGCGCGGTGACCCCCACCGTGCGGCTGAACGGCACCGGGGGCCCCGCGGGCCTGGGCGCGGGCGGAGGGGCGTCCTCCGTGCCCTTGTCGGTGCTGATCCTCAGCCTGCTGCTGGTTTTCATCATGTCTGTCTTCGTGGCCGCCGGGCTCTTTGTGCTGGTGATGAAGCGCAGGAAGAAGAACCAGAGCGACCACACCAGCACCAACAACTCCGACGTGAGCTCCTTCAACATGCAGTACAGCGTGTACGGCGGCGGCGGCGGCGGCGGCGGCGCGGGCGGCCACCCCCACGCGCACGTGCACCACCGCGGGCCCTCGCTGCCCAAGGTGAAGACGCCCGCGGGCCACGTGTACGAGTACATCCCCCATCCCCTGGGCCACATGTGCAAAAACCCCATCTACCGCTCCCGAGAGGGCAACTCCGTGGAGGATTACAAAGACCTGCACGAGCTCAAGGTCACCTACAGCGGCAACCACCACCTGCAGCAGCAGCAGCAGCAGCAGCAGCAGCCGCCGCCGCCGCCGCCGCCGCCGCCCCAACCGCAGCCCCCGCCGCAGCTGCAGCTGCAGCCGGCGGAGGAGGAGAGGCGGGAAGGCCACCACTTGCGGAGCCCGGCCTACAGCGTCAGCACCATCGAGCCCCGGGAGGACCTGTTGTCCCCGGTGCAGGACGCCGACCGCTTTTACCGGGGCATCTTAGAACCAGACAAACGCTGCTCCACCACCCCCGCCGGCAGTAGCCTCCCGGAATACCCCAAATTCCCGTGCAGCCCGGCTGCTTACACGTTCTCCCCCAACTATGACCTGAGGCGCCCCCACCAGTATTTGCACCCGGGGGCCGGGGACGGCAGGCTGCGGGAACCGGTGCTTTACAGCCCCCCCAGCGCCGTCTTTGTAGAACCCAACCGGAACGAGTATCTGGAGTTAAAAGCAAAACTAAACGTTGAGCCGGACTACCTCGAAGTGCTGGAAAAACAAACCACCTTTAGCCAGTTCTGAAAAGCAGAGAGAAACTCCCTGGGAGCTTTTGCATTCAAAAAAACAAACGAGCAAGCCGGTACACGCGGCGAACCTATTTGATTAATTCTGTTGTTTCGACGTTTAGAGTGAAGTGCCTTGGCACGGGATTCTTAGCTTCGGCGGAAGATACTGGAAGGGTGTGCACTTTCCTTTTCATTTTACACGTGGGGAAACGTTTGTGTAAACAGGGCACATCACTCTCTCTTGCGTGTGGGGGAGGAGAGGAGTAGGGGTTTGGGGGAAGGCAATTGGACGCACGGGTGACTTATATTAAAGGTAGCAGTCGTTTTCCTAGTGGTTGGAAGTGCTAAGAATGGTGGAAGGTGGCAGCGCGTAGATTCTACTCTTTCCTCTTTTGCTCCCTTCTCCCCTCCCCTTCTTCCCCTTTAAGCCGCGGGTGGGTCTCAATGGCTTTTGTGGAGAGATTAGCACACCCCAACTTTAATAGAAAGTTCATTCTCTTCTTTTCCTCTCTCTCCCTTCCCCTTCCTCTCTCTGCTTCCTTGCCCCCTCCTCTCTCATTCCTTTTCTTTCTTTTAAAAGGATGTGTTTGTATGCATTCTGGACATTTGAATTAAAAAACAAAAGTATTGTGATCTTGAAAGGATCACCATAGATGTGGACAAATCATTAAAATTACAGAGCTATATGATCCATAATTGATTAGTCAAAATAACTTATTGATGAAATATACAAATATTTTATTGTAGCACCTATTTTTATATGCACATTTAGCATTTCTCTTTCCTTCACTATTTAGCCTATGATTTCCACAGAGGTGTCGCAC
Source organism: Cnephaeus nilssonii (assembly GCF_951640355.1). Lineage (NCBI taxonomy): Eukaryota > Metazoa > Chordata > Mammalia > Chiroptera > Vespertilionidae > Cnephaeus > Cnephaeus nilssonii. Next base: position 49,887,764 of record NC_137079.1, on the reverse strand, counting down.
TATATTAGAAGCTGCATTTCCAAAATTGAAGTGATATCAGGAAGGCATTTTAAACCACTCAAAATATGGAGAACTTAATGACAAAGTTTTAAAGCCAGTGCAACCCACCCAATTGGATCGGTAATTTAAAAAAAATAACTGATTGTATCCCAATATATATTAAAATATTAGGGCAATTAATTGGGCCATTTGGGTGAGAATCAGGTGCAAGTTTTGGGTTTTATTAGAGAAGATTTCAAAGTATTTTTTATTAGTCAACCAAAATGATGTATTGATTTGACTACTATTGTAGCCGATTTTTGATTGTTTAACCAAACACCGTTGCATTTGTACAGATCCACGTGTTCTAGCACCTCAGAAGACCAAATGATGGACTGTACAAATCCCTATACAATGTCTTTATCCCTCTGGGCAGCAAGCAATGATGATAACCACAAACAGGATCTCTGTAAGATGGGGCTATTGTTGTTACAGTCTTATATGTATCCCAGCACATGTAATTTTTTAAATAGTTTCTGAATAAACACTTGATAACTATGTCAAATATGAGGAATTGAAGTAATGATTACTTAAAGTGCAAAAGAATTAGCTATGTGTGAGTGACTGAACCTCCATTATTAACAATTTAGGACAAAAAAAAACCTAATTATCAAATTAAAAAATATATATAGATGTTATTACACCTATGGCGGTTCACAGAATTATGTTTCTCTAAATATGTCATTTAAAGTGTTTATTAATGAAATTTTAATTGTATACTTCTTTTCCTTATTGAAGTATTCATCTAATACATGGAGCATGGTAAGTAATATATTGCCTATTCATTTTTCTTCCAATATTGTGTGTTTTTGTCATGTCAATATTACTTATTCAGTCTACAGGTTTCCATAGTTTCATAATTTTACTTGCATAAAATTACCTTCAATAATTATGAAGGATACTTTATCTCCAGTTTATCCATGTCCTAAATGTTCATAATGTTGGCAGGTATAAGCCGTCCACCGCTGAGTAAGGTTTGCCAGTGAACTGAGATTCATATTTAAGGGAAGGAAATGTTTGAATTAGCCTAAAACTTAAAGAACTTTGTGCTTCATTGCTATTGGTGGGTCTTCCCATAATCTCACCTGAAATGTGTGCAATATCAAGGACTGTTCATGAACTCTATGTTTAAGGAGCATTTTCCATGGCATTCTGCCACAAAGAGGCAGCATTCACCCATGAGTAAATTGACAGTAACTGCTTGGATTCAGGTTGAACAGGTGATAATAGTTTTACCGAGGAAATTATATATATATATATATATATATATATATATATATATATATATATATATATATATATATTACATTGGCCAAGTGAAGTAAACTATCCCCATTCTGTGCAACATGTTCCTTTCCAAATTCTTTTCAAAGGGAAAGTAACAAGATTAATGATGCCATGTGATATCATGAAAAATTAAAAATGTATCTTACTTTTCATCTACCTCCGCCACATTAAATTCAGGATTAAAAAAGAAATATAAGTAGCAGCATTTGCTTTCACAGTTGAAGCTGTAATTAATTTATCTTCATTATGGGAGTTATTTTTCTTTTAAAAGTGTTAAAATCACTTCCTCAATATTAGTATATGTAGATATGGTGGGGTTGTATAAATTATAAAATGCAAAGTGGAAACCTCCATGTAACTAGGTGTTTTTCTCTTAATTAATGCATAAAATAGGAAATAAGAATTACATGAAATTAAAGATGTAACTTGCAAAAAATTCTGTGATGCATTTCAAAGATTTACAAAATAATATTTCAAACTAGCACTATAGTATATAATCTTGTCACATACCCTCTTTTTAGTTGGTTTATTTATACCTCTATTGATCCTAAGGTGCCCAGCGTTATTTTAAATCTCAAAAATAATTATATGATTTATGAAAAGAGGTTACTTCTAACTTCTAAATTATATTTACCAAATGTATTAAGAAGATAAAGTAAACATAATTTCTCTAATATACTTGAAAAAAATTTTTAAATGTACAATCATGAAACTTGGATAAAATTAAAAACGAATTATTTTTTTCTCTTTACATGGTTTCCTGCCAATACAGTAACATATACAATAGAACGTAAGTTGTGTGGTTTTAAATATTTTATTTTTGTTTTTCAAGAATGTTCACTGGATAAATTGGGCATATCAGTGGTATATGATTGGAGTAATAGTCCCTGCATACACTCTCTTCATAGAATTTTGGAGAACAACATATGTAATGTTTCAGGCATCAGTTAAAATTTGGATGCAAACTAAGCTTAGTTTTCGTTCTTGTTCTATTTTATATGTTGTGTAATCTCATACAGATATATTTCTAGGTAGATATCATAAAATCTTATTTTTATCTATGAATGATTATAGTGTAAATAGTTAAATTATTTCAGAGAAAATAAATATATTCTGTATAAATGTGGATAATTTGTATGCTAATAGTCAAAATCATTTACAGCCAAACCTGATGAGTTAATCAACTTTAGCATAAATATCATACTTGGAACACATCTTTTTTTTAGGCAAGAGTATCACCTTTAAATATGTGAGGTGGAAAATTTTGGTGAATGTCCTGGATATCCAAGTCAGTCCACTACTGCTCCCTCAGTATCAATTAAGAAAATCAAACTATTGGATAATGAAAACATCTGCACATATTGCAGAAAAAGTTAGAATTTAAGACCTTAATCTAATATACCAGTTTCTTGCCCTATATCATTAGTTCTAGTCTTGTTACTAAGTTATGTTGTTAACAAATGATTCACATTAAATATATGTAGTTTTATTTCCATAATCTAACATTTTTACTTCCTCTTTTCTTTCTTCTTCTTTTTTTTTTTTAGATCTTCCCCTTTCCTTCCTCCTTCCCTCTTCTTATGCTTTCTCTTCATTATTTTTCAGTAGGTCAAGGGAAAGAGTGAGAATAGTTCAGTCCTTGTTTGAAATGCCAAAATCTGGCTACTTAATTTCAAGAGCTCAATAGATTGTTTCCAAAGTCACATAACTCCAAACTAAGGAAAATAAAGCAGACCACAAATAGGCTTCTAATTTTTTTTTTGGAAATACCCATTTGTACTTTTCAGATGCCTCCAAATTGAAATATTTTCAGGGGTGGCAAAATATTTGCTATAATTAATTTTAAGGGTAAATTTTACACTGAGAAAGAACTAAAAACAATAAAAACCAATCTAAATGCTAGAACAAAGGAACATTTAATTATTTCTAAAGGAATAAAATGTTGGGAAAGTGGTAATTAAACTATTGTTGAATTAACTAACTTATGGATAATGTTCCTCAAACCCTTTTAAGTCCTCTACATTTTTTCAAATACAAATATATGACAATAAAATCAAAGTAGTTGGATTGCCATTAGTCATGTGCATAAAAATAATTATCATCTATATTCAAAGGAACCTTATGTAATTAATATTACATTTGGCAACTGTGCATTTTATTATTAATTTAATACCTTTCTATAAATATTATATATATTTCCCTCATTATATGTAGCATGTATGTGACATATCTATTATCAAAGAGAGTATTTCATACTTTTCATCTAGTGTTTTATATATATATATATATATATATATATATATATATACACACACACATATTAAAATGTGTATATATATACATTTTAATATATATGCATATATATTAAAATGTATATATATATATACATATATATACATATATATAATAATTCTCACTGGAGGGGAGGATATGTTTTCCATTTATTTCTAGAGAAAGTGGAAGGGAGAGAGGAGGGGGGAAGAGAGAGAGAGAAAGATCGATCTGCGAGGGACACATTGATTGGTTGTCTCCTGCCCATGCCAATACTGGGGCTAGGGAACCTGCAACTAAGGAATGTGCCCTTGACTGGGAATTGAACCTGCAAACCTTTGGTCCACAGGCCCATACTCTAACCACTGAGCAAACCAGCCAGGGCTATATTTAAATTTTTACAATTATTTTAAGTTATACTTTCTATGGGTTAGGCTGGGATAAAGAAAATAATGGTATGCAGTATATTTGATTGTGACAATAATATAATACGATTTTCTTCCTCTGTTTATAGCAGATCATTTGACTTACAAACACAGGTCATATGTTTTTCATGGTAATTGTACCAGTATTATAAAATGAATAGCTTTTGGCCCTGGCCAGTGTGGCTCAGTTGGTTGAGTGTCCTCCCATGAACCAAAAGGTTGCCAGTTGGATTCAAGCTCATGTCCAGGTGGTGGGCTTGATTCCTGGTAGGGGGCAGGCAGGAAGCAACAGATCAATGCTTCATTCTCATATCGATGTTTCTCTCTCTCCCTCTCCCTTTATTTCTAAAAATCAATTAACAATTTTTTTAATGAATAGCTTTTGTACCCGTATTTTAAAAGAATAATATTTACCCTTAAGTTTAAGAATGACTTAAATTATTTCTTATTAAAAAGCTTTTGACAATCAAAACATACATTTCATAGAGAATTGATTTAAAGCAAATATAATATGATTTGATTTTCTCATTTTTTATTTACTATTAAGATAAAAATGTAATGATACATTGCATAATTTTAAGTACATCAGATACATTTTTGTTAAACATTAAGAAATTGATCCTATAGAAGAAAAGTAATATTGTTAGTGATAGGTTGAATGGAAGTCTTCCAAAGAGGTGTTTGTTTTTTTTCTTAATTAGGTATCTCTATCAGTGAAATGAAGGAATATTATATAGTTGTACTATAAAATAAAATTATATGTTTCTAAAAGTATAAACTATGAAACAATGTTTTCCAGGATTTTTAAAATATGTTTTTATTGATTTGAGAGAGAGAGGAAGGGAGAAGGATAGAGAGATAGAAACATCAATGAGAGAGAAACATCAAACAGCTGCCTCCTGCATGGCCCCTCCTGGGGATGGATCCATGCCTGCAATCTGGGCATGTATCTTGAGGGGGAATTGAACTGGTGACTCTTGGTTCATAGGTCAATGCTCAACCACTGAGTCACACCTGCCAGACTTTAAGGATTTTCTTTTTTAATTTAACATGCAGAAATGGAATGGTGGCTTTATTGAATTGAAGGCTCATTAATATCTTGGTCTACTTTTGACAAATTTCTTTACAGATCATTGCATGTTAAGAAATATTTCAAAATATCATGAAATAAACTCAATTCAAATTTAATTGTATTACTTTGACATTCAGTCATACATATGCAAGAGCAAAATACAATTACTTTTCAGTATTTTGGAATATGCATATTTTGAAGTTTCTTAACAATTTATTTCTACCACTGGTAATGATTTTTACTGTTTCCAAATAACACATTTTTAAAAGAATCTTATTGTATGGTTCATTAAAAACAAAACAATATTGGATATTGAAATCAAAATTTGTGTATAAATGCAACTTCTAATTAGGTACATGCCTATTTACATAAAACAGGAAGGGTGGCAGTAACCCCATGTTACTTCATTTGCAAAGTTCTTTGTCAGACTTCGACTAGCATGCTTTATTTATGAGAGGTTCGTCAGGTGCATGTAGACTAAAAACTTACATACTAAATATAAAATGTTTATGTAAAAATGATTCCTTGACTAAACTAATATATTTTAGCTGTAATGATATATCTATAAAAATTATCTGTAGAAAATCGTGCTTTTTAACAGTATAATACTAGACTTTTTTGCTCTATTTAACTCCAAAGTCAAAAGGGTGTTGCACATTCAAAAGTTCTAATAATAATGGGAAAAGTTCTATTACATGTGTTTAAATCCTGAGTTTTAATATTGACTTTATCTCCACTCCCAAGTGTATAAAGTTCACAGAGCATGTTTTTCTTTGTATTACTTAACTCTGTCCTTGCTAATGTCCCCTTAAAGTACACTAATACACATAATATTTTTTCTTCATGTTTTTCTTATTTGTTTGGCATCAAGGTAGCAAATATTAAAATAAACAGTTATGAACTAGCACTTGTTAAATTATAAATTAAATTTCATTTCACTGAAACAGTTCCCTCAATTTTTTAATTATCCCCCAATTTTAAAGTTAGTGACTAGCATATTTACATAGGTGACTACAAATGTGAAAATTCAGATCCGTAAATTACTCATATATGTCAGAGAATATTCAAAATCATTCACCGTATTATACTTTAAACTCATTCATTCTGTACAATGCTATATTTTGTTTCTGGTTATGTCTTAGGTGAAAATTAGGTATATCATTACAAATTTTAATGAGAATAAAAAGTGAAAGGTGGATATTGAGTACTTGGATTCTATATTTAAAATACCTTCTCCAAAGTTAACAAAACTGTGTATTTTGAAAATCATTTAGAAAGTGTCTTTGTATAACATTATACATTTTATGAAATGGCTAGTTCCATATGGCTTGGATAATCTATTGAATATTAAGTTAAAAGTGCACTCTTTCTTCATTTAAGAATTTTTATCTGAGGGAAGTTTTTGTTGATTTTTTTTTTTTTTTGCATAGGATGCTTGAGTCATGTTGGACATTATAGCTTGGGCTTACACTTTCATTTAAAAGCCCTGTGTCTAATTTTAAACATTAAAAATGATCTTTATTATGCTTGATTCTTGCACCTCCAGTAGTTTTTCTTCCCCAAATATTGAAAAGAAGCTGTTAATATATTTCCATTTATATTGTTAAATGAAAATATGATTTTCCTACGTCATTCCTAGTGTAACAATCCAAATACTATGTAAGCACAACTTAATGTGAGTGTGAGGATGTGGATATGAAATTGTCACTATGAACTCATCACTCATTAATAATCATCTTTAATACATGGCATCTAAATATAAAGCTGAAAAGACTGGATAGCTCATATACTTTACAAAATAACTCTACTGTGTGCTTATAAATACTAAAGCAATGCTCGCCAAGTGGTGATCCACAGCTAAATTCTGAGAAATCTGTGTTTTATTTAATCAGAACAATTTTATTTCCTTTTATGGAAATAAATTTGAATTTGAATGCCTATAGGTTGGATAAGCACCCTCCATATTGTCTTAATCTAGCAGCTTCATATCATATTATCTGCTGAACCATGAGGGCTTTTGCATTTTCAACCATGTTTACATAAAATTTGTTCCTCTGATATTAAAATGTATATACCATAATGATGGATTTTCAGGCCTTGTTCTCTAGGAGCTCAGTTTCTCAATGCTTTATATATAATAGCTGAAGTAGCAAATTCTATGTAGGATTATATTATGAAGAAATCAAAGTTAATATAGGAAAAATTAAGAATGAATGACTTTACAGCCAGAGGAAACTGGTTTACTATAAATGAGTATTCTATTAAAAATGTGAATGTAAGTGTTAAAGATTGTAGTGACTTGAAGTCTCCCAGAAAAGACATTGTAAATTGCCCTGACTCCCACAGGCCCCTGGCCACCCTAAGGCAGCTACAATAGTAACTGAAGAAGTATGTTATTACAGAAGGAAAATTATAATCACAGCTAACAACAGAAGTTTTTCTCCAAATGTCTAACTGCGGATGTATTTGAAAACAGTGCAAAAGGTCAATTCAATGAAAGTGTGTCAAACATCAAATATGAGATTGCTTCCAAGATGGAAGATGTAACTTGGAAAATCTTATCCAATAAACTTAGCACCATGTTGGTTTTTTTTTTTACAAGGAAGAAACAGAATGGCCAAGACTATTTTTTTAGTGTCTTAGAATGAAATACTGAGTAGAAGGAAGATATTTTTTAGTATTGCTGACACTATTAGTGATAAGCTGTAATTTGATGTATATCTAGAGGAAGTAAATTGATATATATCTAGAGGAAGTTAAGAGAGAATAAAATGAGATTCCCAAACTGTCCAAATCAACTTGTTTACTTTTAAAGATTTTTTTTCATTTTTTTGAGACTGACACACTTTATAAAAAAATTTGGATTTCATCTTCTTTATTAATTTTCTAACAAAATGTGAATTAGCTTTGCTATATAAATATATTATAAATTGGATTTTTATTTTTACTGGTGATTTGCTTTATTGATAAGCTGGGCCTGAAATAACAAAATAGTTGTATATTATTTACTGTCATTTTATAACAAATGGTAGCCAAATAGGAACAAGACAGAAGGATAGTTCTAAAACTCCAAATTATATTTCTTTTTTCATTATAGATGATGTGTCCTTTTGCAATTTTTTGTGACTTTGTCTTATTTTCAATTTTTAAAAATTAATACAATGCCTAATTAAATGAAGGGCTTAAATAATTTATATTTCCATTTTTTCTACTGGGCTTATATCAATTGTGATTCCAAAAATTAACAACATGATAATTAATTATTGTTCTTTACACTATATACCTGTGAAAGCCGGTCATAGTTTGAAATGTATTTTTCAATTTCTCCATTAACAGTTTGTTGTTTTCAAAATTAAGTGGCCATTTATAGATACTTTGTTTGTAAGTTTAGATGTACAACTTCTTTAAAAAAAGAAAGAACTTAGTGTAGTTTTATTGACTTCATTTTTTACCCTTTGAAATGATTGCATGTGATTGCAGTATAGTTCTAAAATATATGATCAGGATTTATTTCTCAAAAAATTGAGTGCTATTTTTGTACTAATGGTAGTTGTTTCACATTGGCTTATTTTGCTTGCTTTGAACACATTTTGAGATTATGTATGAGGCAATTTTCATTATGTTGGTTTTAATTCAAATAATGTTTGGCACATTTGTTTTATATTAGCTAAGATATAATAATAAAATACAGAAAATATATCAATATTCTATTATATACAATATTTAAGGGTTCTTGGCTTATTTTATTTCAGAATTAGTTACAGAAGGTAGATTAAATATGTGATGTAGCATTTATAATTTTAATATTCTAAATTTAGCAATTGCTCTCCCACTTAATTATTAATAATATAGGTAGTTTCTAATTTTCTTTTATCTGGTGCTTTAAATTTGGTGGTTAATTTAAGAATGAAATTATTTCTGTCTTAATAGATTTTAATATCACTGCAAATGCTATTTTCTAGTCTCAGTAACAATCTGAATAACCCCTCTAACGCTTAAATGAATCTTCATAGATTGTTATAAATAAGGATCTCTAATGTTCAGAATTTTAAGTGGTAGCAACAACAAATTCACTATAAACACTATAATTAAATCATTACCTTTTCTATTAAGAAGAAAACAAACTCAAGTACATTACAATAATGTCTTGAATGATATTGAAATTCTAGTAAGCTGACATTCATACCTAATAAAAAAGTCTTATTAATATCATCTCTCAACATTTACATTGTTGTATATAAATGTGTTCCTATTTGTGCAACAGAGAATTAATCAACCCAGAATTATTTTGATGGTAATTTTTCTTTTTAATTGACTTGCCAAAATTCATCTGAATAAAGGTATAACAGGAAAAAGAGATATTTGGGATAGTGGCTGTTCTTATCAGATCCTAGAACTATACCTTGGACTTAGTAGGCACTCCCCTAATGAATTAACAAACACGCATTTATAGATGGCAACCAACTGAGGTAAATTCAGTGTAAATTATATCCTAAGTTGTCTATCACACCATTTACCTTGGCATAAACTTTAAGGATGTCTAAAGTATCAGTAAGAATCTAAGGTGACTCTTCAGTGCCTTGGTGTACAAATATATATGCTACTAGTGAATTTTAAATATACTATATAATAAAAGGCTAATATGCAAATCAACTGAATGGCAGAACAACCAGTTATTGTGATGTGCACTGACCACCAGGGGATAGACACTCGATGCAGGAGCTGCCCCCTGGTGGTCAGTACACTCACCCAGGGGGAGCTGCACTCAGCCAGAAGCTGGGCTCATGGCTGGCAAGTGCAGCAGTGGTAGCCGGAGCCTCTCCCGCCTCCACAGCAGCGCTAAGGATGTCCGACTGCCGGCATGGGCCTGTGGGGAATGGGCCTAAGCCATCAGTTGGACATCCCCTGAGGGCTCCCAGACTGCGAGAGGGTTCAGGCTGGGCTGAGGGACGCTCCCGCCCCCACGAGTGCATGAATGTCGTGTACCGGGCCTCTAGTATTCATAATAGACACAGGAAATATTTTTTAAATGGCTCCAATTTTAGTCCACTTATCTAAAAAAAGTTGAGATAAAAAAAAATAGAAAGAAAACTTGAGCACTTAGACATAAAATTCTATTTTGTTGTGTTGGTACAATTGACAAAGTTTTTAATAATTAAGAGGAGTAATGATTGTTGTTTTTCACTAATATTATTGTTCAGAGCCTGCCTTACTCAAGATACTGGTGAAATTTACAGGCATTGCACAGATATGTTTCTGGTGTTTTAAGCCTAGTGAGGTGTTTATCTATTTAGAAAGCTTTTCTGGGCACTGTATGCTTTCCCCTGGGTGTGAGAAAATCAGTTCATCCTTTAAATGAGAATGTTACCTCCAGGGAAAACGTAATCCAGAAGGAATAGTACATTCCTCAGGGCAGTTTCCTATACAAGGACACATTTTTCTCTGGGGCTGGCTCATGTATATTTCATTGGGAGAGTTTTAATATTTTGAAATATCATTGCATTTAGTCATAAGGTACCGTGACTATAGAATAGAGTATTATTTTGGATATATGTTGACATATTTTTCTAAGCTTTTCTATACATCGATTATATTTTAGCTACTTTTATTTATTGTTAAAGTTCTATTTATCTTCATATTTGAGGTAAAATTGATAATGTCATAAATAAAACAGATAATTATTAATATACATCATATATATTTATATATGAATATTTACCCAGAACAAGAGCTTTAAGTGAAGTGGCTGTAGAATTTCACTTATGAACCTCCAACAGCACGATTTTAGAAGTTTTTAAGCTTTTTTGATACCAAAATATAAATTTCTTCTCTCCATAGAAATTTCCTTTATTTTAACCTTGATGAAAATTTGGAGAATGAAGTAATTACTTCTTATTGTCACTTCATTATTCTAGAGAGTTTATAAGTTGAGAATGTAAAGCTGTTTAACATTGTAGTCACATATTTTAAATACTCAACATTATATTTAATATTAATATTTTTCAAAATTCTGTTCAGACACTATTTTTGCCCACTAAAGAATATTGGGATACAACTACATAATTTCTATTTGCAGATTTTTTAAAAATAAAATTACATTAAAATGTAGTCTATTATATGTAGTATGAATATAAGCAACATTACTTACAATGCCAGAGAATGAAGATAAACTTTTTGAATTAAATACTTAGCTATTTTTTGCAAATTCATAATTTTTTTCTAAAATAAAGACCCATTTTATATTAAATGTATAATATTAAAACATTAAGATGCATTGATATTATGCTTTGTTTGTAAAATAATATACTTTCATAGTCACTAAATATAGTAAAGAACTGTTTCATAAGATATATCAATATTATCAAAATATTTCAATAGATATATGATGATACATTTGAAAATGTATTTCATTTTATGAGTATTAACTTTATGTGTTATTATGAGGAATAGAATCAAAGAGGCACCTTTACAAAATACTTAGCATAATCAAAATGAAAGTAAATTTTTGTATTTGGGGAAAAAAACTTTTTTCCCCACTATTTTCTCTCATTTCTTAATACAAAATTAGTTTCCTCTTAATAATGTTCATTTTAAAAATTTGAATTGCTATTTATTATGTAAAAATAAAATCACTATTTTTTATTTAAAACAAGACATGGACTGACATAAATTTGATGTAGCTATTTATTTGTGCATTCAAATTAAATTTAACTAAAATTAATTCAGATCAGTTATATTTTAAATGAATCCATAAGTTAGAAATATAAAGCCTATCATATATGTTGGATGTTAGAACCATTTTATCATATGCTCGAATATAGTGAATACTTTTTAAAAGAAATAATGAATCATTTTAAGAATAATTTTAATCTTTTTAAACTTCTGCACTGTGATTCTATAAACAATACTGATATGCAGGTTTCTATTTACCTGCTTTTTAAGTGGGAATGTAGGTATGGATATCTATTGTTTAAATTACATGTTTTTATTGAATTGGAAAAAAGATAACATTTAGACAAATAATTGAAAAAATAAAGGTTATCATATTGATGAAATATTACATAATATAATATATTGTGCACATTTTATAATGTGCACATAGCTATTAACAGAATTGACTATTTATATGAAAGTTAAACAATGTGCAGATATTGTATTTAACTTTATATGGTTTAATTTCTATTTGCCGATTTTTTAAAAATAAAATTACATTAAAATGTAGTATATTATATGTAGTATGAATATAAGCAACATTACTTACAATGCCAGAGAATGAAGATAAACATAGATTAAGAAAATAAATAATATTTATTTTAAAATATTTAGAAAAAATATATGTTTGTGTAGCAAATGTCAACCTAAATGATCTCTAGGTGTATTGGTGACTCAATTAGCAGTATATATTTTCACATACTCTTTGTATTTACATATTTTGACTAATGCCAATATCTGACATATATGATAACCTATTTGAAATTTTACTTCAGAATGGCGAAAAAATTATATTAGACAATTATTATTCATATCCTACACCACAGCTATGACAAATTTGTAAATATTGCAATGGGAAGAGTAATGTTTGGTTTAATTTTGCTACCAATTTATTATATTTATATATTAGCTATCTCTCCATTTGAAAATGTTTCTATGAAACAAAAAATTTCCCATGTGGATGGAATGGGGCTACAATAAAACAAAGGAACATAAGGATGTGGTTATGATCAAACTAAGGTAATTTTTAAAATAATAAACCTTAAAGTACTTTTAAGGAATTCTAAATTTAGTGTCTATTAGGTAGTAAATTAAAAAATTTATAAATATGATAATCACATTAAATTTTTGGATTAATAACTTTAAATTAATTTTTAATCCCACTACATCATAACCTGTTGCAACATTGCTATTAGATTCATAGTTGAAATATTAGAAGTATTGGATAAAAATTGCATTTGAGGTGATTTTCTTCAAGTGGATCATGTTGGTACTGCTGTTGCTAGATATTATCCTTAGAATAATTCTGTTGCTGAAACTCTATGTAGGTCTTATCATCTGGAAATGTTGCATTGGATGTATGTGTACTATCTATATATATGGCATATATATGTTCTCATATTTTTGTAGTATCATTGTTTTATAACTGGAGTGGCAATATGTATTAACTAGGATTTGGAGGGATCTCACATTTTTCCCTTAATTTTTAATTTTCCCAAGGGATATAGAATTTTGGTATAAAAGTTGCTATATAATGAATTATTCCTAGGAACCATTCATGTTTTTACATTATTGTTAGGCTACATTTCATAGCATATTATTATAGTTTCTATTGTTTTAATTTAATGTAATTCATGGATATTTACTTATCCCTATGTCAAGATTATTCTATTCCTTTCATATACTGCATATAAAATAGCATTTTTGTTTGATAATTTTTGTAATGCAATGAGCCAGACATAGTTGGTTACTAAATCAAATGGAGTATAAGGGTATGGGATCTATCTGTAAATGGAAAGCAAAGATATTTTAAATTGATTATTGATCTTTTTACACATTGACAATTTTAATTCAGTGAAATGCTGTGCATTGTGATTACTCTTAACATAGTTGATTTGCATTACTTTGAGTTCTGAAAATGTTTATATTTACATTTTTCTAGTTGCTCACAACATTAGGAATTGGCTGAATCTGATTGGTCTTAACCTAGAATAACTATGAAGTAGATAAATCATACCTCCCTTACAGACTTATTGTCTCAATTTTGGCTTTCTTTTTAACTTGCAATTCAACTAAGAAAGTTTACAATGATGTTGTTTCTAATTCATTCTTTGTAAAATGTTAATTAGTTCTCCACATTGTGCTTCATGAGAATGATATTATGATGAAAGTGCCTTGGAGATAAAAATGATTTCAAAGCTATTAAGCATACTCCTACCTATGAAATCCCAGTTTCTGTGACAACAGTGATAGTAGGAGATGTGGAACAAAAACCCAAACTCAGCATCAAGGACAGAATTTATGCAAATTAGCCCACTTCTCTTATTGGGAGGAGGGGGGGTGGGGACTGTCAAACTAGCAATCAGGTAGAAAACAAACATAGTCACCTAAGAGAATAAGTCACCTGTCTTTTTGTGGTTTATATTTTCTTTTTTTTTTAATGTTTAGAACATACTCTTATAAAAGTGTTTATTGTTGAAAGTATTATAGATGTCCCCTTTTCCTTCCCCCAAGTCCCCCTTCACCGGGTTCCAACCGCACTCCAGGATTTCACCACCCTATTGTTTATTTCCTTATGTATTGCATGTATGCATATAGGTTCTTTGGTTAATCTCTTCCAGCCCCTCCCCGCTTCTCTCTGAGATTCATCAGTTTGTTACATGTTTTCATGACTCTGGTTCTATTTTATTCATCAGTTTATTTTGCTCATTAGATTTCTTGTTCATTTATTTTGATTTTTAGACTCAATTGTTGATAGATATGTATTTATTGCCATTTTATTGTTCATGCTAGAGGCCCGATGCACGAAATTCATGCATGGATAGGGTTCCTAGGCCTGTCCAGTGATCAGGGCTGATCTGTGGGGAGACTGGCGGAGCAATCGGGGGGTGGGGGGGTGCTCCCGCTGGCACCTCCCTTGGCTGGCCTGGTGCCGCCTGCTCACCAGCCGGCCCTGCCCCCTGATTGCCCCACCACTGCTGCCAGTCGCCTCTCTCTATGGGGTGACTGGCGGGACAATTGGGGGGTCCCCACTGGCACCCACCTTGGCTGGCTTGGGGCCTGCTGGCTGGGGGAAGCTCCTGCATTGAGCGTCTGCCCTCTGGTGGTCAGTGCACATCATAGCTACTGGTTGTTCCACCGGTCATTCCACCTTTTGGTTGATTTGCATATTAGGCTTTTATTATATAGGATTTTTGGTTCTTCTTCTTCTTCTTCTTCTTCTTCTTCTTCTTCTTCTTCTTCTTCTTCTTCTTCTTCTTCTCCTTCTTCTCATTATTTCTCATTCTTATTCTTATTCTTTTATTCTTATTCTTCAACAATGACCTTCAACATTTCATGTAATACTGGTTTGGTGGTGATGAACCCCTTTAGATTTTTTCTATCTATGAAGATCTTTATCTGACCTTCAATTCTAAATGATAGCTTTGCTGGGTAGAGTAATCTTGGTTGTAGGTCCTTGCTATTGTTCATTTTAAATATTTCCTGCCACTCTCCTTTAGCCTGCAAAGTTTCTGTTGAGAAGTCATCTGACAATAGTATGGGCACTCCCTTGTAGGTAACTAGCTGCTTTTTTCTTGCTGCTTTTCAGATTCTCTCCTTGTCTTTAACCCTTTGCATTTTAATTATCATTTGTCTTGGGATGGGCCTCTTGGGTTTCTCTTGTTTGGGAGTCTTTGAACTTCCTGGACTTGTAAGCCTATTTATTTCACCAGGTAGGGGAAGTTTTCTGTCATTATTCCTTCAAACAGCTTTTCAATATCTTGCTCTCTCTATTCTCCTTCCCCACAATTTGAATATTGGTACTCTTGAAGTTGTCCCAGAGGTTCCTTACACTATCTTCATATTTTGGATTCTTTTTTCTTTTTGCTCTTCTGATTGGGTGTTTTTGCTTCTTCATATTCCCAATCATTGATTTGATTCTTACCATCCTCTACCCTACTATTGAGTCCCTGTAAATTATTCTTCATTTCAGTTAGTGTATCCTTCATTTCTGACTGGTGCTTTTTCATGTCTTTGATGTTCTTAACAATTCCCTTGAAATTCTCACTAAGTCCCTTGAAGCTCTCATTATGATCCTTGAGCATCCTTATAACCATTGGTTTGAACTCTGTATCTAGTAGTTTACTTGCTTCCATTTCACTTAGTTCTTTTCCTGGAGATTTCTTCTGTTCTTTTATTTGTGATATGTTCTTTTGTCACTGAATTTTGGCTGCTTCCCTGTGTTTGTTTTTGTGTATTAGGTAGAGCTGCTATGTCTCCTGGAATTGGTAGAGTGGCCTTTGTAGTAGATGTCCTGTAGGACCCAATGACTCAGCTTCCCCAGTCACCTGAAGTGGGCACTCAAGGTGTGCCCCTGTGTGGACTGTGTGCACTGTCCTATTGTAGTTGAGTTTTTATTGCTGTTGGCGTCCCTGGGAGGAATTGACTTTTAGGCCAACTGGCTGTGAGGACCAGCTGAGACTATAGCAGAAGAGCTGCTGTGTAGAAGACACCCCTTTGAAGCAGGACTTACTTCTGTGGGGCTTTGTGCTCACTGAGTCTGCCCCTTGAGTGTGTCACTCATGAATGTGTAGAGTTGCAATATGGTGTGGTCTGAAGCTGTCCACCAGGAGCACTGGCTCTGAGGCACCCCCTAGCGCGCCCCCCACCCCCTGCCAGAGGTGTAAAGTCAACCACTGCCTGTGCCCTTTCTGGGGCCATTTGTCAGGACCTATAGAGCGATCTGCAGATGGCTGATACTTGTCTTGGGCTTGGAAGTGCCCATGAGAGGCCTAGCTGTGAAGCATGGAAGGCTGTTGCTAGTGAGTGGCATGGGGCACTCTGATGCCAGCTGCTACTTGTTTGAGAGATTTTAGGAAAGTCTGAAGCCTGAGCCAGGGCAGGTCATTTCATATGGAAAAGCTGCTACAAATAGCTTGGGTGGGGCTGCAAATTGGGTGGGGCAGGATCTCAGGGAATCACCAGGGTGGAGAAAACAGTGTGAGCCAGGTCGATTGAGACTCAGTCAGTCATCTCTGTGGCAGGGGAGGTCCAGCATAGAAATAAGGATGGCTTTGAGCACCCTTGTCTGGAAGAAAGCTGCCCTGAGTTCTTGCTCCAATGCCAGACAATCCAATTCATCTCTATGTCCCTGGATCCCCCGCAAGCTGCTGCTCCAGAGCTGGAGCTCAGAGGGAGCGAGTCCAAGTAAGTCCGTGTGCAGACTCTTTAAGAGGAACTGTCTGGCTCTCCAGCAGCCTCACTCAGCTACAATCCCCACTGGTTTTTATAGCCTGAAGTTATGGCGGGGGGCGGGGGAGAGGGGGGAGGGCTTCCCTTCACAGCACTGGAAGCTTGGGCTGAGAGGTCTGGTGTGGGGCTCCGACCCCTTTCTCCTCATGGGAGGCCTCCACAGCCTAGATATCTCTCCTGATTTAAAAAAAAAAAAAAAAAAAAAAAGCTACATATGGGTGTCAGACCAACCCGTTTTGTGCCTCGGCCCCTCCTGTCAGTTTTGATATGATTTCTTCTTTATTTCTTTAGTTGGGCTTCAATTCAGCCAGATTCAGATGGCTTTAAATGATGGTTGTTCTGTATTTTAGTTGTAATTTTGATGTGGTTGTAGGAGACAGCAAGTACTGCATTTACCTACACCACCATCTTGGTTCTTCTGGTTTATACTTTCCATCATGGGGGAAAAATTGAGAGTACAGATGGGACTTAATCAAGAAAAGTGATAAAAATAGTCTAATTATTTTTATTGTGTCAAAGTTTTTTTTAAAAAAACTTTGGTTTAAACTGCATTTGCCCAATTTTTCATGTGATATATTAAATGAAAAAAATAAAGGCTGCACTTACAATAGTTAGTTTTTCCATATATGCAACAAAAGTTATTCTGATATTAGTCTAGTATTTTAAAATTTTTTTAAAAAGTTATACACAGTTTTTTTCTATTAATTGACTGATATGGCAATTATGTATATTTGCTTAATAAATTACAAATAAGTAAAATTGGTACTATACTCTTCAGTTATAATTTATTTACTAGTAAGTTGGAATCTTTTATTTCTATCATCACAGATATAATGCTATTTTGTGAAAGCTATGTTGAAATGAATAAGTAATTCTTTCCTTTAAAAGTTCCTTTCTGATTCTAATTTAAATAGCTTATTAAGTAAAATCATAGCTCTTCAGTAGTAATATGATTATGTGATTCTTTCCTCAATAAAATCGACAATTTTTGTGCTTATCTTTTTAAGTATAATCTAAGCCACAAAAATGCTTTTGGCCTTACAATTGGGTTTTGTTAAAAAGAAAACCCAAACTCTGCATTTAGTATATTTCCTATAAGATGATCTACGTATCATAAAGTGAATAGATAATCCTTATATTTTCAACATCTAAAAAGCCATTAGTATCTTTAAAATGTCCTAAAACACTCCACTGGATAAACAACAGAGGAATTTGCATGGTCAGTACATTTAAACTGGTGCACTAAACTTACCTTTTGTGTCTGCAGATGAAAGAGAGCGGAAGAAGCAAACTGTTTCCTTTCAGCACGGTTTTCAGGTGATGATATGTGTGAACGTGTTTGCGTTATGCAAGTTTCACAGGAGGGGTTGCTTGTTCCACCCTCTTTCCTTTTTCTTTTACATTTTGTGAGCCGTCGTGAACATTTTCATTATAAGCTGCACACACAAGAACATGCTGCAAGTTTGAAGGAAGGGGCAGCACAATCTTTCAGCAAGCCTTTTATCCTTTCAATCACTCACAGAAAACAACACTAAGATCTAGGAGATAGAATCTTCATCTTCGCTGGTCATGTTCTCAAGGCAGAGTGAGGCTCACTAATGCTGCAGTGGAGGCCTATACCTTGTTAACTGCATGTGTGCTTGTTATGTGATTTATGGGATGCTAAGCAAAATCTCAGCGATATGTACTCATCATCACATTTCATTGCCAAATATACTAATATTTCAAACAATAGTTTGAGTCCAGAAAGAAAATGGACAAGGTTTACAGTGAGTAAATATAGTCAATGCATGTCTGCCTTAAAGAGAGATTTTTAAAAATCTCTTTTATCCTTTTCATAAATAATGTATAACTAGGTGCCATGTAATTGAGATAAAGACAAAAAAGCAAAACCATGTGAAATACTGACTGAATTAGCCTTGCGATTCTCTTTGTTTTGCCTAGTTTGATACATTTCCAGTGTGTCACAGCAAGATTATTTTTGACATTCTTCCTTGGAGTAATTATTTATTTGAACGTCGTATTTTCTCTACTACTTACTAAAAAGAGAAATGCTTATAATATTTAAGTATCCAAAATATCCCTTATTATATAATTCTGGATCATTATTTGTTTTACTTTATACTTTATGCGGATTATGATTCAGTGTATAAAATATAGGTCTTTTTTCCCCCCTGTTTTACATTCCAGTGCCCTACTTGCTATGTACTATTTTGGTTTTCCTTTTTCTTGATATTTTGTTTAATGCAGAGCCTATCTTTATTACAAGATTTATATGATGATCTGAAAGTCCTTATGGAAATTGAAAAATCATTTATTGGAAGCATGGTTTTTCTACTTTATTTTATTCATGTGTGTACTAGTAAAACTAAAATTTTGAAAAGTTAGACATTTTATGTTTTATTTAATTTCATTGTTTTGCATACTCTTGAAGCCTAAAATAATACTTAAAGAAATAATAGGAAAGGTATCATGTACAAGTGAAAGTTGCATTTTATATTATGCAAGAATAATTTATTTGTGTGCTTTTTCCCTCTGTCCTTTTCTGGTATTTTTATTCCCCTAACCTCCTAAAATTAGTTAAGTTTGAGTTACAAATGACTATTCATTTGTATAGTGGATTTTTAAAACAACACTAACTATGAAATATGTAAGCTGACAATTTCAACAATCACTCAATGATTTTACTTTGAAATAGCCACCTAAGAAGAGACACCTCAGTTCAGTTGTTGTTGTTGTTGTTGTTGTTGTTTTAAATATATTTTATTGATTTTTCACAGAGAGGAAGGGAGAGGGACAGAGAGCTAGAAACATTGATGAGAGAGAAACATCGACCAGCTGCCTCCTGCACACCCCCTACCGGGATGTGCCCACAACCAATGTACATGCCCCTGACCGGAATTGAACCTGGACCCTTCAGTCCGCAGACAGACCCTCTATCCACTGAGCCAAACCAGTTTCGGCCAGTTGTTGTTTTTTAAATCCTCACCCAAGGCTATTTGTCCACCAATTTTTAGAGAGAGTGGAAGGGAGAGGGAGAAATAGAAACATCGATGTGAGAGAGACACATCCATTGATTGCCTCCTGCACACACTCTGATCAGGGGCAGGGAACCTGCAACCAAGGAATCTTCTTTTACCTCCTATGCACTCACAGACTCCTTGTGTTGGTACAAGACGGAGCCATTGGTGGTAAAATGGAGTTAACTGGGGGGGAGAGTAAAGAGAAAGAACTGGAGAAGGGAACTATTCCTATCGTTTGTTTTCACCAGCCCTAGGACTCAATGCATGCCTGGAGCTTTCCAGCGCCTGCTCCATTTCTTCATTCACACTTCCTAGAGAGTGCCCCAAATGTGAAAGCAAAGTTCTGGGTTTTGTTTCTGTGATAATATTTCTTTAATATTTTCTTGTGTCGTGTAAGTGGTTTTTATTTGTCTGTTTGTTTTTTGTTAGATTTTAGTCCATGCATTCAGAATTTAGTGTGTGTGTGTGTGAGTGTGTGTGTGTGTGTGTATGAATATGTGTGTGCTGTTTGTTTTTCCTACTCTGTCTATATGCAAAGAGAGGCTGATAGTTGAAGAAGAAAAGGCAAACATTTAACTGTATCTCTTTTTTCCTAACACTACCAACATTAGGTAGGTAGGTAGATGATGATAGATAGATAGATGATAGATAGATAGATACATAGAATGTAGATTTGTTTTAGGTGGGGGAGACACTGTGTAGTTGTAACTCTATTCCATTATTTGATAGATTTGGAGGAAAGAAACTGATCATAAGTAAAGAACAGTGGCAGGAGAAAGCGTTAGTAGAAGGAAAGAAATGGGGAATATTGGTTAGCTTAAGATGTGTTGTCTTCAGAAGTCTCATTTTATTCTCTACTACCTGCAGCTGCTGCTCTAACCTTAGTCCCTGAGCTGAATATTCCTCTACAGGATTTTTATCTCCACTCCTCCGTATTCACCCAATCTTACCTTGAATTCCTTCTGTAGTCCTTGAAAGGCACAATTACCTTTTTAGAATTGGAGAAAGCCCTTGTGCCTTTACATTTGGAGAAAGCAGAATTTAATAATCTAATTCAGCTGAATTACAGTTCCTGGTCACTTAGATTTTTGAATTATTTCGAATATTGTCACATATGGTCCTCTGTAATATTCACACAGTATAATAAATACTTATGGGCCATTTTTGATTACATTATATTTGTCAATAGTTATAAAAGTATGTTTTATAGTTATATTTATATTAGAAAGCTTCAACTTAAAAAGGGATTATGGATGTAATGTTTTAAAACAATACATTTGTAAATTCATTGTTGTTTATTTCATAATCAATTCACAATTTTGCATTTAGTCCAGTTTATTAGTTGCAAAAACACATATGAATAAATGCATGTGGAATTAACTTTTATTTTGTATTTGAAATGCTGAGGTTTTATTGAAAATTTCATTGGTGACCAAGTAAAGTAATGTATGTCCTTGAAGATACACTGGCAATGTCAAAAGCATAGCCACAACATATTATGTAGCTACTAGAGGCACGGTGCATGAATTCGTGCACCAGTGGGGTCCCTCGGCCTGGCCTGCAGGATCCAGCCAAAACTGGCTCTCTGACATTGCCTGAGGGGTTCCGAATTGCAAGAGAGCACAGGTCAGGCCAAGGGACCCCACCAGTGCATAATCAGGGCAAGGGAGGGATACAGGAGGTTGGCCAGCCAGGGAGGGACCGAAGAAGGCCTTCAGGACATGTCCGGCCCATCTTGCTCAGTCTTGATCGGCCGGACCCCAGCAGCAAGCTAACCTACCAGTCGGAGTGTCTGTCCCCTGGTGGTCAGTGCATGTGAAAGCAACTAGTTGACTGTCTTCCCCCTGATGGTCAGTGCACATCATAGTGAGCAGTTGAGTGTCCTTAGCATATCATTAGCATATTATGCTTTGGTTGGTTGAACGGCGGACCTGTCATCCAGACACTTAGCATATTAGGCTTTTATTATATAGGATATGTAGATTCCAATAGGGCAATTTGGACATTTGCAATAGGTATCTTTATCTTTCAAAAGCACACTATGAACAATTTGTGTGATTTTTTTTCTGTTCATACTAATACATCTAAGTATAACATATACTATAATCTTAAAATGGATTTTTAAAAATATTAATTTAATTTATAAATGAAGGATATGTTATTAAGCATCCATTCAAACAAGGTTTTGCCTCATCATGGCTATGGACATTTATAGTTAGGGAACATTAACTTCAATTGGACATCCTTACTATCTAATGACTTAGTCAAGTCATCAATAAAGCAACCTGCCTTAGTAACTGACCTGGATTGTGAGTGGATTTCTAATTATTTAATAATACTATGAAATCACACAGTATATTGTTTTTGTTGTGTGAGATAGAGAATTTTTATATGAACTTTTTTTTCAGCTGGCTTTTAA
This sequence comes from Cnephaeus nilssonii, assembly GCF_951640355.1. Lineage (NCBI taxonomy): Eukaryota > Metazoa > Chordata > Mammalia > Chiroptera > Vespertilionidae > Cnephaeus > Cnephaeus nilssonii. The sequence goes on along the minus strand of NC_137079.1, from coordinate 49,865,285 downwards.
GCAGAATATTTATGCCTATGAAATGACAGCAGCAGACAGATTTTGTTGACAAGAAGGAATAGTTGTATTTGTGAAATATCACAAACTAGTGTCCTGTAGGCAAAGAGACCAGTAAGCAAAGAAAAAAAACTGGCAGGGATTGAAATGCCTTCTGAAAATGAGAAGACAGCCACCAAAGGGTAGCAAACCATGTAAAGCAATATATTATATATGTGATATATTATATATGTGACAAGTCAGTGACAGGCATCTAAATTTCACATTTTATGTAGATTTGGTCTTGAAACCTTCATGTTTTATTTTAATACCCAGCATTTTGTAGTCATGATGTTCATTGGAAATAAGCATTGATAAAAATCAATACATTTTACAAAGCAGAATCATAATGCAAGTATAAGGTCTGTTTTGTTGCTCTTATTGTTAAAACATGCAGGTCTTTATATTCAACTGGGAAGTGAGGTCATTGTAGGGTAAAGTAACCAGGAACATTACATGTGTGACTTCTTGACAACTGACAGTAGTCCTTGTTAGAAACTGGACAATTTTGGTTGACCTTTTAAAAGAGTGGCCAGATTTTATATTCTTTCTTTTTAATAAGCAAGTGAGTGAATAGGTCTTGTCTTATTAGATTAATATTCATAAAGTGTCAAGGAGACACTCTACAAGCAATGCATATTAAAGAACAATAAAATAGAGCTAGTCATTAATTACTCTCAATACACAAGCTATCTGGATAAAGAAATATATACAAAAAAACTAGATAATTTCAATATACTGGGATATAAATTTATAGTTTCTTATCACTTTAATCTTGAAATGTTGCCAACATATTTACATTTAAAATATTAAACAAATATTGATTTGAAGATTGATCACTTTGAATTATTTTTATTTTAATTAGTCTGTTAATCATATTCATATCAATACATATCATTGAAACCATACTATCTAGATATCTCTAAATTTTTCCATCTCCTATTAGAATTTATCTTTGCTAAAAGTTTGAGTAGCTTGATTACTGCTATCACTAAAACAATTAAAGAAAACACTATTTCTATTTATTTATTTGAATTCATTATTTATCTTAGGAATCATGGTTCATGTGCACATTTTGTCTTTGTTTTACTCATAGAGAATTCAATTGATTGAGAATGTGGTGTGTTTGGTAGTCAAAAAATGATTATTGAAAACAGAAATAATCGTAGTAATTGTGACTGGACCTCATGCTAAGTTAACTACTATCTGGGAATCAACTAATTATCTAAGTGAAAGAGTAGTTTCTCCGAGACACGAGAAAAAGTGTTCATTCTTCTCTTTCTCTTCTTCTATTTTTAATTCATACATGAAGTGACTGCAAATAATTACTTGATTCTAGTTACAGGAATAATGTGTAAGCAGGTATGACTTCACCAATTGATGGATCAGGCTTAAAAATAATTTACTAGCATTTAACTATTCAAACTTAAGATTTTCTAGGATTTTTGGAGTGTTTTGTTTGAAATTTCAGATGTCTCTGACTCAAGCTACATGAATATAGCTAATAATATTTTTTTAAAACAAAACTTAACAAAAAAGTAATTTTGGTCACAATTATTCAATTCAATGAACATTAAGATGTTAGAAAATTGTCAATTTTCTCCACTAAAAACTTTGGATTTTATTTTTGTAAATTTGGACAGGTTCAGCCTAAATCTATATCAAAATTCATAATGGTTAAAATTCAAATAATTGTGGGAATCTTATTTAAACTAGAAGCCCGGTGCACAAATTCGTGCATAGGTGGGGTTCCTTGGCTTGTCCCATGATTGGGGCCAATCGGGGCTGTCTCGCCCAGTCCTGGCTGGGGCTGATAGAGGCCGGCCGGCCCGGGGGGGGGGGGGGGGGAGGGAGGGGGGGAAGGGGTGGGTGGGTGGGGAAACCATGGGAGGTTGGCCAGCTGCAGGAGGTTGGCTGTGGGAGCGCACTGACCACCAGGGGGCAGCTCGTGTGTTCAGCATTTGCCCCCTGGTGGTCAGTGCATGTCATAATGACCAGTCGACCAGTCATTGGGTCGACCCATCATAACGGTCACTTAGGTTTTTATATACATAGATAGAAGGTGAAAAGTTCAAAATATCTTAACAGAATTGGCAGAATTTTAGAATTATCCTCTATATGTGTGTGGTATTCTAGAGAGAGATAAACTTCATATATAAATATTCAATATTGAAATTTTGACTGAACTCTTAAACACATTTTTTGAGAATTATGTGTTACCAGGAACTGTGCTAAATTATCTTTTCTAGTAGTTTGCATTCAAAATTGTGAATGTTTACAAGTGCAACTACAACATTTTTGTAGATATTATTAGAACATTGCTTTCTTTTTCCAAAAAAAAAAAAAAAAAGTTAATTCTCTTAACTCTCCCTGAAAATACTACACATTATGCACAGTGGAAATCAGTAAAGTAACATAAAGTAATATTATAGTAAGTTGAACTTCTATATTAATTAACATTTGTCTATACTCAAAGTCTTATTTCCTTTGGATTTGGACACTTTCATTTTATGAGGTAAAAGAAAATGTGTCATAAAGTTAATCTCTACATTTAAATTGCAGGATTGTTGGTCCCTGAAAAATAAGATTTTTTTTTTAAATATGAAATTTACCTACAGTAATATCTCCTTAAAGCTTTCATTGCAGCTAATTTTTTGAAAGACAATAATGAGGAATGATTACAGGACATCAGTAATAAAATATACTCAATAGTTTAGTCCAGTGGTCGGCAAACTCATTAGTCAACAGAGCGGCAAACCGCGGCTCACGAGCCGCATGTGGCTCACAAGCCACAGTTTGCCGACCACTGGTTTAGTCAATAGACAATGCATTATGATATAGCTTACTTATTTTTCCTGGATTAATATAAACACACCCCTTCCTAGGAAGGGAGAACCTGAAGGAGAAATGGAGAAAAATTAATCAAAACAAAACTCTCTGTTTACAAGAATCTAGATTCCAAATTTTATGTAGATTTGTACTTGAAATCTCCAGGTTTTATTTCAATACTCAACATTTTGTAGTCATGATGTACATTGGAAATCAGCATTATTAGAAATAGATACACTGTACGAAGATTACTGCATACCTTATATAAGCCAGGCACTGTTATACAGCCATGAAAAATCCCAGGACTGTGTCTATTCTCCTAGTGTATACAGCCATTATTTCTAAAACTGTAGTCTACATGTGGATACAAATACCTTGTTGACTTCTATATGCATGATTTCTACAAAGAAATTTACTTTTTCTTTGCAGTAAGAAAATGAGTGGTAGCCCTAACTGGTTTGGCTCAATGGATAGAGTGTTGGCCTGCGGACTGAAAGGTCCCAGGTTCGATTCCGGTCAAGGTCATGTACCTTGGTTACTGGCATATCCCTAGTAGGAGGTGTGCAGGAGGCAGCTGATTGATGTTTCTCTCTCATCGATGTTTCTAACTCTCTATCCCTCTCTGTAAAAAATCAATAAAATATATAAAAAAAAGAAAATGAGTGATAGAAATGTTAAAATTTTCAAGATTACCCAATAAGTGATGAAGTAAGAATTAAGAGGCTATTTCCTCTGCTTCCAAGTTCTTTTTCTCATCCATGAATGCTAAAATCTAAAAGTATGTAGTAAAGTAGATATTTAAAAAAAAATAACTGGGAGACCCCTTATAAAAATGCAAAGGGAGTTTGTGAGAAGACAAATGAAAGAAGAAATATTACACTGGGGATGGGAAAGCTATTATGGAATAAGTTGTGTCCACAATGCTTCAAAATGTTCAAAACTTTGACAGGAAAAAATGAGAAATTCTGATGTACAGTAGCAGGCAGGGCATGAAAGCTATAGATCCCAGGGACAGACTAAAAGCAAGAAGCAGTGCTGCTTAACATTAGTATTAATAATATTATTGTGGTGTAATTTACAGAACACTCTGGACAATCAAATTATTTTTTTTTAAATGAAAAGCCTTAAAGCAATGTTGGGGAATTTCCACACACTTGGGGAGCAATTAAAAGTTTTTGAGCAGGGTTCTGACATAATTAAAATTTCTTTTAGAAAATGTAACTTTTGTAGAAGAGGGTAGACTGGCTACAAAACGGAAAAACAGTGGAAAGAACACTGCTTGGACTGGGATTTCAGTAACTCAAGTGTGAAATAGAGAGATGGTAGAAAAGGAAATGAGATAGCATTTTTTAAAAAATATATATATTTTTATTGATTTCAGAGAGGAAGGGAGAGGAAGAGAGAGATGGAAACATCAACGATAAGAGAGAATCATTGAATGGCTGCCTCCTGCATGCCCCATACTGGGGATTAAGTGGCTGCCTCCTGCACACCCCATACTGGGGATCAAGCCCGAAACCTGGGCATGTACCCTTGACCGGAATCAAACCCAGGACCCTTCAGTCCGCAGGCTGACACTCTATCCACTGAGCCAAACCAGCTAGGGCAGAAATGAGGTAGCATTTAACAAAGACAGTACATAGAAAGAACTGTCAAGTTTAGGCAATAGAGTACAAGTTCGAGAATTTAAACTCCAACAACATTGGTTGTTTCTGTTTCTTGTTGTTTTGTTTTTATTCTCTTTATCTTTCTTGTATCCCTAGCACTCAGATAAGAATCTGGCACTAAGGAATCAGGAAATAATTTTGTATTAATAAACATAGTGGATGAAGGAGAAAAACTAGTCCAATATAAATGAACTTGGATGACAATGTTTGCCACAGGGAGGGAGTTATTTTGGAAATACATTTTATGATTCCAAATTTTGATGCCATTCCTATTTGCTGCTTAGAATTTAAAACTGCCTTTGAATATTGTGAGGTATAATATATATATATTAGAGGCCCGGTGCATGAATTCGTGCATGGGTGGGGTCCGGCCAGCCTGGCCAGGGGGAGGGGACATGGGCAGTTGGCCAGCCTACCTGCTGGTCGAACTGCTGGTTGAGAGGACAATTTGCATATTAGCCTTTTATTATATATAGGATATACACTGAGTGGCCAGATTATTATGCGTTCAGAGATCATAATAATCTGGCCACTTAGTGTGTGTGTGTGTGTATATATATATATATATACCAAGGATAGAGAATGGAGAGTGGTAAATGTTTTTGTGTTATTTTTAAGGTTTTCATATAATTAACTATTAACTGAAATATTCTATCACTGTGAATTGCAGACAAGCACAGTGGATTTTTAAAATACCTCTTGGATATGCTTGTAGTCATACAGGTGGTACAAGAAGCAACTGGTTTTCCATGTTTTCCTATGATGGAGGAAAGCAGATTAAAAAATAAGTATTTTTTTAGTGAGTAGAAAATACACTAAATAAGTTCAATATAAGGGCTACTTTGACAAGCCACTCTTGCTTTTGTGTGTGCACATGTATGTTTCCTTATAGAAAATGCATATTTTATATCACTACTCACAGCAATTAGTTTAATTAATTGAATCTACCAGTAGTCTAGATGTATTAACCTGAGCAGGGCTCCATTTATCATAAGAAAGAAATTATTTCTAAATTTCTCTAAGGCTATAAAAAATGTTAACATATAACTGACACAGTAGGCAATTAGACAGACAAGAACACAGTAGAAATGATAGGCTCGGTACAGAAGGTCACCCAGGGTGGAGAGCTAGCATGTCCCAGCATATTGATGGTTATGCAATGTAGATCCCCTGCCCTTTCATTTTGCTTGTCGTGAAGATCAAACCCTCCCTTGACCTTTCCTCCTCTGTCATGCCATTAGTCATGGAATAGACCCCCTTAGAAAAGTAACAAGGGGGGCAGAGAATAGCCTCATATGATGCCCCTGCAGGAGCACTCCCTTAAGCATTAAGCCCTAGAGATAATGTCTAGGCCTCAGTTGTTTTAGCTCCAGGCAAAGAAAATCAGCAAGGCCAGGTGGGGCAACACCATGGCTGACATCAAGATCAGCTTTGAGGACTAATGATCCCCTGCCCTGGTGCCAACCAATCAGTGGAGACCACAACTCTGAGGAGACACTTGAAAAGCTGATGAATATTCTATTGAGATCTTCCTTTGAGACCTCCAGATAAAAACCCTAAAGACCAGGGACTCAGCTCACTCTCACTCTATTTTGAGCACAACCCAGTTGCCTTTCTCTTTCTCTCTCTCTCTTCACCCCTCCCCCTTTCTTCCCTCAATGTACATACCTTTGCTTTCTTTCTCCTGAGCTCCAAGGGCCCTTATTTTGCCTCTGTAACTTGTTTTCTGAGTCCAGACAGACTAGCTGGCTCACTTCTTCCACAGCTCACTTCTTCTACCTCGGTGACTTTCTAAAATAAATTTTTTGCTTGTATTTGAGTCTTGGCTTTGAATTATTTCTTAGCCAGAACTCAAGGACCAGCATCTAACACCTGGTGCCATTCATGATTAACACAACCTTGGATTTGCACAATTTCTTCAATATTCTTTTGGAACTTGTGGATTTAATGATTTCATTCTACTGAGTTTAGGTAACACATTTTTCCCCCTAGTAATATAATATATTTTACATCAAATTTTCAAAAAACTAATTTTCTAGAACATATTTCATAATCTAAGTTAGATGGGTACTTATTTCAACTGCTTCTTTTCCTGAAGAGGAAATAGAAACACAGTGGCATAATTTGTTCATGGTGCTGGAAGTGAGATTTTCCTTGCAAGGTATTCTTTTGTATTTCTGTTATCCTTAAAGCACTCAATAATCTCTTGTGCAACTTGTGTGTTACAAACAAAATGACAATAGGTTCAGGATTCAGCACCTGAAAATGAAGCTTTCTCTGTAAGGACCATATGATTTCTTGTAGGAGATACTGCTATAATCGCTGTGCTCTGGCCAGCTGGCCCTATTTTAACTCCTCACTTGGAGTAGAGCCATATATGCAGCATTTCTTTGCTAAGTGCATGTATAGATGTGCCCCTAGGCACTCATCCTGAGAGAGGAAACAAAATTAAAAATGGAATATAAATTTTCCCAGGCTTCTATTTGAGCCTGAAACAGAAGCAGAAAAGACAGCAAACTCTGGATGATTGGAAATGTTTAGATTCTGAATTTCTGGAACATTGACCTAAAATTTAAAGCACGATGTGAGTGTTGCCATACTTCTTGTGAAAAATAATAATTACGAACTGAAAGGTTTTTATATTGACTAAAAAAAATCTGTGCCTTGGTACATACAATACACAGGATTTAGAAATTCAGGAGAGGCATTTCTTTAACTCAACACCTCCAGTTCAAGGTCATCAAGTCTGCCGTGTTCCTTGGCTGTAATCCTAATGTTTTATTTCTCTGCATTCTCTTCTGCATATCTTTTCAGTCTTCCTACTGGATTTCTACTTTCAGTCTATAAATATGCTCATATCCCTTTTTTATGAATTAAAAAATAAAAAGCTTAATTTTATTTAATGACTCCTCTAGTTATGACTTCTCTTTCTTCTCATTCTAATTAAACCTTTTGTTTAAAACATGATCTGGCATTCAGCTATAAACTCTTGTTAATTTAAATTTTTCTTCAACCTAGCTATTGGATTTATGTTTCTACAACTGTTTTGACAATGTCCCTGATAATGTCACTAGCAATGGCCTATTTTTTAACTCAGTATCCATGATTTTTACCTAGTGGACTTTCCTGCTGCATTGGACACAGTTAATTACTCCTATATTTCATGAGGAAGTCTGGTTATCTTTGAATGGCCTTTTATGATTCATCTTTCATCTGTTTAATCATTTCTTCTATCCAGAGTGAATATCATTTGTCCCTCTTCCCCTTAATGTTGGTGTTCTCCAGATGTCTAAATCCATTCTTCTAATCTTTCTTTTCTCTCGAGCTTTATGGTTCTAAAATTTTCATGTGCTTTTGAGTCATCTAGGGAGCATATTATAACTTCAGATGTTTGGAGATCCCCCATCCCACTCTATTAATCTGCTTCAGCTGATCTGCAGATTCTACCAAGTGAAAGAGAATGTTACATACCCTTTCTGGTATATATAGACCACCACTGTCGAAGATAGAACCCAGCCATACTAAATACTTTTCTTTTACCCTTCTCTTCCCTTATATGTTGTCATTTTATCTTTTGGCTATTTCTAAAATATTCTATTTTACCCCTGATAATACTGTTCAAATTTAAGCCATCAATTTTTTTATAAGTTGTAGTAAAATATACATAAAATTTACCATTTTAACCACTAAGTATACAGTTCACTGGCATTAAGTCCATTTACATTGATGTGCAATCATCACCACCATCCATCTCCAGAACATTTTTCATCTTCCCAAACTTAAACTCCATACCCATTAAATGAGAAATCTATATTATTTTTCCCCCAGCCCCAGAAAACCACTATCTAATTTCTGTCTCCATGAATTTGACTACTCAAGGTAGCTCATAGAAGTGGAATCATACAGTTTTTGTCCTTTTGTGCTTAGCTTATTTCACTTAGCAGAGTGTATTCAAGGTTCATCTTTGCTGTATCATATGTCCAAATTTCCTTTCTTTATAAGACTGAATAATATATAGTGTAGTAATACATTTACTTTATTTATCAATGGGCACTTGGTTTGCTTTCACCTTTAGCAATGGTGAATTATTCTACTATAAACATGGGTGTACAAATATCTATTTGGGTTCTTTTTTTTTGGGGGGGGGGAATAAATACCAAAAGTGGGATTGCTGAATAATATGGTAATTGTATTTTTAATTTTTGAGGAAACACTATACCTGTTTTCATATCAGCTACACCATTTTACATTCCCACCAATGTTGATTAGTTATTTTTTGGTTTAGTTTGTTTTTTGTTTGTTTGTTTTTTATATTAGCCATATTAATGGGCATGAAGTTGTTTATCATTGTGACTTTAGTTTGCATCTTCCTAATGATTAATGATGTGGAACATATTTTTTTGTGCTTGTAGGTCACATATATATTTTTTGAGGAAGTGTTTGTTTAAGTTCTTTGCCCATTTTAAAACTGCCTTTTTTTGTTGAGTCGCAGAAGTTCTCTCTATATTCTGGATACTAGCCCCTATGTGATATATGTTTTGCAAATACATTTTCCCATTCCATGCATTGCCATTTTACTCTGTTGAGAGCATACTATGATGCATACAATTTTTAAATTTTAATGTAATTCAGTTTATCTATCTGTTGTTTATTCCTGTGCTTTTGGTGTCATATTTAAGAAATAATTGGCAAATCCAATGTCATGAAGCTTTCCCTCATGTTTTTGTTTGAGTTTTATAGTTTTAGCTCTTGAATTTAAGTCTTTGTTCTTTTTGTATATAGTATAAGGCAAAGATTCAACTTCATTATTTTTAAAGTATTTTGTTGCAATATTATCTGCCTCCATGCATTCTTCTACATTTTTATCAAAGTAATTTGTATAAATTATAAATATAATCATGATTTTAAAACCCGATATATCTCCTTTGTCTATGGGAAAAAAAGCTAAGGGCCTTATGATGGTAAATAATATTTTCAATGTCATAGCCCTTGCCTCACTCTCTACACGCTTTCACACAGCATTGACATATAATCGGCAGTTTATTGCTTCCCTGCCTTTGGTGATACTATCCCTTTCCTTAGAATGGCATCTGTCTCTTCTAGCTCATACCTTGGGCAGGAGTTCTTCCTTATAACATATAACTCTCTAACCATCCTACTCAGATAGGGTCCATTTCATGTGTACCACTAAATCTAAAGTCCTTTTCTTACAATGCCTTTATCAGTTGCTATATATAATGTTAGTCACTTTTCCTGCTAGACCCTGAGCTTTCCAAGGGAGAGGATTATGTTTTATTCATCTTTGTATCTCCTGTGTCTTAGCATAATGTTAGGCTTAATATTAAGTTAGCGGCTGATTAGGCAGAAACTTGAAGCACTTGTAGTTTTGAGATGCACTGAGATAAAAGAGGTTAGAAAAGGAGACAATGGAGGAAGTATTGACAGGGTGGGAATCCCTTAAGAAGGGCAAAGTTTAAGAGTAAGAGACCATTTATTTGAAAGTAGTCCAGTGCCTGCGAGTAAGAAATCTGAATAAAGGCAAGAGAATAGATATACATGTGTGCTCAAAGAAGATTTGAGGAGGGTCATTTGAAGGTGTAGGTCAACAACATATAGGAAAGTTAAGTATTTCTTTCTGGGCTAAATGCCAAATAGAAAATATGTTCAAAAAGAGGCATGACTACCTCCCTATTAGGAAACAAAAATTGCTGTCAGCAGCAGTTGGTCAGCAGCAGCTGTGGTAGATGTAGTACCTATAAGAGAATGAAATTATGATCATAGGGAAAAAATAAATCCTCACTCAACCTTGAACGTACCCAGAAGAAAGAATACATTGCTATTTGTCCACCTACCAACCAATTTGGGTTGGGGCCCATTATTTATTATACATAGTAGGATTAAAACAATAAGGGGAAAGGAGTGCTATAATGGAGATGCTTGATTTTTCAGGTGATTTAATATGCTACTAATATCAAGCTATGATTATTTTGAATAAATCTCCCAGTTCTAGAAATTCTTAACCAAATATTTTTTTTGATAAATCAGTTTAAATATAATGCTGCAACTCAGGTTTTATATATATATATACATATATATCTGAAATGAGAGTTATTTGTTTTGCTTTGTTTATGCTGAGACTTGAAATAATTATTTACATTTCAAATGTTTTATAATATAATATACACTAGTTTTGCTTTTATTTGTATTCTTTAGTTTTGACTGAAATTTTATGTGGTTATATCTAGAAATATCATTTTCTTCAATATTTTTTAAGTTTATATTTATTGTCAAAAGTATTATAGATGTCTCCTTTCCCTCTCCCGTTGACCCCCTCCACCCACACCTGCCCCCCTCCCACCCCAAGGCCATCACCAAATTATTGTCTGTGTCCATGGATTATGTGTATATGCATATAAGTTCTTTGGTTAATCTCATGTCCTTCAATATCTTTCTTAACTGAGATATATATATATATATATATATAACTGAATATAGCCACAATTATTTAATATACATATAATCTGCTTCTAAAATGAACTAAATTACTAAAAAAATAAAAAATGCTATAGCTTTTATCATAATTTTTATTATAAAAATTAAATCACATAAGATAATATTATTCATATTAAGTCAAGTATCCAATCTTCCTTTACTTATCAAATTCTATAAAAACTTCAAGAAGTACCATTCTTTTTTTTTTTTGGTTATATCAAGAGAGTTTTACTGTCACTGCTTTGCAATGTTTCATCTTATACATTATAGAAAGTTATAATAAATCAGTTTTTATAATGAGCCACCATACCCTGAAACCCAAGGTGCCTGGAGCTGGACCGTAATGTTAGAGAGTCTAAGCCCCTTTGCTTTCTAAAATTTATCTCAACATGATTGATGCAGTTAAAGGGTCCTCGTTGTTAATACAATTTGAGCTGCCGTTTCTGTTATTAATTTTGGAGGACAGCACATTCTTTATTAGACCACTTCCTTTGTACTTGGCTTTTGATTTAGAATATCTCCAGAAAATTATGTTAATATATAAATTTTCTAAAAACATAGAAGTATAGCAATGACATTTCTAACATAACAATAATAACCACAATAATATGAGTTCATCTGTATGTACCTTAATTTTTTAGTGATTCTAATCTGCAACATTTACTACATAAGTATTTATTTTAGTTGTTGTAAAATTAAAGTGTCATATTTTTTAAGGATTGTTCATGCATTCATGCTATATCCCCTTTTTCCATGAACATTATTTGGTTCATACAATGTGTTATGCAGTGTGTTAGAATTCAGAAAAAGAAATCAATGGTGATTTGAGACCCTAGGAAGCTTATCTATTAACTAGAGGCCCAATGCACGAAATTCTTGCAAGAGTAGGCCTTCACAGCCCCGGTGACTGCCTCTGCCCTCACAGCCACAGCTTTGTCCGGAAGGTCATCCAGAAGGTCATCCAGAAGGGCATCCGGATGGTTGTTCCACTGTTTGGCCGTTCGGTCAATTTGTATATTATGCTGTTATTATTATAGATACTATGAGAGATATAGGCAATATATTTTTTTCTTTTTTGGTTAATAAACTGAGTATCTACTGGGGATAAAGAAAAAGGGGGAGAGAAGAAGGCAAGAGGAACTTTGCAGATAGCTATCTTCGGAGCTATATTTTGAATAGATCTTAGTAGTTTGGAACTTTTGTATGAATTTTGTGCTTTCTACAATCTCCGCGCTCTCTCTCTCTCTCTCTCTCTCTCTCTCTCTCTCTCTCTCTCTCTTTCAATATTGGAGGTATCAGTGTTATTCCTTTAGCCTCTTTATTTTCAGGTTGAAAAATGATATAATCTTATCAGTGAGTACTACATGTATTGACTTCTTTTAATTGCTTTCTTTAAAATGATTTTAAATGGGTCTTATTTTTAGTTTTCTCTAGGAATACATTGTTAACAGTGTTTAAAATTTAAAACATCAATTGAAGAAACAAATACAGTGCAAGAACAGGATCTGTTATGAGCTGCCTGGCTTCTACAGGTGGATGGTTCTGGAAAGTCTGGGCTGACTGTAATTAAAGTCATATCCACATATCTCTCTGCTCATCTACCGATCTTTATGATTGTCTATTGAACATAAATTCCGTTGTGATGTTTCCCATATGATATTCTCAAATTTAATAATGTAAATAATATAAAGTTACTTCTTTTTATTATATGTTTTTATCATGTTATCTATGTATCAATGCACATCATCCAATAATGTTATATAAAACTAACATACATTACATACCAAGATATTTTAATTTAGTTTTACTTACAGATCACAGAATGGATAAGGGCATCATAACAATTTTCAGAATGCTGTATTATTAAGAAAATTTATTAGATAATCTTTCATATCTTACAAACAAGTGACCTAACAGACATTGAGCATTGCTCATCTGTCAGAAAGCAAACTAGGTGGCTTACAAAAGTATTTCATTTTATCCTTATAAAAACACCTGGGAAATTATCTAGTATCCCTATTTTGTAAAAGAGGAAACTGAGGCTTAGAGAAGTTAAACAACCAGAGAACCAAGGTTATAATGAAGATTAATTTTGTTTGGTTGTAAACCCCACAATGATTGTACTGTATATGTCATATAATACCCAATTAGAAAATTGGCTTTTTGAATTAATATGAAACCACCAAACATACTATACATAAATGGGAAATTTTAGGAAAAAAAAAAAAGAAATAATTCTGAAACTATAGTAAATGTCCTGAAATCTCTCACTTCTGTTCTGGGAAACCCTATTGTATATTCCAGTATCTGGTACTTGATGCACACTTAATAAATATTGAGAAGAATATCAATTCTAATTAACAGATAGTTTTATAGAATGCCAGTTAAGCATTTTATGGTAAGTATATCCCACATACTTGATACTTTAAGTAATACTGACTGTGGTAAACTGAAAACGGCTACCCCCAGCCCCACCAAAGATATATTTTCCTAATCCCTGGAACTTGGAACCTGTGGATGAATCCTTACATGGTAAAGGGGACGTCAAGTTAAAATGTTGAGGATTGGGAGATTATCCTGGCATGAATGTAATCACAAAGGTCCTCAGGCGAGGGAGAGTAGAAACGTCAGGGAAGGAATAAGGCAATAGAGGGAGGGAAGCAGCGATAGCAGTGATGTAGCCAAAGAAGCTGGAAGAGGCAAAAAAAATGGGCTCTCCCCCAGAACCACCAGCAGGAATTAGTCCTATCAAAACCTTGATTTTTAGCCTGTGAGACTCTGACTTTTGATATCCAGAAATGTAAGAGAATAAATTTGTGTTGCTTTGATACAGCAGCCATAGGAAATGAATTCACATTGGAAACACTATTTCATTTCTAAGTTTTTCTGATGTTAAATATTGGATAGTTTTATAAGTTAAATCAAAGTCCAACTGTTTTGTTATCACTTCAAATAGAAGGGGTTGAAAACTAAATCAAACTGTAAAATATAACTGGAATGGTTTATATTTAATTAACACTACTGTCGAAACTAAGTATGCAGCTGCAAATACAAGTCCCAAGGTATAAAGTAGCTTTGTGCTTGCTTAAGCAGCACATATACCAAAGTTTGGAGGTAATTTAAATGGCACTATTCATTGGAATAGTTACCCAGTGCATTGAAAAATTAATTGCAATTTTTATATATGTTATTCATTAGGAGGTCTCCAAAAAGGTTCCCGGGAACTAGAGACTATATGTTTAAATTTTTGCGGATAAAACTACTAGAATATGTAAAGTAATTGAATAGGGACATAAAAATTAGTAGACACTCAACATGATTTCATAAGAATAGATTATTTTTAAGTAAATAGATTTGAGAAGGTAAATTAACATATATACATTTGGTATCTTGTATAATTACAATTCAAAATCCTTTTATTTCAAAGCTGTTTTACTAGTAGTGAGTCACACTATAAGTGAGAAATTTTTTAAAATTTGTTTTGTTTTCAACATGGAAAACTTAAAGAAAGAAATAGAGGTTGTTAGGAGATATGAAATAGTCATTTTTTTACAGAGTATATATTAAGAAACTATTACGCAACATCTACAAGAAAAGGTATATAATGGAATTTGAGGGCAAATACTCAATAGTGAAAAACAAGTCAATAGGTCAAGATGAATAAATAAGTAAATAAATGCACAGTAAATTCCACCAGGTGATTCATAGCATATCAGAAAAGTTACAAATTTAAGTGAACTGTTTACTATAACTGAGTTATTAATTAACCTGGCTTGAGGAAGATTGAAAGATGTAAAGAGAAGCATTGTCTCATATATGAGGGCCATTTATAAGTAAAAAGGAAACAAGAAGTTTCTTTTTTTAAGAAGAATAAAGACTGGTTAAATGTATCAAAGAAATCCACTAAAACTAAACAGACATAAAATAATCAAATCTACAAATAGCAAATTAGTATGACATATACCTATATAGAATAAGTCCAAAATAAAAGGCCTAAGTGTTTATTAGGAAGAATATATATTTCAATTTATAATCTATGCCCCTGTTAACTTATTATTTAACTTACTGTGATTTGTTCATATAGTTCTGCATTACATGGTAAGTGATTTTGAAATATATCCTACCTTATAATAGACAAATATGCAAATTGACCGCACCTTCGCTACGCCCAAGCCATGCCCACCAACCAAGCCACGCCCACCAACCACGCCCACCAGGAAACCGTTGCAGGGACATTGGGGTGTGGCGGAGCCCAAGGCCGGGAAAGCCTCGGGCAGAGGCTTTCCCGGCCTTGGGCACCAGCGGGGGGCCTGCACGGATCGAAGGCAACGACCAGGGGGTCGGCTCCTACGATCTGTAGCAGGGACACTGGGTGCGGTGGAGCCCAAGGCCGGGGAAAGCCTGGGGCGGAGGCTTTCCCCGGCCTTGGGCACCAGCGGGGAGCCTGCTTGGATTGCAGGCAACCACAGGGTCGGCTCCTACGATCCATAGCAGGGAGGCTGGGGTGCAGCAGAGCCAAGGCCGAAGCCCGGGGCCAAGCCCCGACCCTGAAAGAAGGCAGAAGGCGGTGGCCACAGCCAAGGCCTGGGTCCCCTGTGCCGGCAGAAAACTGGTGCCGGCAGCCAGGTGAATGAAGGTCTATTGCACGAATCTTCGTGCAAACGGGCTACTAGTCCTATCTAATAAAAGAGTATTATGCAAATTGACCATACCTCCTCTACACACACAAGCCACACCCACCAGCTGATCAGGAGCAAGTATGCAAATTAACCCAACCAAGATGGCTGTGGCCAAAGAGAGAGCAGGAGGGAGGCTTGGGTTTCCCTGGCGATGGAGGAAGCCAAGCTTTCCGTACACCCTGGCCTGCCTTGTCCTCCACTTAAAACTACAAAGTTTCAATTATAGAAGATAAATAAATTCCAACAGAAATGGCTGCCACCACGGAGCGAGCAGAAGTCTTGGCTCCGCTCCAGGCACAAAGTTTCAATTATAGAAGATAAATAAATCCCAGATACCAGGGCCTCCACTTGGGTCGCCAGGGGGTATGGCCGGCCTGCAAACCACCACAGGCCCCTTGCCCAGGCCACTCATGCCCCAAGAGAACCCCCACCCTGATCCGGGGCACCCTTTAGGGCAAACCAGCTGGCCCCCACCCATGCATCAGGCCTCTACCTATCTAATAAAAGAGTAATATGCAGATTGACCATCACTCCAACACACAAGATGGCTGCCCCCATGTGGTCAAAGATCCTGCTCCCATGTGGACACAAGATGGCCACCACAAGATGGCCAGCAGGGGAGGGCAGTTGGGAGGGACCAGGCCTGCAAGGGAGGGCAGTTGGGGGTGATCAAGCCTGCAGGGGAGGGCAGTTAGGGGTGACTGGGCTGGCAGAGGAGGGAAGTTGGGGGTGACCGGGCCTGCAGGGAAGGGAATTTGGGGGGGGGGCAGGTCTGCAGGGGAGAGCAGTTGGGGGGGACCAGGCCTGTAGGAGAGGGCAGTTAGGGGTGACCACACTGGCAAGGGAGGGTAGTTAGGGGTGACCAGGCCTCAGGTGAGGGCAGTTAGGGGCAAACAGGCTGGCAGGGGAGCAGTTAGGCATCAATCAGGCTGTCAGGGGAGTGGTTAGTAGGTGATTAGGCTGGCAGGCAGAAGCGGTTAGGGGCAATCAGGAAGGCAGGCAGGTGAGCAGTTGGGAGCCAGCAGTCCTGGATTGTGAGAGGGATGTCTGACTGCCCGTTTAGGCCCGATACCAGTAGGATCAGGCCTAAACAGGCAGTCGGACATCCCTCGAGGGGTCCCAGATTGGAGAGGATGCAGGCTGGGCTGAGGGACACACACCCCTGTGCACGAATTTCGTGCACCGGGCCTCTAGTATATACATATATGTCCTTTATATGGCAAATTCAAATGATTAATGCAGAGAGCTGCATCTTGAAGATTACATGACAAAATACCACATCAATTATCTTTAAACAAACAAAAAAACAACTAGGCATTAGTTCAAAATGAAAGCATTTTTTAAAAAGGCAGAAAATTAGAAAAGGTGATGCCAGAGGAGCTTCTTTGCAAGTCACTCAGCCATCTTCAATTTCCTTGTAGGGTTGTATTAAAAATAAGATATCCAACATTAAGAAGGTAAAAGTTTTGTTAATAAGGTTGTCGTCCATTTGATACTTTCTCCAAACATTTGTCAGAAACTGGTTAACATTATTAATGGGTATGAAATCAGCAATATAAGAATAGAACACCATTCTAAGTTATAATGCAGTCTTAAATCACATTTAGTTCTAATGCATTTTTGAATTTTTAATATTTAAAGTATTTTTATAACATTTAATGATAAAATATATTTAGGGAATAACACTAAAAAACAATTTGAGAAACATGAGAGTGAAGCATTGTTCATTCTTCTATGAGGAAAACTAGTGATTTAAATATTTAAAATTTATTTGTAAGATAATTAATTGTCTATATTTTTTAAAAGGTAAAAACCTAAGAATGATTAAAACACATTCACCCACCAAATATGCAGGTCTCCCCTGTAATATGTTAAGCACTTTGCTAGATATGAGGGTTTACAAATAATAAACACTCAAAAATATAACTTCTAATTCTAGGATCTCAGTACAGTGAGGATCTTAGGGTCTATTAACATATCAATACAACTTATAATAATATATTGATATCTATATTTTTTGTCTTCATTGAATCACATTGTGTTTTTATCAAGTTACATATAAAGAAATTTAAAAACATTTAAACACAAGTTAATACTTTGAATGTAAGTATTAATTTAGTTAATAGTTACTGAGTGTTTGCCAAGTGTCAAATACCATACTAAATATTTAAATTCACTATACGGTTTTAACTATTAAGTAAGAAAACAACCCACTAACAAAAAGAGCTATTATTACCCTCACTTACCATTAAACATCTTGGAGAAAGTAAATAATTTTCTCAAGTTCACAAAGAAATTAATTGGCAGAGCCAATGCTGGAACACACATCTGTCTGCCCCAAATGTTCTGATTTTAAATACGTCACTATATTGATGTCATTATTTGTTTTTAATCCTTCTGCCTATATAATTATTTACTATTTTAAATGGTTACCTTTCTGAAACATAAAATTGCATTTTGTATGTATGAAAGTTATAGATTTCATGAACTACCAATAAGGATTATGCCAAAAAATATTTTCTCTGCAAGTTTATATAAATTTACCCTGCTATTCCCTGTGTCATCAGTGAGTATTCTTGTGATCACAGGCATAAGTTGGGAGTAGTTTGCCTCATGTTATATTCAAGTTAATTATTCTATTAATGACTATTAAACAGTGGAGATTACCATACTGAGATCAAATATAAGATCTTAGTTATATTAACATCATACTATACTGTGCTCTACAGATGTTTCTGGTATGAACATTCACTATAAATGAAGAAATAAAGAATAGCTTCAAGGCTAGCTAAATCTGATTCTATTTGAATAATAAAATGTATATATTTTAGTATAATCAAAAAATTACTGCTTAGTAAAACAAGGGATAAAATGTGTGGGGTACACGCTACAGAATATTATCATCCATGGGTTATCACTTTCCATATACCACCTCTATTCTTTGATAATATTTTTTCAATGCCAGAAAGATATATTTTAAGGATTTGCATAATTTTTATATCAGATGTCTATATGAAGGAAAGTTTGGTACCTTTTCAAAACTTTTAAAATTTGAACTTGTTTGAATAGGTATGTTTTATTCAAGACTATAAAGTTGGCTGAAAATATTTTAAAATTCAGATATTCTTAGTGATTTAAATATTCATGATTTAAAATTAAATGTTCAATTTAATTGCTTTGTACTCCATAGAGATTTTTATAATCTGTTCACTGCTTAATATGTTTCTGCATTGTATAAGGCAGTCATAAAGAAACAATGTGAGTACATCTTGGTTCTATATACCCAAAACATTTACAATCTTACTAGGAAGTAATTGTTCCTCTAAAGAGGCAATGAATTATAAAAGAAAACAATGAAGTTTTACCTAATCCGTTAGAGATCTCTCATACTGAAGGTTCCCAAACTTCTTAATTTTTTCTTGAATGTTTGATATTAACCACTCTAAAAGAAAATGAGTTTTATAATGTATTACCTACTCTGCTATATAATATTGGTGGCTTTCTTTCTTTAAAAATTCAAGAAGTTTTCTTTATTTTTAATATTGCTCCTTACATTATGTTTTTTTCTTCTTAGCCCATTTTTCGAGCTTCTGGAATTTACATGAAGTATTTATATATTCTGTCATTACTTGTCTATTTCTTCCCACACCTGTCACTTGTCTGATTAGATGAACAGATGACTTTGTCTTCTCCATTGCCTTCTAGAACACCACCGAATTCTCCTAGAATAACCTAGTGGTTTAGCATCAGTCTTAACCATGTACTGCTCTGCACTGAGCTGCTTTCCCCAATTTTCCCTTTTACCACCTATTTCCATTTGTGTGGTCTCTATAGAGTATATTTGTTCTATAAAGATATTACTCCCTGAAAATTATTTGGGTCATAACAATTTAAAACCCTCCTTTTTTATTCTAAAATTGAAACTTTGAAAATAAGAGAAAGAAATAAGATTCTCTTCATAAACAACTTTCTATCTCTAATTCACAAGAAAAGGAAAAGAGAAAAAGAAGGCATTCAAAGCAGAGAAATTTCGTCTATGATTTGATAAAAGAACAAAAGAACTAGTATCTCAAATATATATATGTGTGTGTGGTTATTCATTTATTATTGTTGATCCTTGTTTCATTTATTGTTTTCTATCTACCTATATATAGCTTCTTGAAAAAGAATACAATTTAAACATTACAACATAAGCAATATATTATTTATTCTAATTAGAAGCAAAGTTATATATAATACTATACACTTTTCTTCTTAATATATATTTCCCATTTATTTGTTATAATGACTGATTTTCAGTTTACAATATTTTCTGTCTTTCCTGATGTTTTTTAAAAATTTATCAAAAATGAGTTTAATTAAAACTATTTTTTTCCAAGTACAGAGTAGTTAAATGAAAGGTACTGAAGAAGTTAAGTAAACAAAATCACAGGAGCAGAACAACCAGAATTTAGAATTTATCATTATTCTCTGGCATTACTCATATTTAACTTTGATACAATTATCACAAGCATTAAACTATAAACTAAAGTTAAAAAGTTTTACAAATAATATTCTCAGACTAGACTTCATTATCAAAATACAAATATATAAGTTTCTAATATGCATTAGTAAAACAAAACAAAAGTAGAAACTTACTTTTTATTTAATTTTATCATTCTTATTGGATTAAATTATCAAAACAACATAAATTTACATTTAAATATTTTATTCATTTTTATATGTAATATGAGGCTATGAAGTGATTTTAATGTAATTAAACTTGATAATCCTATGAATATATTTCCACATAAACATCATTCCATAATTATAATTTTATAAAGTTTATTTGACTTTATAAAATAAATCAATATTTGACCAGATTTAGAAATATATATGCTTTCAAAAACTACATCATATTCATGTTTATGCCAAGAACTTTCCTAAAGCATTTAACTAAAATATC